>NW_026294535.1:42101479-42656479 GCF_007827085.1 Peromyscus californicus insignis | reverse complement strand
TCAATTGAAAGATGAAAGTTCTAAATTTAATAAGGAAAAAGAAGATTGTATGTTAAGGTTATTGAGATCTGTGTTAAGAATGGATCATCTATCTGTGCAATTGTAAAAGAGAGAAAAAATGTGTGCTGGTTTTCCTATAGCACCTCTAACTACAAAAGTTATGGCCACAGTGCATGGCCATTATAGAGAAGAACAGTATACATAGTATTCAGTACTATTCTGATGTCAGGGATCCACTGAGTGCCTTGAAATGTTTCTTCATAGACAAGTGGGCACTACTATAATGACTATTTTCAGAATAATAGAAAACAGGGTTGTTGACAATCTACACACAACCAAAAAACACCCGTGGAGATTGCATTTAGTTTGGTGTAAGGGTGATTTAGAGACTATTCAGCAGAGGGCATCTAGAATAGACCAGAATTTGGGAAGTCAGTCATGGCAAGAATCTAGATTGAACTGGGGAGAAACCACAAAAGACGAAGCTGCCATCTTGGAAAAAGAATGGCACTTGTCTTAATGTGTCCTGCAGGGAGTGCTAAACCTCAGATAGAAGTAGGCAACTAGATTCCAAGCCAACAGGAAGCAAAACTTTGTGATCAATAGAGCTGCTGAGAACAGAATGGTTTCACATCATCATGGAGTGAACCCCTCTCTCCCCCTGTATTCAGATGGAAACTGGAGAGGGTGAGAGGAAATAGGGAGTTAGCATCCATTCTCAACCAGTCACTTCACCTGTGGAGTCATGTGGTATTTTCATGGCAACGGTTTTCTAAACCTTTACCATCTTTCTAGGTGAGAAGCTATTTTGAGAACTAGTTGGGGTAGTGTTGAGGTGTTCACAAGACATGTTGGGAGGACGGCAGATGGCCAGGATTCAACTGGTGGGGTTGCATTTATGTTGCTGGGCTCTCTTTTCAAACCAAGGAGAGAGATCAATGTTTCAGGACAGTGGAGGGGTTTTGAGGACAATTTTTAGGGAGACTGATTTAGAGAAGAAAGCTATGTGAGATTACACAGCCGTTGGGGTGGAGAAGTTCTGAGGGAAGAATGGAGGTGCTTAGTTGAGGAACTTGATGACATTTCTGTTGCCTATTGGGTTGACTGAGCTGACAATGCGAAACTCACCTCTTCCTCTCTGTCTATAGTTTCTACAAAAATACAGATTTATTTATTAACGAACTATGGCTTTGGCTATGATATTTTTGGAAACAAGAATGTGGTCAAATGTGACCCTAAAATTAGCTCAGAGAAACCACAGTGGACCATGGGAAAAGAGCAAAGGCAAGTTGCATGCTCTGGCAATTGTCATAGCAACAGGATGCCGTGGACAGCACTGCCTCTTTACTGATGAGAGAAAATGGGGCAGGGGGAAGTCTGAGTCACTCTTGCTTAGTCAGGGGTGATTTGTTTGATTTCTACTGTCTCTGAGAAAATTGGAAGAAATTCCTTCTTTAGACACAAAGTGAGGCTATCTATGTAAGGCTACAAGGCCACCCCATATTTTCACAGAGCAAGGGAACGTTTGCAAATCAATCCCCCAACAGCACAAGGAGCTGGGGTGTAGTTGCAAATGAATATTATCGGGAGGTATTGCCTGGCAGTGGGTACTCCAGATGTGGCCGCCTTTGTTGGTGTGTGGCCAGTGTTACACAATGCTCTGGGCTTCTAAGGATGCTACACGCAATTCAACTCTCTGCTGTTGCTATTTTGAAAATCTTAATAATTTCTTTTGAATGAACCCTGTAATTTTCACTCTTATGAACCCCACAAATTTTATGTACTGGATCTGGTTAAATCAAAGAACTTTTAGTTATTTGGTACAGATATATAGATAGTAAAGTCTGGGCCTATTTTAGAGACTACACTATCTTGGTCTTGGAAAGGACCCAGATACACCACTTAACTGAGTGTTTCTCACTGCTTTCAACACTTAGAATCACTTGGAAATTTTTTTTTTTTGAAAAGTAGTTATACTTGTATTCCAACCCCAAACATGGAAGGTTTAATTGGTTTGGGCATTCCATTTTTAGAATGTTCTTCAAATGACTCTAAGAACCACTGGCCTAATTCATTGATACCTGCTATTATACAATTAAGCCCAACTTGTCATACCTCATTTATTCGCTTAACAAACACCCAGTAAAGTTCTACCCTGTGCAGATCATTGTATAAGGTTTGTAGAGCGTAGCCACAGAGATACACCAAGGTGATTGCCATCAGGAATCTGGTAATAGAATGGAGCTTTCAATCCATTCATCCATCTATCCACGGGCTCGCTGAGGCTGTCTCTGGTGTTTTCCCTTTCTTCCTCTGCCCTGAACTTTTAGAGTCATCCCAGACCTTCTTGTACCTGGACAATGTGAAAACTTTAAACAACAAAGCATTTTTTTTTTTCTTATAGAAACATTGGAGGTTTTAATGGACTCCACGCCTCTGTCTTCAGGTCCTACCTATCACAGAATTACATATACAGTTATAAAGGCCCACTGCAGAAATGCATTTAATTCTGCAATAGGCAGTCCCAGTGTCTATAGACAGACACGTCTAGAAGCAAAGCCTGCACATTCCACCTCCCAGAACATTCCATCCTCACTCTCGTTTGGGTTCTTATTTACATTTCTGGTGCTCTGTACAGTCTTGCTTTCCTGGGAATGAAACCAACAGGATACATCCCCCTGTCACCAGAGTGAGCTGTCTGTGCAGGTGCGGCTCACCCCATCCAAAAGCTCAAAAGGCATGCTGCTTGTTAATGTTCCGAAGGATGGGCAACAGGACTTAGTTCTTAATGTTTCTCTTTCCTGGGGATTTTCTTGGCTACAGGATCCGTGAACAAATCTTGTTATGACAAACCAAACAAAATCTAGGGGACAAATCTTTTTTTTTTAATTCTTTAAAATTAATTTTACATATCAGCCATGGATTCCCCTGTCCTCTCTCCTCCAGCTCTCCCTTCCCCCTGCCCACCCCCCATTCCCATCTCCTCCAGATCAAGGACTCCCTGGGGATTCAGCTCAGCCTGGTAGATTCAATTGAGGCATGTGCAGTCCCCTCCTCCCTTTGCCCAGGCTGAGCAAAGTGTCCCTGCATAGGCCCCAGGTTCCAAACAGCCAGCTCATGCACTAAGGACAGGTCCCAGTCCCACTGCCTGGGGGCCTCCCAAACAGTTCAAGCTAATCAACTGTCTCACTTATCCAGAGGGCCTGATCCAGTTGGGGACTCCTCAGCTATTGGTTCATAGTTCATGTGTTTCCACTAGTTTGACTATTTGTCCCTGTGCTTTTTCCAATTATGGTCTCAACAATTCTCGCTCATACAATCCCTCCTCTTTCTCGCTGATTGGACTCCCGGAGCTCCACCTGGGGCCTGGCCGTGGATCTCTGCATGCACTTCCACCAGTCATTGGGAGGCTACCTAGAAAACAGGACCTCAAGAAAGACACAGGGATCGCCCAACTACAGAGAAATGGATAAGATCTACATGAGCAAACTGGACATGAGTGGGGGGTAATGAAGGGCAAGGGTCGAGGAAAAGAGAGCTTAGGGGAGCGGGAGATCCCAGCTGGATCAAGAACAGAGAGGGAGAACAAGGAATAGGAGACCATGATAAATGAAGACCCCACGGGAATAGGAAGAAGCAAAGTGCTAGAGAGGTCCCCAGAAATCCACAAAGATACCTCCACAATAGACTACTGGCAATGATCGAGAGAAAGCCCGAACTGATCTACTCTGGTGATGGGGACAAATCTTTTTAGGAATCCATCACTCCTTTATTCACGTCTCCCTGCCCCAAGGCACCAAAGTCCCCAAGCTCAGGAGCAGCTCCTGCCCTTTCTAGGGTCACTAGTAAGTGGTGGAAAGCTCACAGAGTCTTTGTGAAGAGCAATTAGCACTGGAAACAGATACTTGCTTTCCTCTTGTTCCGTGCAAGGAGAGGACCACAGGACACAGGCTTTGAACGAAGGGAGTGCCCGGTGGCTGTTGTCTCCCTGCATTACCGCCTTCTTTCTGCTTAGCATCTTTTTCAGATCCTTTGCGACAGGGTTGCTCCACACCCTCTGCACTGAGTAAACTCCACCACACCTGGCAGCAGAGGACAGTGCCCTGCCCTGCCCTGCCCCGCCCTTCAGCCTCCAGCAGGAGGCTGGGGAATGAAAGCCAGAGGCATGCCCAGCTTTGGTGGGGTATGCAGCATATGCGATTTTAAGCTTCCTTTTTTTTTTTTTTTTTTTGGACAAATACGATGGAAGTTTTAAATTAAAAATTAATTGAATTATTGAATGAGAAAATATTCACAATGGCTAGTCTTGGGGATCTAGTATTCGATTACATCTTTGTAAGAAATTTATTAGGATCGCTTGCTCACCAGCTTCCTGGCTTTTCCTCACCAGCTAGCTTATTCTGTATGTTTGGAACTCCAGTGCTCATGGAACGTAGCTAGAGGCTAGGACCGGAGGCTGATGCTTCCATAACTTCAGGGCAAGAGTTCTAAACCCACTCTGTTCTCATTAGCTGGTGCCCAGGGACAGGCTCAGTGTGTTTTATTTAGAAGTCAGTACTTCTCAGGAGGAAGGATCACTCCTGTCTAGAGACTACATGGCCATCTCTCCGGTAAAGAAAGATTATTTTTAATGGAACTCTGATCTTCTGGTTTTAAGTGCCAGTATTATCCTGCTCCATCCTGATGCAGGAACAGATTATAAGAAATTTGATTAACTTTAAATGACTCTTCCACTGCTGTATAGATGGGGAAATCAAACCCTTGCTTCCAAATTTGGCTCTCAAAAAACAATGTTTTGCCTTTTTCTGCACACATGTGCCCCCCCCCCCCCAGTTCAGAAAACAAGAGTGTAGGAGAGAGAGATTGCATTTACAGATTCCTCTGAATGGCTTGTACACCCTAGATAACATGTACCAGCACACATGTGTCATCTGTGTGCTCTGAAATGGCTCATGAGAATGGACAGACATTGCTGTGTGCTGAATGAGGGACACTCACCCTGCCCAAGTGAATCCTGAGACACGAACCCTCAAGACAGGAAACACATACTGTAAAATGTCTTCCAGCTTCAGCTGCGACCAAACCTTAGTAAACCCAGAGCCTGCTCTTCTTCATTGAGGCAAGAGAGAGGCACCAAGCGTCACCAGACTCCAAATTTACCAGGATCACGAACGATGGTACAAAGAGCTGGAGGTGTCCATAGAATAATCTCCGATGTTCCGGTCGGTGGTGGTTCCACGTGAGCCCACGGTAGTGTCATAACTCTTTGGCACGGCCCTTCGTTGTTTGTGATCTGCCTTTTCGCGTTAGCCCTGACACATCTCACGCTTTCAGCTCTCATAAGCTTCCCTGGGCTTGATGGGGTCTGAACCAAATGCTTTTAGCTTTAGCAAGCCTCTAGTCACCCACCCTTCCGTTAGCTCACCATGGTCACTCCACAGATGTCCAGGGACTCATGGAGATCCTCACCGTCCTTTGAGAAGTAATCTGCTCAGTGTTTGTGTGCATGCTATCTTGATTTTTTTTTTAACTTTTGGAAAACGAAAAAAGGAGGAGGAATATCCAAAACACACCAGAAAGTATTCATTAAAATGAAATACATTACAACAAACAAGGACACTCTGAATTAAGAAATGAAAGTGTAATTTGTAAAAAAAAATTTATTATTTGTGCATGTGTGGGTGAGTGCGTGGATCTCTCTGTGTGTGTGTACTTGCGCGTGTACCTGCGCAGGTCAGAAGAAGGTCCTAGGATCCCCTGAAGCTGTAGTGACTAACGGTTGCGAGCTATCCAATGTGGATGCTGGAGCAGAACTGAGGACCTCTGCAAGAACAGTGTGCGCTCTTTTTAGCCGCCACGCTTTCTCTTCAGACTCATCGTTTGTCTTTTGTAAGAACTGTCATTAAATCCACGCTCTGGGATTAAAGGCGTGCGCCACCACTGCCCGGAGGCAGAGGCAGGTGGATCTCTGTGAGTTCAAGGCCAGCCTGGTCTACAGAGCGAGATCCAGAAAAGGCGCAAAGCTACCCAGAGAAACCCTGTCTCGAAAAAAAAAAAAAGAATCCACACTCTGTGCATGGCAAGGTGAGTCCCGTGTGCCCATCAAACAGGTCTCTGAAGTAGGTAGGTGATGGTTCTCCTGACATCCATGACTCGCTGGTACTTCATCACGTGACCTCTGCAGACTAAGTGGTGTCTCTGCAGAGGTGCCAAGTTCACGATGAGGCCACGCTGTGCTGTGCTGTGCTGTGCTGGACCCTGATTCAATGAAGAGGATGGGGATTTGGACTCAGAGACAGCAAGGAGAGTGAAAGGAGAAGACAGAAAGAAAGCCACTCAGAGGTGGAGGCAGGTTGGGCTGGTGCATGCGCACGTTTATCAATTAGGATGGCCAGCCCAAGGTAGCCGGCAGAAGCCCGAAGAGGCAAGGAAGGACCCTTCCCTGTACACTTTTGTGATTATGGCTCTGGAAATGATTTCCATTTTGACTTCCAGCCTCTAGAATCTTGGCAGAGTGAATTAAGTTTTGACCAATACATTTCTACATTAACTGGCTAGGTTATCTGGAGTAGGCAAGGCACTGGAAGAAACTGTGCTCCGGAGGGAGGCCTTGCTGAAGTTTCCTGTGCAGGGGCCATGCTGAGCAGGTGACGGGTGTGAATATTCTCCCAAGCCAGGGAGAGGCAGGCACACAGCGCCAGTCACTCATATTGATGGGCTGGGGTTTGTCTGTCTAGATAAACCTGTAGGATTCCAGAGAGAGATTAAGAGTAAAAAGTATAAAGAAGGACCATAAAGCACAAGAGAAAAAATTTATATACCTATTTATTTTTATTCCCACTTCATCCTGAAGAGGATTTAGAGTTCCTTTCATGGAAGCGTACAACAGAAGAAGGGGAAATAAATTAAGAAACGAGAAAGATGAAACAAAGGGGGAGGAGAAAAATATCATGGTAGGGAAACGCCCACAATAAACCCACGTGACACCACTATGACCTTCTCATCGCAGACTGACAGACCCACCCCTTGCTGCACCCCCCACCCACCCCCAGTTATGAGCAAGGCATTTCAGAATGAGATAATGCCCAAATCTGAATTTTTCTCTAATTTGTGTAAATTCAATGGAAATCTCAGGCTGTTGCTCCGAGTAGAAATGAGCTCTAATTATCTCTCCAAATTTCATATCATTTCCAATAAGTCAGCATCGCTACTGCAGTTGATGAACTGGAAAGCTTGAATTTTCTGTGCCCTCTGCATCCTTTTGAAATGTCTCAAAATCCCCATCTTTGGAGAATTTGTTTGTGCAGAGAGAAAGAATAGGAGAGGAGGCGAAATGGTTTCACAGAAGGTTGTGTCCGATCCATCAAACCCCGTGTGCAGGCCTGCCGTCAGGGCTGAGACAGTGCCACCGAGCCAGCGTGGGAGTCCCCATCTGGTCTGATCGTGAGCTTCCCGGGGTTGGCTGGACGTCTTTGGCCTCACCTGAGGAATATATCCTCATCCGAGGGAGAGACAATGTGAATGCACGCAGAGAATGCCTTTGTAAGACAGTCTTCTCTAAATGTTCTCTGCTTGGGGGAACATCACCCGGTGAACACAGACATCATCTGGGAATCAGCTCTATGCAAAATACTTCGTAATAGCCTGTTCTGTGGAGATAGGAACCTCTAATCATATTTCAACCAAGAGATACACCACTGTATTTTGTTTTATTTTTTCATGTTAAGGGAATTTGATTTACACAGTTCTGCATGTTCTTGGAAGAACATTAACTATTTGGAAACAGTTTTAGAAACTAGCGTCAAGGAAAACTTTCTCCTCTTAGACAGGTGTCCTTCTTTCGTATCATTGTGCCTTGAAAAGCAATGAACGGTATAGCGCACAATTTAATGATTTGGGTATTTATTAATTCATTTTTTTAAAAGGAATCTTTATGGGGGGTGTTTAAAAGCAAATTTCCTACGGCAAGGAAACGAACCCCTTAAGGTTATTTAGTTCATTTATCGTTGGAGTTAATTAAACACTGACCTGGACTTTTCACACAGTAATTACTCTTGATGAAAAATTAACTACAGTCTTCAGTGAAGAAAACACACACACAGCAAGTTGTAAGAGGGCGGTGGGACCTGACCCAAGACCGGCTCGGCTGTGACAGCTCCTTCCTGTAGGTGGCAGTACCGCACTGCCGCAACCCTCCATCTGGTCCAGGCTGTGGAGGAGCCTGGAGGATGAGAGCTGCGGGAAGGAGGGCGGGCTCTGCCCTCCAGCCAGCCATTTAACTAAGTCACTGGTTCGCTACTCAGTTTCACAGCCGCCCTCTAAATGAATCTTTTCTGAACTCAACGGAAGTACAAACTGTTCCTTTTATACCCCATATCATCCTTCTGATGAAGCTGGTTTCTGTTTTTTGTTTGTTTGTTTTTAAATGCGCCCCCCTTTTTTTTAAAAAAAAAATTTTCAGTGTTATCTGGAGGGAGAGATCTGTGTTAACCTCCTCTTGAAGAGCAAAAGCAATTAGCTTTGCCGCCTAGCCTGTTTCAGAACCTAGAGGATCACAAACCTTATTCATCACAGGAGTCAACACCACACAAACAGCGTCCCCCCCCCCTGCCCCCACATCTGTCTCTAAGACTATGTAATGTGTGCTGGAATTTACCTACTGTAAATGCAAGTAGAATTTTCCTCTTGTAACCTATACCCTATGCACAGATATCTCTAGAATGATTCATGGGACTCTACTGTTGATATACTTTGCACTAAAAATTTTACAAGCGAGATCCAGCAGAAAATAGACAGAGGATTTTATTGACCAAGTAAGAGCTAAATTGAAAGTAAAATTGAAGTTTAAAGAAACCAGGGGAAGAAAAGACAATGGTCTAAACAGCTCAGGAATGTATCAGAAGGATTTAAGAAAGATAAATTTTGACATCTTTGGGCTGGAATAGGTAGAAAGGGGAGGGCAACTGTTGGTATGGGGCTTATGCCTATAAGAATTGGAAGAAGGCTTGATCAGATTGCAGATTCTGGGAACATGAAGGAGGGGTCTGCCTTTATGTACCAGGGGAGATTAGCTGAGCGGATGGCTGGTGCCATTGTGAGTGGTAAAAGAAAGATTAGGGAATCTGGAAATGATGGCGGACTGGATACAATTACAGGGTTGACAAATGGGCTGAGAAGTGAGAGGGGTTGAGAGATGTGATGGGGGGCATCTTACAGATCTTCCACAGCAAAGCCAAAGCTTTTGTTTTCTCCAAGGCATTGGAGATAAAGGGGTATTTATGCGGAGTAAGAGCCCATAAGAGGAAACGCTATGTTACGAAATGTAGTATTAAGAAATGCAGTATGATAATAAAAAAACCAAAGAAAAGGTCAATTCTCAGTGGCTCACATCTATTAAAATAGACGATATCTCTATGAGTCAAAGACCTGATAAAATTAACAGCCTAGAACTCCTACTGACCAAGAGGAAGTTAGCTAAAAATGTCAGGGCTTAACTCAAACCACAGTGCAAGACAGCATGAGTTAGTTCCCTTTGTTTGACAGTGATAGGAATATAAACAACAACCAAATATAAACATACACTAGACAGCAAGAGCCTTTCCAAGCATATGCATGTTAGTAGGGCTTAGTCAACTTAATGCTGCCATCTTGAAGAAGGATCATTCTGATGCAGACCTCATTTAGATATTTTTTAGGATCCCCCCCCCCCAAACTTAACTTTAAAATAGTTGAACTTCTAAAAGATGGACTCCATGGATATTCCAGCTCTAGGGGACCACCTCAATATTTACCTGAGGATCAGAGATGAGGTGACTCTTGAGAACTGAAGGAGCTTGAAGCATGGGGTGAGTGGGACCCGATGAAGGGGGGTGGGTGAGAGAGAGAAAAGCAGAGAGTGAGGGATAGGATGAGAGAAAGGAATCCGTTGAAGCTCAGGGATGGGGAAGGGACCAGAAATGCTTATTGTATTCACCGACGGAGATGTGAAATATGACCGACTCAGGACCGTACCTGAATATCTTGCTTTGATTCTAGATTAACATGAGATCGCACACACAGGGCAAATGGTGTGTGTGTGCCAGGGCGTTTTATACTTGACTTTTAGATATAAGATCAATACATTCAGGTTGGATTTCTTTGTCATTTTATATGATACGAATTTTCTTTTTTCTTTCTTTCCTTTTCCTTTCCACCTTCCTTTCTGTGTCCTTCCTTCTCCTTTTATCCCTCCCTCCCTCCCATAGTTATTTCCTTCTGTTCAATGTTATTTAGCCACACAGTGTGCTAAGCAGTTAATCACACTCCATGTGCTAAGAGCACTTTGTTAAGCACCTAAGCAAAATTTACATACTCTGTGAAATAAAAAAAAATGGAGAATTTTTAAAAGATGGTTCAAATAATTCAATTCCAACCCACCAAATACTGGTGTTTTGTTTTATTTTTCAACACATTTAAGAAATGGCAATCATCATTTAACATATCCACACAAGTTTTTCCACTTATAGAAATAGAACAAATGTTTGCATTTAGTAGTATAAAACCTTGGGCTCTCTCATCCCTTTGTCCCCCAAGGGTTCAATGTCAGTGAGAAACAATGAAATAGAAAGTCACTAGTAAAAAGAATTCCCCTGGGAGCATTTGTGCTTGACTTGGTGGCTTAAGGCAGAACAATGGGCTGTTAGAAGCACATATTTGCCCAGAAGCTAATCCCATCGCAGCTTTGGAAGCCAGATTCATTATGCAACCTGAACACAACACAGCTCAAACATTAAAGCTAATTCCCAGACATTTCATGACCATCACAGTATTTGAAGAGGGATATCCGATTCCTTCTTATCCCATTAGCTAAACCAAACTGCTCTCAGAGCATGTATGTCCACTAGAAAAGAATGCAACCACCATACACATTGTCCTACGTGAAGGTCTCTCCAGCAGGTTAATCATTTAATATCTAAAAGCAATCTTGCCAAGTTATGATGTGGGAATTACTACAGACAGTTTATGTTAACAACCCAAAGCTCACACAGAGAGGCCAAGGGGAGGGACGTTAACCACAGACCTACTTTAATTCAGTGTGGTATTTTCAAATGGTACTCTTGCCCACTGCCAGCTTGAATGATTCACTGGTATTTCATGGCATGCTGTTAAACACCTTACAAAACTATGCTGATTTGGTCCCCCACCTCCCACCACTCCTGTTTAGTATTAAGGTCCATCTTGGGTACCGTAATAATCAATAGTCTCAGACATCCATCAATAGTCTTAGATAACCTAGACTTTTCCCCTGGACCAGTGAGATGGAGTCATTTTCAATTTCTGCTTCTGAGTCTCCCGTTACTTATTTCACTTTCTCACCACTTGAAGACTGTATGAGGTCCTGTTATGCCACTTTTGTTATTGTATGTAGGTAGCAGCAATATACAAATATAAGACGATCATCTCCCATCTGTCCTTAGGAGGATCAATAAGAGTAGAAACTAACTCTGAAGAAATTCAAGCCCGATTGGGAGGAAAGGGTCAAATCTCAGGGCTGGATGGTGAAGGGTTCTGATTTCTTCTTCAGCTCAGTATTTCTAAGTAATCACTTTGAGTACTTTCCCCCAGCCATATAAAAGTTACTCAGTTTAACTACCTACTGTTAAGAGGATCCTGTAAATACTGAAGGGAGACTTAGACCAATGAACTATTTCAGCTACTTTCACAGAATACTAATTAGCCATTTTTGCCTGGCAAAATTCCCTATCCTAAGACATAACCATAAAATACCTTTTAAGCAAATTTTAGTGAAAATTTTCATCTAGAGCCTTTAGCACCCATGGGCTCCCCTATCTATTAAGAATCAGCTCATTTGTGAATATAATAATACATGAACATTAAAATTCATCTCTCCCTCACGAGATATGTTTTGCATCTGTACACAGATCATAAAATTAATTTTGCTGTGTAGCTCCAATAATTTTCTCATTTATTAAACAACTACTATCTGCTTACTAGGTCCAGGGCTCCAGGTTACACCTTGGGTGTGGAGATGAGCCACATCATCTCTTCCTTCTAGGAGAGAGGGCCTGGATGATTAGGGAAAATGGGTACACGCTGTCACTCACTGATATGTAAACTGGAAGACTTTGATGAAATGGTTTGTAATAACCTCCATATTGGGGGATGACTGTCTACAGAGCTCTCTGCATGTCTTATTAGTTTTAGAGAATGGGCTTTGGAAGATGGGGATGATATTCCATGATGGAGCAGGGAGCAGCTTTGCAATGCTGACAGTCTTTCTGAGGAAAAAGTCAGGTCGGTTTGCTGACAGGGCATCATAAAAATCACAGCTTGTAATAAACTTGGAATTCCATAGCTATGTGTGATATGAACCTACTCATAGTCAGCATCTCCCTCAACACTTCCACGCGGCGTCCACACAGTGAGGCTGAGCTACAGTTGCAGTCTGACATGGGGCCCACAGGTTCATGTTTTGAATATCTGGTATCCAGCTGGTGGCACTATTGAGGGAAGTGGGCCTAACGGGAGGATACGTGTCTTTAGGAGCCGGTCCCTATGGGTCTGTGATCTCAGTGGTTGCCAGTCTCTCTCTCTCTGCTTTCCATTCACCAAGAAGTAAGGAATGTTCTGGGCCCATACAAACCCTAAGCGTAAGCAGCCTGCTGCACTGCATTAGCAAGTCTTTTGTCTCTGACCCAGAGATCTCACCTCTTCTGACAGAGTCTATGAAACTGTGGTAAGCTAACTTGCTATCGGAACACATAGGGAATGTTTTTGAACCTTTCACAGGTCTTGGCTCTTCAGAACCTGTGTTTGCCGTGCCTGTGAACACTACACTGTCACGCTAAGGACCTGCTTGAGAATTACATCTTCTATTTGTTTGTCATTTGGGGTCTTGAGTGTTTTCCTTTTGCCTGGATAAAATGCAGGTCTTCCATTGCAACTGAACATATCTAAATGGCCTCAGTGCCCTTTTCCCAAAGAGCTGGGTTATAAAGCAAACATTTGGAGAGAGAAATAGAATCCCATTATAGTGAAATAACTGCAATGTTCTTGCTTGCTAATGTTCCCATTCATTTGTAATTTCATCTGCAGCACCATAAGAAAGATTTGCCTTTATTCTGCTCGGAGGTGGATGCTGACAAATTAAGTAAATTAAATATGGGTTTGCAAAAGCAAAGGTACAAACAAAACATCAACATATTGCTTTTTTGCCCTATTCCTAATGTCCAACCAAGGAAAATAAAAGTGAGTTTTTAAAAAGCAAGAATCGGGATGGATCAGATTCTAGAAAGCAGTGTTCGGTGACTCTGGGCCTCTGTTCTTCATTTGAAGCTCACCGAGAATATTGGTCTTCCTTTGCTTTTCCTTTTGAGACAATATTTTGTGCAGCATTTTGGGTGTCTTGGTGCAGACCACAGAAGGAGATACAGAGAATTTTGCAGGTTGATGAAAACTACAGTCATCTACAGTTACTTAGGGCAAAAAAAAAAAAAAATGCAACACATGTACTTAAGATAGCCCACTGAGCAGGATGGGCTTGGTCATGGAGTCAATACATGAAATTTAGGAGAGTGAGTGACTCCAACATCATTCCCATAAGCCTAACATTCAAGAGGCTGAGGCTAGATCAAACCTGGGCTACACAATTAATTCCAGACCAGCCAGCCTCACTACATAGTGAAGACCCTGTCTCATGAAAACTGGGAGAGAGAGACAGAGACAGAGAGAGATACAGAGAGAGACACAGAGAGACAGAGAGACGTAGACTAGGCCAGTGAAGGGTTGGTAAAAGCAGAGGGCACCAACATAGTTTGTGTTTTTGCCAACTAGAACTCCCCAGTAGAGAGTGAGAATGTGACCAAAATTCCAATGTGTGTTTCCGATCAGTGCAGAAGACAATTGTTTTCTACAGTTGATGGATCCTGGAGACTGTCCAACCACTCTAGTCTCCTCAAATGGTGATTTTGTTCTCAAATGTAGTTGAGATGGACCAGATGAAACAGGAGTCTCAAAGACTGCCTTGATACATCGAGCCAAAGACCCTCAACTGGAAGCAGACCATAAGACTCTAGATCCCTGTGCCCACGCCTAAACCTGCACATTCACTCAAGTTTCCATGTCTTCTGGGTGGGTCTAAGAAGTGAACTCTCATGACATCTTGCCATGAAGCAGTCTCAAGTCCCTTACTCTGACCTTCCTTTCCTCTCTTCTTCCTTGAATTCCAAGGACTCAAGAATTAGAAGAGAGTCCAATTCTGTCTGGAGAAGCTGTACAGTTGGCTCTTAGCTCAAGAGAAGAGGAGAGAAAAGCAACAGAAACAAACCAAATGGAAAGAGCAAGAACACAAGAGAGAGAACGAAGAGAGAGAAATGGAAAGAGAGAAATGCGTCAGTCTGCTCACTTCACTCCCCACTCCACTCTCTAGTACTGTGACTCAACTGGGTGTCCTTGACTTCCACACGACACTCTGGACTTTGTGTGTAACAGCTGAAACTTCAGTGCCTTCCACAAGACATCACTTAGTCCAATGATACACCCGAGAGTTTTCTGTCCTGCCTGAAGGAACATACAGTCATCAAAGGAGAAGATGGTCATGCTTGACATGTCTTGTATGTCTTAAATGCTTTTAGGAAACCCCTCCAGTGTTTCTCATTGCTTCTATATATCTGTTTACACCAAGGAATTGAGCAGTTCATATTCCCAAGGGGTTTGATAAATCCTATTTGCTTATTTTCCCCCCGTAATTTGATCTGCATTTGCTCAAGATTCCATCTTCATTATGTGACCAGGTACATGCCTAGCTCCTTGTGACACAATTACAGAATGGCCAGTGCTAGCCTGTTTTCATGAAGAGTCAGCCTTTGTCCCACAATGAATCTCTTTCCTCATGCTCTCTTACAGAAATTAGTGACTAGAGGTCTACATGAAATAATGTCCTCCTCTGTAGTGGGTAGCCATTCCAGCTTTGATCTGGAAGTTCAAACCCCCATTGAGACTTCAGCAACTGTCATGCCTACAAGGCGGGGTCAAAGGAGGCGCCTGGAGACTGGAGATCAGGATCGGCGGGCTTGCGCTCGGTTCCGGGACCCTGGACGGTGGAGGTGGGCCAAGCAGAGCTCCAGAGAACACCGCTGGACTGCGATACACCTTCCCCAGACCCCGCGACCTACCTATCCCTTAATTTGTAAGTTACGCCATTAAATAAATCTCCTTTTAACTACATGGAGTGGCCTTAATAATTTCACCAATACTCCTCTTCTTCCTCCTCCTTCTCTTCTTTCTTCTCTCTTCTTCTTCTTCTTCCTTCTTTTTCTTTTTTCTTTCTTCTTTTTCTTCTTCCTCAATATAAGTCAGAGGGATTTCTCTCAGTGGCCTGATACAAATGTAGTTCTCCCTGCTGGCAGCTTCTGCCTGGGGCATCCCTCGGAATATATGAACTTCCATCTGAATCATAAATGGATCAGTTTTTCTCCAACTCTTGTAATTTTCCAAAGTTTCACGAACATAACAGGATCCAGAAGAATATGTCCCCGGAAGGTCCATACCTACAGTAGTGGAGAACTGGAGAACATTTCTTAAAGACACATGACCATGCAACAGTTTATAATCATTACTTCCATAAATGATAACATTTCCCCCCAAAGGCTAATTTTTCCAGTATCCATCACACTTTAGCAGGGCTATCTAAGTTCTTGACATTGTGACACTTTTATCTATAAGTGTGTTGGGCTTTACTCATATCTGTCCTGAGATACATGTGGCCCATGGGCTGCAGGCCGGACATGTCTGTAATCCCTAACCTTGACCACATACTACAGTTACCAGCGAAGCCTCAGAACTGGGTTGCTTCTTACATCTCAGCCTCTAACAGCTACATATCTAGGGATGGGACTAAAATATTGATAATTTTCCAGAGTCTAGGATAATCACTGATAGAACCACAATCCTTTGCAGTTTTAAATTATGCCAGGATTAAATTACCTGTTGGAGGGTCTGGACGGAGAAAGGGAAGAGAGAAGCGGGCAGAGGACTCGCAATGGCAGCTCTTTTGGGGTCCCATGAGTGTATATCAGTTCCCCATTATCCACCATTCACTAAATTAGTAATTAAATCTTATTTGGAATAAATCTTAAAGGGGATGATTGTGCCTTAAGCTTTTCATATTCCAAGCATAGGAGCCCTCAAGAGCCCCAGACACTAAGGAATCCCAGCCCCTTGAAGGCCCGCCAGACCTCCCTTACCATAGAAAGAGAAAACAAAACAAAAAAACCAAATGGGGTAAAGTTCAATGAAATGTGTAGTCAATGAAATGTGTTAGAAATTTTTCTGAGAACAAAAGATTACCATTTTACCTTCCCTAAAAAGTTTACCTTTAAAGTTAAGAAAATGTCCATGTTTAAAGGAAATGGCTGTATCATCCCCTACATTGAAACAAGTAACACACAAATCTGCTGAATGTTCACTTTGGAACCTCAAGTCCTCCCTTCGAGGAGCAGCAACGTGGGTTCGATCAGAAACCCAACCTTGTTCTCTTTCTTACCAACAGAACAATCTTCTGGTGGGCTTCATTCCCCTCCTGCATTGGGAGGAAAACAATTGCAAACCTCTTTCTGCCTCTCAGGTCTCCTATGCCGGGGCCCTGCCTATCACAAACCCTGTGCACAGATTCCAAGTGATTTGCTGTGACTCCGTCAACACGACCCTTTCGTAAGTGAGAAGCCCCACTTGCAGAAAAGATGCAATCATTTCTCACCCTTCCCTTCCCAAACAAATAGCCTCGTGGCTGCAGAACTCCAGCCTGCCCCACCGCTGGCCTGCAACGCTCCTGAGTAGCCTAGCAAGCAGACTTAGCTGCTACAGGCCATAATTGAGGAAAACATTGATTAATTGATCTGTGACTAGCTTGTAAGGCACTCTGTGGCAACGGGGAATATGTGCTGTGCAGACCAGCTTTTAATTATTGTTATTTAGGTCCCCGTCGGATGGAATAAGTGACGAGGCAGTATTATCATTGATCTGCGACATAAAAGGAAACAGTTCACATTTCATGCTGCAGATTTATAAATAGTTAAAATGCTCACGCTGGAGGCTTAGAATGAATCTCTGCCTGGTGAGGCGTTGACCTATGCACAATGCAAATCACGCTAATAGCTTGAATTTGCGCAAAGCATTGCAGTTTACTAACCATTTCTTATGCATTGTCTCATTTGACCCTTAAAACAAATCAGGAAGGCTGGGGATGTGTTATGATTCCCCCTTTACAAGCAATAAGGCTAAGAGGGTTTTTTTTTTCCCCTCTACGAGTAATATGCTCGATTCTAGCCTGTAGAGTATGGAAAACAAAGGAGACTTCGAAATTATTTAGTGAATTCTGGCTGGTCAAGCATATTTAAGGCATTAATCACTACCCTGAGCCACGTCGTACTCCATCAACACTGGTTCTTACCGTTAAATGTGCTGAAACAGAACCTGCTATTAAAATGGGGAATACTCCAAGGACTTCAGTGTGCTAAAGGCCTTATCACCTTCACTTTGACTATTGTGTACAGGAAAAGCTCAAGGTAATAATAACCCATTAACCAGAGTTATTAAGGCTTTCCCACTGTATTTACAAAACTCAGGGAAAAAATATTGCTGTTGACATAGAACCAGGACAAAATTAGTACAGATTCTTGACATGCAGGGAAATAGAGGTCGCAAACAGAATATTAATATTGAAACGATGTAAGCTATGCAATCAAGGAAGAATTCCTGAGCCTATCAGTGTGACCAGAAGTGTGTCAAGTGCTGTGGGAGTTTAAGACAAGTGCCACGCCCGCCTGCACACTTTATAATCCAGTTAGGTTGTTCACAGCTGAATAGTCTGTGAAGCCCCCACTCCTCAATGAGGGACCAGGAATAGCTGCCCTTGCTAATGGTAAAGATGATGGACAAGAGGAATCAAGGCAGCCTTTTCCTGTCCTGTCTTCTCTGGCTAATGTGTCAGGGTGTCTTAGCCTGAACAAAAACTACGCCAATAGAAATGAGTGCTAAGAAAGCAATATTTTCATCCTTTTTAATGTCACTCTGCTAGCCAAAGTGACAACTGCCATCCTTCAATGAAAGGTCAGAGAGAAAAGCATGCAGCTGGATTTGTTTGGGGCTTTACCTTATCTTTCTCTGATAAACGAGACAATTGACCTATGTCTCATAACCCGAGGTGCTTCGCAGCTTACTAAATTGCAGCCGCAGCATTGAAGATGATTATAATGATTTGTTTCTGTCTGGGCCCTTCCCACTGAAGTAGCTGCAGCACTTCACAGCCAAGCTCACTGTCGGAAGGGGGATCAGTGTCTTCTACATTGGGAAATGTGTGGGGTTGCTTTTTGTAGAAATTGAAAAAGACGAATGGTAGGGTCATTTCAAAGTAAGAGTTACTGTTAAGGGAGGAGAAGAGACGAAAGCATCTGAGGCAGGGGAGTGAGGGTCCACAGGACTGGGATATCCAGGCTGCCCAGTGAGCAAGGGCCGGGAGCAGGGCAATTACCGTTTGGATCCCCTGGGAAAATTGAGAAATTAGTGGTCCCAGGGAGGATAGAATGTGTCAATAGAGTGGTAAAACTCTATCAATGCCAATAAGCATTGGCGAATAGCTCTCGTCTAAAACACAAGATTCTGATTTATTTTGAACGTTTGCACCCCTCTGCCCAGGACCTCTTCCTCATTCACCCAAGGAAAGTTTGACATTGTTACCAGAAATTTTGGGGAGTCCGGCCAGAAAT
This sequence comes from Peromyscus californicus insignis, assembly GCF_007827085.1. NCBI lineage: Eukaryota > Metazoa > Chordata > Mammalia > Rodentia > Cricetidae > Peromyscus > Peromyscus californicus. The sequence continues at coordinate 42,637,715 of NW_026294535.1, read as the reverse complement.
ACTACATATTACCAGGGAAATCAGGCCCCCTGTTGGACTCTTAGTCCCATTAATAAAAACAAAAATCAAGAATGGACTCCAATGGAGGCTTGAGGACAATTTTATTAGTGTTTAAAAGGAAAAAAATCCCAGGGTAGGCAAGCGCTAAATCCCAAAAGTTTCCTACAGGCCGAGAATGGGGACTGGAAGGAGAAAGCTGGTTGGAGTTAAGCTGGTATGGAGGTCGGCTATATTGTGGACCGCAGCCATGGGGTGAGGAGAGGGACTTAGAGGAAGGGTGAAAGCCAAAAAAAAAAAAAATAGAAGAGTGAAGGCCAAAGCGTAAAGTGTGCTTAGAACACACACACATACACACACACACACACACACACACACACACACACACACACACACACACACAGAGAGAGAGAGAGAGAGAGAGAGAGAGAGAGAGAGAGAGAGAGAGAGAGAGAGAGAGAGAGAGAGAGAGAGGAGAAGAAGAAGCTTGCTGGAATGATTTGGAAAAGCAGCTGACATATAAAGCAGCCTGTCTGTGCCCTGTACCTGATGGCAGGGTGTGGGGATTCTGGGAGGGACAGGTACATTATCTAATTAAAGGGACCAATATTCATCCTATCTCTTTAGCATGTCTTATCGTAGGCCTGTCTTTCAAGGGGTGGCCTTGCTTTCCTGATGGGTGGTCCCTTAGCCAGGTTATTTAACTGCCCAATGGGTCCTCACCCAAGCCCAAGATATCATTTTTTTTTTCATCTGAAGGTAGCTTTCCTTTAAGGGTCCTTTACCATCTCTGTAATGGTAGGTGTGGCTGAGGGTCCTTCTCTCTTTTCCTAACGCCTGGTGTCTTCCATCTTTCTTCTGGGTGTCTGTAGGTTTTTCCTGTTCTTTAGCCTCTACTCCTGTTTGTGCTAAATGATACGTGTAGTGTAGTCCCAGACAGGTACTAGATAGTCAGCTAGGAATACAATGATGTCCCAGAATGGTTGGTGCATTAGAGATAGAGTTGGGAGGCACCTTGTCTTGTGACAGGTGGGCAGAATATGAAAACCCATGGGAACAACAGAGAATGATACCTATATCGTTCCAACAGGAGGTACTGGGTTGGAGTCATGGGACCCATTACTGTAGACCTGAAATCCATGGTGGAAAAACCAGTGTAAACAATAAAGCTCCCAGTATGGTCCAACACTTTCCTACTGGTAACCATTATAGATGATGGAATGAGACCAAGGGCTAGCAAGGGCTCAAGGGATGGGGTGGGGTGGGTGGTGGGTCATCCTTGAAGAGGAAAGGAGTGCTGACATCCACACAAGAGGCTGTCCGCCACAACATGTATTCTGTCCTCATGAGACTCATGGGAAAGTCATAGTCTTACACATCAGGACAAAGCTTAGGATTCTAGGTAGCTGGAAAGTCCAGTGAAATATCTGGGTAGCTGGAAAGTCCAGTGAAATATTTCCCCAAAGAGGAAGTCAACGACTCTACACCATCTTATTTGACTTTATAACTTTCTATTTAACCACATCAATTAAGATAGGTAGTATTTGCATATAGAGAGAGTAAAAGAAAAGAGAATTGAAAGAGGATATGTATATAACATATATTTCACTATATGTAATTCAAGTATTACATGTCAGTTAAGTATATGCTTGTAAAATGGATTTTTCAACAAGTTAATTTAATGGAGAGAAGAGAAGCTACTTTTTCTGAATACGCATAATAGAAAACCTAGATAAACATATGGGGTAAATCTCCTTGATCTTTACTATATATTCTAAAAATGAGTTTGAGGTGGGCTGTAGCTCAAAATATAAATTCTCAGACTCTAATACTTTTAGGAGAAAAGGTATGAGAATATCTTTGTAAACTCAAGAACAAATAAAGATGGATGGATCATTTACTTATTTATCTATCAACATTGATCTCCATATCTTTATTTTTACCCAATGATTCAGAATTCCTTAGTTTTATACTTGACTTGGTGCTCAATGCATAGATTTGTCTAGTACAGATAGCCCTCTTAAACTGGGTCTTGTGTTCTTTTGATTTTGAGTGTTTCTTCATTTTCTGAAAGGGGAAGTTGTTCCAGATTCATTTCCTGCTTGCCTTCTTTAGGCTGCCCTTTCCTATGGAGCTCTACTTCCTTTCAGTAGAGAAATTAAATAGAAAAAAGTTCTGGGCTCTTAGTTGGCCCAGAATAAACAGTTTTACTTAAATTTGTGTTCTGTGAACCCAGGGATGGTAATACTGAATGGGGGTCCACTGGACAATGCTCTGCTATCTCCAGGGTCCTTCAGAACAGGACCCTCTCCCTTGAAGGAACGGACAGCTAAAAGAGGGGTAAAGGAACCAGAAAACCAGAAAGAACTACAGAATAAATATTATCTCAGCACTGGATGGGCAAGCTTCTAGTTGTCATGTGATTCTAGAACTGTAGGAGGCGCTGTGGTCAAGGAATGAAAACGCTGAGGAGAACGGAAGGCATGTTGTGGTTCAAGGTTGGCGGGAGTACAATGCCCTCTGGAGACACCGAGGAGACTAGGCTGGTGGACAAATGCTATGGGAGGTGAGACAGGGTGGTGAGAGGAATTTTAACAGAAAGCTGTGAGCATTTTGTTGTTGTTGAGCAACCAACTCACCTTCTCCCTAAGCAGCCCGTTCATCTTGTCCTATCGTCCTGTCTTTCACTCAGAGGAAGGCCATTGAAAAGAGCAGTGGATAGAGGGTTAGGAGGTTCTGGACCTCATCCCTGAGGCACACTGAGAAGGAACCAAGGATCTCCCTACTTCATTTCCTTTCAAAGACAAGTTCATGGCTTCCTGATTAGGAATGCTGCTGGAAATTGGACATTTCTTTTCTTGAGGTCAAGAGCTGATTCCCAAGTTCCAGTTTCAAATGAAGGAGAGTTGGAGAGACACAGGAGGTAAGAAAAGTGAAAATGGGCTCCATGGGATGGCATCTTTAAAAAAAAAAAAAATATATATATATATATATATATATATATATATTTCATTTAAATAACATTTTTTTCATTTATTTTACATACCAACCTCAGTTTCCCCTCCTTCCTGTCCTCCCAATACCCACCTCCTGCTTCCCATCCATTCCCCTCCCCTTCCACTCCCCCTCCATCTCCATTCAGAATGATGCAGGCCTCCCATGGGCTTGAACAAAGCATGGCACATCAAGTTGAGGTAGCACCGAGCTCCTTCCCCTGCATCAAGGCTGGGCGACGTAATCCAGCATGGAGAACAGGTTCCCAAAAGCAAGATAAGCACCAGTGACTCCTGATCTTAGGCTAGGAGCCTTACAAAGAGACCAAGCCACACAACTGTCACACACATGCAGAGGGCCTAGGTCGGTCCCATAGAGGCTCTCTAACTGTTGGTCCAGAGTCCATGTGTTCCCATGAGCTCAGGTCAGCCGGCCCAGTGTGTTCCCTGTTATGACTGCCCCCCCACACACACCCAGCATGTACAATCCCTCCTCCCTTTCTTCAGCAAGACTCCCAGAGCTCAGCCCAGTGATTGGCTGTGGACCTCTGCATCTGCTTCCATCAGTTACTAGGTAGTCATCTCTGATGACAATTAGGGTAGTCACCAATCAGATTACAACAGAAAGTCACTTCAGGCACCCTCTCTACTATTGCTAAGAGTCTTGGCTGAGGTCATCCTTATGGATTCCTGGTGCCAGGTTTCTCCCTAACCCTGAAATGCACCCCACAATCAAAATGTCATTTTTGTTACTCTCCCCCTCTGTGTCCCGCCCCAACCTGCCTCCAGGACCCAGCCCGCCCAACCTGCTCCCTCAAGTTCCTATCCCTCCATCTCCCCCGCTTCCTCTGCCCCCAGTTTCCCTAGGAGATCTCTTCTATTTCCCCTTCCCAGGGAAATCCATGCATCCCTAGTTGGGACTTCCTTGTTATCTAGCCTCTCTGGGGCTATGGATTGTAGGTTGGTTATCCTTTACTTTACTCTTAATATCCACTCATGAGTGAGTACATACCATGTTTGTCTTTCTGAGTCTGGGTTACCTCACTCAGGATGATTTTTTTCTAGTTCCATCCATTTGCCTGTCATTGTTTTTTTTTTTTTTTTTTTACAGCTGAGTAATACTCCATTGTGTAAATGTACCACATTTTTCTTATCCATTCTTCAGTTGAGGGGCATCTAGGTTGTTTTTAGGTTCTGGCTAGTACAAATAATGCTGCTATGAACATAAATGAGCAAGTGTCCTTGTGGTATGATTGAATATTCCTTGGGTATATGCCAAAGAGTGTTATAGCTGAGTCTTGAGGGAGGTTGATTCCCAATTTTCTGCGAAACTGCCATATTGATTTCCAAAGTGGCTGTACAAGTTTGCACTCCCACCAACAGTGGAGGAGTGCTCCCCTTGTTCCACATCCTCTCCAACATAAGCTGTCATCAGTGTTTTTGATCTTAGCCATTCTGACAGGTGTAAGATGATATTTCAGAGTCATTTTGATTTTCATTTCCCTGATGACTGAGGATGTTGAACAATTCTTTAAATGTCTTTAGTCCATTTGAGATTCTTCTGTTGAGAATTCTCTGTTTAGATCTGGACCCCATTTTTAAATTGGATTATTTGGTATTTTGATGTCTAGTTTCTTGAGTTCTTTATGTGAGATGGAAGCTTTTGGTCTGGGAAGACCTTGTGAGGAGAACCAGCAGGAAGGCATGGTGGATTTCTAAACAGGACCAACCAGGAAAGGGGAGGACCCAGGTGTCCCATGAGATACCCAAGCCAGAGTCCATTCAGTGACTCTCAGCCTTAGGGACACTCCCATGCATCTCTTTCTCCACAGCTCATTCTTCTGTCTTCTTCAGACAGACATTCATTCTTTTTCTATCCCAGGGAACTCAGGGGATGAGCCTGGCAATCCTCTAGACAACCACCAGCACTCCTGTTGCAAAAGTACCTGCTGTGGGATGTTCTGTATGGCAAATGTGTTGCTGACTAGTCAATAAATAAAACACTGATTGGCCATTGGCTAGGCAGGAAGTGTAGGCGGGACAAGGAAGAGAATAAAGCTGGGAAGTGGAAGGCTGAGTCAGAGAGACACTGCCAGCCGTCACCAGGACAAACAGCATGTGAAGATGCCGGTAAGCCATGAGCCATGTGGCAAGGTATAGATTAATGGAAATGGATTAAGTTAAGCTGTAAGAACAGTTAGCAAGAAGCCTGCCACGGCCATACAGTTTGTAACCAATATAAGTCTCTGTGTTTACTTGGTCGGGTCTGAGCGGCTGTGGGACTGGCAGGTGAGAGAGATTTGTCCTGACTGTGGGCCAGGCAGGAAAACTCGAGCTACAAGTACCTGTCTGGAAAAACCTCTGATATGTACCTTCTCCATTCACTCCTCATTCTAGAGTTTTTGCTACTTGGCTTATGCCTCTGCTGGCTCATGTGGCTTACCTGGCAAGGCGATCCAGTTCTTCGTCTCTGAGGATTCTATGAGCCTCTGGCCACCATAACTTTCTCACGTCATGCTACCATTCTCCATTTCCCATCCAAGCTGTGCTGAACAGGAGCCAGAGGTGCCCAGTGGGCAATCTGGGTGCCAGCCATCTTTTTCTCTCCCCTCCATGTGTAAGAGCAGCCTTTATGGTCAAGATCAGTTAATCTTGTCAATCCCAGGACCCTTTTCCTTCCCTGTTGTGTCTCTTGACACAAAGGACTTAAAGAGACTGAACGGCAGCACATCCTGAGACAGAGACATCCTCTTTCTGGGAAACAAGTTCCAGATGTAGAGCCCCCAAAACGCCGGGTGTGGAGGCACAGGTAAACGGAGTCTCTGAGAATGTCATCAAGAAGGCCATTTCCTCTTTGCTCCACGAACTGGTATGTTTTTACCTGTTAGAACACAGGGCCCCCCAATGGCCGTCATTTGGAGGTATACGCAGCATCTTGGAAGCATCCCCTTCTCAAGGAGTATCATGTCCAAGGCCCTGTGTCTAAGCAGTGTTTCCAGGAAGCCGCGCATCGTCTTCAGATCTGTAGCTTCTGTAAAGTGGGTCCCTCATTTTGAAGTCATGCTTGCAGTATCCTGTAGCAACCGGATAAACAGTTAAAAGCCCTCTGCGGTTCTTGGCAAGACCCCCGTGGTCACAGTCAGAAAAAGCAAGCCTTACGATCTGAAGGGGCACTGGGTCCAGGATGCCAAGGAGGCATTTTACTCACTCAGTGAGGGAGTAGAACTGTGGTGAGAGAGATGATGGGATGGCAAGCTGACTGCCAGCAGCAGCAATCGTCATGAGGTAGCAAAACATCTTGAGGTAGTCTGGAGCAGCTGCAGCGGAAGTAGGAACACCTTGGATGCTATCACTGCTCAGACTCAGGACGGCGGTAGCAGTTCTGAATGACGCGCTCCCAAGAACACCAAGCAAGGACTGTAGCTAGAGTTTTCCTGCCTGGCCCACAGTCAGGACAAATCTCTCTCACCTGCCAGTCCCACAGCCGCTCAGACCCAACCAAGTAAACACAGAGACTTACATTGCTTACAAACTGTATGGCTGTGGCAGGCTTCTTGCTAACTGTTCTTACAGCTTAACTTAATCCATTTCCATAAATCTATACCTTGCCACGTGGCTCGTGGCTTACCGGCGTCTTCACATGCTGCTTGTCATGGCGGAGGCTGGCAGTGACTCCCTCCGCCTTCCTGTTTTCTCTGTTCTCCTCTCTGTTGGTCCCGCCTATACTTTCTGCCTGGCCACTGGCCAATCAGTGATTTATTTATTGACCAATCAGAGCAACTTGACATACAGACCATCCCACAGCAAAGGAGAGGAATTTGAGAGTCCCATCTGCCTTGGAAAGAGGGAGGATCCAGCTGGACCACCCTGCCATTCCCCACTCCCCCCACCCTCACCCTACCCCCGCAGCCAGAGAAAGCCTATTTCTGGTAGTGCGTTTTATTGGTGTTAGTCATATCCTTGATTTTTTTTTTCCCTCACAGCTTTGGAAATATTGGTCACATAAGGTTTACTGCATAAGGCATAGCCTTGGTGGTAGTGGTGGGGGTAGAGGTGAAGAAAGGGCAGGTCTTTTTGAATCTGGGCTATGATTCACAGACACGCGGTTCATTTCACTTGCAGCTCAGTTTCCAGAGTTTGGAAACTCACACAGAAAGCAATCCGAGGCTGTACGGGATGTTGAAAGGTCTGATTCTTGTACAAATATTTCCTGAAAGAACATGGGAAATGTCAAAAACTGTCAGCTCAGGGAATATCTTTGGGCGATAATGCTTTGTCGCCATGACTTCCCACTGGCCTGCTCTCACTGTCAGGCGAACAAAGCGCCTGCACGCTTTGCTGGTTTCTAACTAATGAGTTGGCTCTGCTCTCTTAAAACAGCAATGTATAATCGTGAGTGTCTATAGTCAATAAACCTTTAATCAGTGGTGTCCCGATGAGAAACTGCACAGGATCACATGAAGGAAGGCTAGAGGTTTGTAAACTGAATCATTCTTCCACGGGCGTACAATAATAACAAAAGGAAGCATGTCATATTTGTTGTGCCTGAGGAAGTACACAGATATTTGTTCAGCATTTTCTTCTTTTTAGAATGCTAAAGTAAAATGACTTAAAATTCTGTGTGTGTGTGTGTGTGTGTGTGTGTGTGTGTGTGTGTGTGTGTGTGTGTGTGTGCGTGTGCGCGCGCGCGCGTGCGCGTGCAATAAAAGCATCGAATAGTACAGTTGGATCAAAGTACATTGATCAAACAATGGGATCAAAGTGCAAATATTTTTTAAAAAAAAACCCGACCATTAAACAAATTCTTGTCTTCTTGTATGGACTCTTTTATTTCTTTTTATTTAAGTTTTATTATTTGAGAATTTAATATATGCATATAATGTGTTTTGGTCAACCCACCCCATTTAGCCCCTCTAATTCTCCCTCACTATTCCCTCTTCACTTCATAATTTTTTTTTTTTTCAGAGCTGAGGACCAAACCCAGGGCCTTGAGCTTGCTAGGCAAGCGCTCTACCACTGAGCTAAATCCCCAACCCCATAATTTTTTTTTAAACCCACAGGATTCATTTGTGCATCAGGGTAGAGCCAGCTACGGGAGCATGTGCAGCCTCTCAGGGTGGCATCCTTGAAGAATGCTGACCCTTCCCTCTTAGCAGCTATCAATTGCCAATAGCTTCTCTGTTAGGGGTGGGACTTGAGGATCACCTCCCTCTTCCAAGCTGGGATCTTCGTTTTTTGTTTTGAGACAGGGTCTCACTACTTAGTTTTTGCTGATCTGGAACTCTCTGTGTAGATCAGGCTCACCTTGAACTCACAGTGATCCACCAGATTCTGCCTCCCGAGGGCTGGGACTAAAGGTGTGTGACATCATGCCCAGCCCATGCTGGGACTTTGGTCTAGCTTGATTTTGCAGAGGTCTTGTGCACGCTGTCAATAACTGCTGCGAGTTGGTGTGTGCGTAAGAACACCGATATCTCGTGCAACGTAAGTTTTTATTTAGATTCTGAAGCACTTTCTATTTTCATAAATGTTTGATATGGCTAAGCAAAGTGTTTTACTTTCTTTAGTCGACTCTTCATTCCATGGGGATATGTAGCGGGTTTTTAAAAGCCTGCTGTGTGGAGTGGCATTCTACTGTCGTGAGCCACCTGGAGATTTGATATTTTGCATGATGTTTAGCTAATGTGTTAACATCAAAGCTCCATGTTGTCATATCTCCCTTGTGGCACCCCTTTTCCATCTTTCCCAGACAGATATTACTTTTTAGGAGTCTATACCTGTCTAAACCAACTCGCTGATTCACTTCCTTTGTGTGTGGGAAAGCTGCCCGAATTAGAGCAGCAAACGGAGCAGAGGCCTCGATGACCGCCCCCTCTTCTCCACTCTCCCCTCAGTTCATAGCGTTTCTTCTAACCTTGAAATGGCTCTGGGGCCCGCCTCTTCTCTCACTTCCCTCCCATCCTTTAGACTCCACATTTGCTACTCTAAGACCCATCTTTCCAAAACGCAAGTCTAATCCCAAATCTTTAATGCCTCTGAGAAAAGTGTTTTTACCACGGCTGCATTTTCCAAATGCATTTTGACGCTGTTTGCGCGGTGCTTCCCCAGAAGAGGGCTCATTGGGACAATACAAAAACAAACAGAGGATGCAGTCTTGACAGATGTCAACGTGTTCTATTCCAGCTTCTTCTATTCCTCCAATGCTGTGGGATGGTCTGTATGTCAAATGTGTTGCTGATTGGTCAATAAATAAATCACTGATTGGTCAGTGGCCAGGCAGGAAGTATAGGTGGGACAAGGAGGAGAATAAAGCTGGGAAGTGGAAGGCTGAGTTAGAGAGACACTGCCAGCCGCCATGATGAGAAACAGCATGTAAAGATGCCGGTAAGCCACAAGCCACGTGGCAAGGTATAGATTAATAGAAATGGATTAATTTAAGCTGTAAGAACAGTTAGCAAGAAGCCTGCCACGGCCATACAGTTTGAAACCAATATAAGTCTCTGTGTTTACTTGGTCGGGTCTGAGTGGTTGTGGGACTGGCGGGTGGCAGAGATTTATCCTGACTGTGGGCCAGGCAGGAAAACTCTAGCTACACTCCAATGAGGCAGAATCCAAAAATTCAAGGGCATGAACAATGTTTCATATGTTTTCGAAACACCAGTATTTGATAAACTAGTTTGGGGAAGATCTGCAGTAGGAGGCCCCATGGGGAGCCAGTCCATGTGCTGTCCTTGATCGGCATGTGAGGGTGCTGAGCCTCTTGGGAAGGATGGAATGAGTTTAGGTTCCTTGGTGCATTTGCCTCAAATAAAACTGATAGAGGAAGAGGGGTGATGACTAGCTACCAGCTTCCCTGAGCAGAGCCGGAAATCACTATCAGTGATGAAGGAAGACTCTAGAGGAGGCCACTGTGACGGCAAAGGACCTACCTGTCCTTGGAGCCAGAATAGGTGCGCCTCCCCCACAGCACAGGGGCAGCAGGGCTGAGCGGGCCAGGGCTGCTGCAGAGCAACACTCGAGACTTGTCTTAGATCTTAGCCTGAAGCCTGAAAGGGATGGAAGTGATACTGAGATCTCCAGAATGTGACTATTCAGAATGAGGGTCTTTTAAGGTGTACTTAAGAGCCATACTAGACGAGGATGAGCCCCGAGGCCCTCTTTACAGAGGGCCTTCTCAAACATGCAGAGAGGAAGGCACGCAAGTAGAAGTCATGGGGGAACAGAGATAAAGACTGGAGCGAGGGATAAAGGCCACCAGGAAGAGTCAACAAACACCAGAGGCTAAAGAGGTGCCAGTGTGGACTTCTCCTTGGAGTCTAAAGAGGGTGTGGTCCTCTCCCTCTCCTTCATTTTGAATTCTGGTCTCTTGTATTGTAGAAGATCAAAGCTGTGATTTAAAAAAAAACATTTAACATAGTGTGTCCTTTCCATAATGTGAAAGCCTCATTTTATTTATTATTATTATTATTATTATTATTATTATTATTATTATTATTGCTATTGTTATTGTGTGTGAGTGCACGTGTGTGTGTGTGTGTGTGTGTGTGTGTGTGTGTGTGTGTATACACATATTTATAAATGTAACCTGCTCAGTCTGTATACTGTTACATGCTTGTATGTCTTCAGGGCTGACCATTTGGTATTGGATAATCGTTTGCTGTGCTCTGCCCTGGAGAGGACTGTTTCTCTCACTCTCAGCACTCCTTAGTTTCCTGCAGTTCTTTGCGTAGAGCTGAGGCCTTCGGGTGTTTGTTCACTTTGACACGCCTGTTGCTCTTGTTCAGTTTATGTTTAGGCAGCCATGTTGGGGAGACGTCCTGGGTGAAGCTTCTCGGACGTTACTAGCAGACACAATCTCACTACCAACACCCTGATCTTCTGGCGCTCACAGTCTTTCCGCTCCTCTTCCACAAGGACCCCTGAGCCTTGGGTGCAGGAATTGTTTTGTACACATCTCTGCTGGGACTGGGCCCCACAACACTGCATTTTGATTGGTTGTGGTTTTCTATAATAATCCCCATCTGTTGCAAAGAGAAGTTTGCTGAGGGGTGCAGACTACTTACATCTGTGGGTATCAGGACAGATATTCAGAGTGTAGTGAGGGATTATCTTGGTGTAGTAAAGGGGAGTTGCAGGTTCTCCTTCAAGATCTATGACTTCGCTAGTCCTGGGCATTTGACTACATTTTCCCGACATTATTTTCCCTCTTGTTGTGTAGATCTTAAGTCTCATTAGAGAACTGCTGGCCACTGCTAAGGTGTGCATGCCACTACCACACCCTTAGGCCATGCACTCTTCACATGTACGTTCATTATCATTTAGGTAATGTGGCAACAGACATGTATAAGGAGAGTCAGCACACTCCAGAAGCTAAGGAGATACCAGCAAAGAGCTCTCCTTGGAGCCTTCAGAGAGTGTGGTCCTAACCTCACCTTCACTTTGAATTGAGTAAGTGCAGACCAGATTTAATGTCAACTCTTTTAGGTAAGTACGCGTAAGTGAGATTTAAAAATTATATGGTAGTTCTGTTATGTTACTTTAAGAAAATGCTGCCCTGTTTGTCAGTGGTTGTCCTCTCTCGAGGGTTCCACTTTCTTCCCACCCTTGCCAACATGTGTTCTCTGATTTTTGGTAGTGGCACCTGTCCTGCTTTCATTCCCGTTTTTGTGATAAGACACTTGACAAAAGAAAAGAAAAGCAGTTTTAAGAGAGAAAGGGCTTGTAGGTAGAGTTTTCCTGCCTGGCCCACAGTCAGGACAAATCTCTCTCACCTGCCAGTCCCACAGCCTTTCAAACCCAACCAAGTAAACACAGAGGCTTATTTTGCTTACAAACTGTATGGCCGTGGCAGGCTTCTTGCTAACTGTTCTTACAGCTTAAATTAACCCATTTCTATTAATCTATACCTTGCCACGTGGCTCGTGGCTTACTGGTATCTTCACATGCTGTTTCTCATCGTGGCAGCTGGCAGTGTCTCTCTGACTCAGCCTTCCACTTCCCAGCTCTATTCTCCTCCTTGTCCCGCCTATACTTCCTGCCTAGCCAATGGCAATCAGTGTTTTATTTATTGACTAATCAGCAACACACTTGACATACAGACCATCCCACAGCACTTCCCCCTTTTTTTTTTTCAAAAAGGAAGGTTTTAACCTTAACAAAGTAAAATTACATATAATTTGGGAATTTGGGCGTAGCTTCTCTTACTACTTTCTGCTGGAGGGGGGCGCTGTATCTTATGGGGAAACAAAGAAAATTTTAGGATTATGGAATAGTCCATGAGGCTGTATCGTCTGAGCCAGATGCCTTCAAACCGTTCTGGATGTTGGATCATCTGGGCCATGGTGTCATCGGAGACCTTTCAGGGGGTCTTGGCTGGTCAAACCTGATGTGTCTTAATCTGGAACAAATCCATAGCTTCTGGATTTCTGTGGAAACAAAAGCAGAGTCTCCTTTCCAAAGTAACATATCCTTATATCCAAATTTTGAAGTCAAGGTACCTTTAAAACATACATTTTGGCATAACTCAACAGCTTTTACAATCAAATGTTTTTCTGCAGTTAAAAGTCCCAAAGACAACACAATGCAGATTCTCTGTGTAATATCCATTTTTACATGGCTTATTTTTTATACTACCTTTACTGTCTCTTTAAAGACTTTATTTTTTAAAACTATGTATTTGTTTCTATAACTCTATATATCATCTTTTTTGTCTCTTTCAAGCCTACGTATCTTTTACACACATTGCAAACTATTACATCTGAATCTGTCTTATTGTGAATCTATTGCCTTAAACTGCAGCAGCTGTGGCTGCTGGCTCCGCCCACCTCAGCTTCCCAACATGGCAGTGGTTTACCGCCAGCTCTGGGAGCTATCGTGGGTCTATGCTTTTATCCAAGCAGCAAGTAGCCCAGAAACCCTTTTTTGTTTTGCACTAGCAAAGGCTAAATCCACCATGTAGCTTAATGTGCCACTTGCAGAGGCCTCATTCCCGCCATACTGCAGGTCGAGCACGCACTCTCAGAACCCACCAGTAGCTCAAACAGGCAGCTGCCGCTCATTTGAGAGAGACAATTAGGAAGCTGTTTTTAGCTCCGTTTTAGAATCTTTTTTTTTTTTCAGTTTTTAGGTGGAAACTCTTGCCCCACGTTGGGCGCCATTTGTAGGTAGAGTTTTCCTGCCTGGCCCACAGTCAGGACAAATCTCTCTCACCTGCCAGTCCCACAGCCTTTCAAACCCAACCAAGTAAACACAGAGGCTTATTTTGCTTACAAACTGTATGGCCGTGGCAGGCTTCTTGCTAACTGTTCTTACAGTTTAAATTAACCCATTTCTATTAATCTATACCTTGCCACGTGGCTCGTGGCTTACTGGCATCTTCACATGCTGTTTGTCATTGTGGTGGCTGGCAGTGTCTCTCTGACTCGGCCTTCCACTTCCCAGCTTTATTCTCCTCCTTCCCCCGCCTACACTTCCTGCCTAGCCAACGGCCAATCAGTGTTTTATTTATTGACTAATTAGCAACACATTTGCCATACAGAACATCCCACAGCACCAGGCCGCAGTCCATCATGGTGGGAAAGTTGAGGCAGGAGCTTGAAGCAGCTCGTTACATCCACATCCAAGAGCAAACAGAAATGAGTGTGTGCATGCTTGCTACTGTACAGCCCACTCTCTACACTTACATGGTCCAGAGTTCAGTCCATGAAATGATGGTACCCACATTCATGGTGGGCCTTCCCAGTTCAATCAGCCCAGCTGAAAACAGTCTCTCACAGGCATGCCCAGAGGCCAACTGAATCGAGATAATTCTTCATTCTCAGGTGATTTTAGGTTGTGTCAAGTTGACAGGTAAAGCCGAACATCACTACATTCCAGCAGAAGCCTCATAATGGATTTAATTTTAATTTTTCTGATGACAAGTGATATTGAATACCTCTGCGTTGTCTGTTTGTATGTTATCTTTGAAGAAAAGTAGTCAAAACATTGCTCATTCTCACTGGGCTATTTGAGCTTGGTTCTATTGAGTTACAGGAATTCCTTCCATATTTTAAATCCTGATCTTTAAAAAGATGTGGGGTTTGCAAATATTTTTCCCCTGTTCCATAGGTTGAGAGCGTCTGTTGTTTGAAGTCTTTGAGTTTGTAGTAACTTCAGTCGAAAGAGATAGAGTGGGAAACAATCCCAATTATGCATAAAGGCGTTATGATATATAGAAAAAGTGCATGAAGAAAAAGATAATAACGTTAATAGTATTTATTCTCGGATGTGGGAATAGAGTAACTCTTGTTTTTCTTCTTGTAGTCCTTTACATCTTTCAAGTTGCTTAATTAAGAATTCATTCTTTAAAACTTGATAAAGGCGTTCAAAGGTGTTTGGAAGTCAATCGTTCAGCGAGTATTCATAGACAGCCCTTCCCTATTTGTGGTGCTGTTGGATTCGCTGGAAATTCCCTGCACTCAAGCAGTTTACTGTCACATTTGGGGGGACAGACAACATGGAGTGTTGCAGATAGGTACATAGAATAATGACTGGGCTGCGTGAGAACTGAGGACAAGTTCCATGAGGCGGTGTGAAAGGGAGGGGACACAGGGTGGTCAAGGAGACACTCCCACTCCGCAGGACTGTGATAGTCTTCAAGCTCTCAAGGTGGGGAGGGAGGTGAAGGTGTGAAGTTGTGGGGAAACAAGGAGGAAGAGCAAGTGCAGAGGTCCTGAGATGGGAAGGAGCTGGGCACGTCCGTGTCTGAGGGAAAGAGGCCAGTAGGCTGGTGAGGCATGAGAGGAGGGAGAAAAAGCAGGCTAGCTTTGCAGCGCGCACCAAGGGTTCTCTGCTGTGGAGGAGTGGCGTGCGGCGAGAAGTGCCCTGAAGGGTCCTGATGAAGGGGCGGCCGTGTCAAGATGTTTGCGTTAGCAGGATCACTCTCGCTACTGTGTAGATAGTGCACTTCGTGTTTCTCTGTGGAGGGCTCGCTCGACTGAGGCTTTCCCTGAGGCCCCAGTGTATAGCAGGGGACACCGTTCCTTCTCTAAAGATGGGAACATGCTGGTCAGAGCTGGTGATGGCCTGGGACCAGGGCCTTGAGGGAGCTGTAGCTTCGGATCCTGAGAACCCAACTGTCCCCATCCTAAGGGATTATGGTTATCAGTCCCAAGGCCACTGTGTGCTCAGTCTCTGACATCCTTGAGGTATCTTATGTTTTTCATGTGTAATATTGTTTGATTCATCCTCCCATTGACTTTGTCTTATTGTATGATAGTCCTTTTTGCTGACATTGTCCCATTTCTCCTTTCAGAGAACTGTATATAAGATGCTATACTTCTTAATAAAGTTGCTTGGCATAGACATAGCTTGTACAAGATTTCCCAATCCCAAACTTTATTTTCTCTGTCTCCTATTTCCCCTTCTGATTTCTGGGTCCTCTCTCTCTCTCTCAGGACCCTATCACTGAAGAATTACCTGCTTGTCCAGACTAATTCTCTCTGCAGCTATTCAAAGACTAAGGTAGAAAAGTTTACACAGAATGCAGTAAAAGGGGTGTAGTAATGAAACCCAGGGAGCCCATCAAAATTCCAGGGGGACCAGAAAGTTAGATATAAAGGCTAAACAGTGACTGTGCCAGGGGGTCTCCCATTGGGTCTCAGGGCACCCAGGTCCCAGAGTATACACCAAGACTCTATGCTAAGACTTGAAAAGTAATATATGTTTATCCTTAAAAAATGACCAAAGACGCTGGGAGGCAGTGGTGCACACTAATCCCAGCACTCGGGAAGCAGAGCCAGGCGGATCTCTGTGAGTTCAAGGCCAGCCTGGCCTACAGAGGGAGATCCAGAACAGGCACCAAAACTACACAGAGAAATGCTGTCTCAAAAAAAACCCAAAGACATAGATTATGATTAATAAAGACATTCACATCATTGAAGATTACTTCTGCTAGTTAAAAAAAATCTGGAGTAAACTAATTATTTTTAATTCATAAGAAAACTTGTTTTAGATAATTCTTTTCAGTTGCTCCAATTATTTTCTCACAAGCATTTATAGGTGCTTGCATTTATAACTCTAATTTTGAAGCATTTGGCATTTTTCAGAGCACCTGCTTTTGGGTGGCATTTACGAAGATAGAGTGTGTAAGTTTCCTTCTGGATTTATATTTCTCAACAAAAATCTTCAGACAAAACTTAGTTTTGATTTCAAGAAGTCTCTAGAAGTAATCTAACATAGTTATTAATACTCAGATCAACCAATCTACCACTTTGGGATATGTGTGGAGTTACATTTTTAAAAATACATACATGAAGTATCAAGTAATGCCACTGTAATGCTTGACCTCTGGATTAAGAAGGTACACATTTTATATGTTGAATGCAAAAGTATCCGGACAACCCCTCCACTTCATGCATATATGCATATATACATATGTAAATAATTGCCTAACATCGGCTCAGTGCTATGGAAAAACTGTAGGGTTCAGAATTTCTCACTCTACCGCCTGCCTCTCTAACATGGCCTTGGATGGGGGTATTTGCATCTTTACAAACCTATGCTTGTGTTTTGAGCTCGATGCTTTATTGAAAGGTGAGTTATACCATGAATTTAAGAATGTGTTTTTGTGATGCCTGGGGTGGAACCCAAAGTCTGACACATGCTAGGCAAGTTCCCTGTCACTGTGCTACATCACATTCCCTTACAAGTGATTGCTTACTGAGATGTCTGTCTTTGTTGAACTATGGGCTCCTGGTGGTTCTCCACAGCATGCCCTGTATCTACCCACCTGTCATGTGACTTTCCTGGTGAGACATGAACAAGCATTTATTCACCCCAGTTGGGCACTGATGACAGCTTGCAACTAAGTCTAGCTTGCGACTCTATTGTGGTTGCCTACAGGGGTGTGGTTGGCTCAGAGGCACAGGAAATGTGATACTCCCAGAATGGTCTACAGCTCACAAAAGCTGCATCTCCAGAGCTCTCTGAATGGCTTGCAAGCAACAGGCAGCTTGGCTGCTTGGGTGGTGGGAGCATGCTCACAGCAATTGTCAATGTTCACATAACCTCGGAGAAGGGCTTTGTGAAGTTTAAGGGATTTCCTGAAACTTGTGAGTTGCTTTTGTCCTGATCCTTGCAAGTATCGTTTACTTTCTGAGTATTAAGGAACCCCTCTCCAGGACAGAATGTTTCAAGTGGGAGGAAATTGCTACACAACACCACCAGCCTCATCAGATACTGGAGCACCATGACCCTTGTGTACAGAGTGCTGTGGGATGTTCTGTATGCTGTGAAAATGTATTGCTATGATTGATTGATAAATAAAGTGCTGATTGGCCAGTAGCCAGGCAGGAAGTATAGTATAGGTGGGACAAATGGAGAGGAGAATTCTGGGAAGAGGGAGGCTGAGTCAGGAGCCACCACCATGAGAAGCAGATGTTAGGGTACCGGTAAGCCAGGAGCCAAGTGGCAAGGTATAGATTTATAGAAATGGGTTAATTTAAGATATAAGAACTAGATAGCAAGTAATATAAGCATCTGAGTGATTATTTTGTAAGTGGGCTGTGGGACTGCAGGGACTTGGCGGGACCTGGAGAGAAACTCTCCAGCTACAACAGAGTTGCGTTCTTGTAGGACCTGGGAGCTTTGTGGGCATCTTACTATGCCCTGAGTTCTTCATCAGTTCAAGGGACGCTTATTATGTGAGTACCAGGGGCTCTGTTGGCCAAGGCTCTGTTTTGCAATTGTTTGAAATTGTCATAAGGGACTGACTGTCCACTTTGCGTCTGTGTTGTCCTGTATGATGGACTGAGGAGATGTAGTTTGTGAGACTCAATTAGAAGCAGTCTAGCAACCCTGCAAGAAACATTTGCCTTGGGAGGAAGTGCTTCATGACAGTTGGCGGGAGAATGAAGTTGTAACAAAGTTTGTTCCGCCACTATGTTTTCTGCTATTCACTCTCAAGTCACCCAAATTATCTGAGTGGGTGAGTATTGAACGCGCCTGCATCGCATATGTAACTCGAGCTATCTGCTTTTAATCTTTGCGCAAGTTTTATACTCTTAATAAAAATTTAATTAAAAATAAATGAACTGAGTATGCCAACAGGATATTTTTGGTACAGACTGTATCAGGCTAGCCAAACTTAGCTGGAACTGCAAACAAAACTATCACAGCCTTCTGCTGGGAGAGCATCGCATTTCAAAGGATCTGAAAAGGCGACAGCTGTTCTTGACTCTCAAGGCAGACAGATCCAGACCTCCTTCTGGTTCAGTTTGGGAGAAATGCGACTCCAGTGCACAGAGCCTCCTGCCTCTCTCCGGTAGTCGCTCTCTGGGGTTAACTGCTCACGGGACTTCCCCTCTGTCCTGCACGGCTCCATGAGGCAGTAGACACAGACTCACGCTTTTCTCTGACACCCATGAACTACTCAGTTCAAATGATCTTATTTGACTGAGTTCATATCAGTGGCAGTGATGGCTCATGCCTTTTAGAGGAGTCCAAAATACTGCGGTTTCAAGAACACGTCTAATGAAATGTCAGGGGGTATTAGGAGGCAAAGTATAAAATTTGAGCACTGTGAATAGAAGCATTTCTAGAGTTATGAGCAGACAGCCTAGATTTCCCAGAGGGGAATTAAGATTTCGAATAGGTCATCCCTATGTCCACAGAACGTCCAAAGAGTGTTCAAAGCCCTATATGTCATAGTTTTTTAAAATAAAGTTTAAAATTACGCTAATGAGTGGGGTATGTAGCTCAGTTGACGGAGAGCTTTCCTAGCGGGCACAGAACCTTGAGTTCAATCCCAGCTCTGTTTAAACTAGGCACAGTGCTGCGCACCCACTAGAGATGTAAAGGCAGGGAGATCAGATGTTTATCCTTGGCTATGTAGTGAGTTCAAGGCTGGCCTGGGCTACTGGAGACCTAGTTTCAAACAAAGAGAAAGCACACAAGCAAACATACAACAAAATTGTCCATTTGTATATATTTTGAAGAAATAATATCAAATTCCTGGATCTCATTTGCAATGGGCTTGGGGTTTGCTAATCTGTTATTCCTTTGGACTTTTATTTTACTTTATTTATTTTTTCAAAGATTTATTTATTATGTTTATAGTGGTCTGCCTACATTCCAGAAGAGGGTACCAGATTGAATTATAGATGATTGTGAGCCACCGTATGGTTGCTGGGAATTGAACTCAGGACCTCTGGAAGAGCAGTCAGTGCTCTTAACCTCTGAGCCATCTCTCCAGCCCCAATTTGTATTTTGTTGGAAATTTTCAAGCATTAAGAAACAAATACTGCCAAACCAAGGTAAAAACCAAAGCTGCATTTACTCCATGCCTGGTGATGGAAATCCTGCTGGTCAGCCAGGGAGCCAGTGGGCCCTTATAAACCGAAATGAGAGGAAATGAAATGAAGACACACGCCAGATAGACAAGAATCTAGGCTCAGGGCTTTGCGTGCCTCAACCTGGCAGAAATGCACAGGCCAGTCACTTGTGGGATCACAGAGCTGATGCATCCAGGTTGGTTATATAAGACTTCAGGGGGCCCGGGCCTTCGGGCATGCTTCTTGTACGCCCGTGAGGCTCCGTGTGGTCACATTGCTTCTCTTCTCTTTTCCTTCCTTTCTTCTTTCTCCTTGACTGTTTTTTTATGTACTCAATAAAACATATTAGGACAAGATAAGAAGTTATTGTGCTATTGACATTCAAATACCCGGTCTCTTGGGTTTCAAAGACAATATTGGGGTATCAGTTCTCACCGCGTGCTTACGTCTTTATTCATCCCCTTTTCCTAAGTGTTTATGAAAGTGCCACTGTACATCCGCCCTGGCTGAAATGTTCGGGATAACAGATGTAACTTGGACGTCACAGGGGATTAAATTCCTTTTCTTTAACGTCTGAGGAATCTTGTGTCTCCTATCAGTGATGCGGATCTAAAGCCTATATAGCCCTGTCTGTTCCTGTACACTTCGCATTCAAAACTGCATCGACCTGGCTGGTTTTCCAGAGCATTCTTAACGGGGAGGCTGTGTGTGCCATGAACTTTCTGGAATTTACTTATTCTGACAGGAGGCTGTTCAACCAGACCACATCAAGGTAAACAGCTCCTTTCCCAGAACAATAAACTATCGAACAGAGTTTATTTAAGGATCGTTTACTTTCCAGAGCTGTTTTCAAAACCCTTTGCTGTTTTCAAAACCCTTTCCCCACTCCATCTGTCGATTCTGAACTACCAAATGACACACCGTGCCCGGTTGTAAACAGCCTTCCACACTGGGAGACTCACTTAAATCCAGATCTTTGTCTTCTGTACTCTCTTTCCAGACTTCCAAGACTCTCGCCAAGGTGGTCATATTCCTTACAGCAGCGAGCAATCAACATGGTTTTGCTTCATTCAGGTCTGGGGAATCAGCATCTAAAGAGATTCTTTTCTTCAGGACATTCTGGCCCAAGCTCTTGATCTTGCTGAACTTTTGTTTGTGTTTGATCAAGATGCAAACCTTACTCATCTCTTAGGTCTCGGCTCCTCAACCCCAGCAGCTACCGATACAAAGTCCATTCTCACAAAGCGTTTACATTCCAACTACAATTTAAAATTTTGGTAGTATGAGGGTGTAGGGGTTTGTGCAATAACACAATTTTAATTTCCTTCCTGGTACAAGACAGAGGAGATGCCCACCTCTTCCTCAGGACTAGGGCATGGATAAAGTGTTGTTAGAACATTGCATTGTTGATATTCATGCTGAGCCTTTACTACGAGCACCCTTTTAATGTTCATTTTTCTTTTAAATAGAAGACGGCAAGGGTCTGGGTCAGTTGACTCCCTAGCCCTGGCTACTGGGAGTCCAGGACTGTCAGGGGAGTAGCCAATAAGCCTACTTATAGTCAATCACTGATGATTAGAAATAAAACAGCACCTCCCCAAACAAAACAACAAACGACAAAACTGACCCTTTCCCATACCTGTTTTTGAGATCATTTAATCTTATGATTATTATGAAGACTTCCAGGTTTTCAGTTTGCATGGACTCTCGTCCCACAGCAGGCTTAGAAAAATCAGCCTCCTGAGTGTCAAGCACAGAGCTCCGTACTCTCTGTGAGGTGGCTTGAGGTGGAGAAGACGTACAACACACTTGGGTCTTCTGCTGAACAGCGGGTATGTGTTCTGGCTTTCGCCATACAACTGCATGGAAATGTGGGAAGAGGACTGGCAATTCCCACTTTTTCTTTCCCTGTGAGGTCACGGTAGCGAGAAGGCAGGACGTTGAAGTCTGTTTTGCTTAATAGTACTGTGGCATTACTTTTCTAACTAGGTAAAAGATGGTACAGCCAGCTCTGTCTTTAAATAATATTTCTGTTTCACCACCACATAATGAATTAGATATTGTCCGTGACCTTAAATAACTCATTGTGTGAGGAAGTCAGTGTGTATGTATCCCATGGCAACACGGTAATGTGATTGCACATAGGGAGAGCCCCCAGGGGCCAGAAGAGCATTGAGGGAGGGGCTGGAGAGAGTCCAGGAATTCGGGGAATCTGTTGCTTCGTGTCCTTGAGTCAAGGTTGGAGACGTGAAATGAAGCAGGTGGAATTCAGAGTGTAGCCATGTCATGGCATCTATAATACACAAGTCATGCTTCTACCACCTGTGGGTGGCTGCAGTTTATTCTCCGGTGGTGAGAGAATGTGAGGAGGCTGGAGAAATGGCAGGCTCACGGTTACAGAGACAACACGTTTGATTGGATTCTTTTTTTTTTTTTTTTTTTGGTTTTTCGAGACAGGGTTTCTCTGTGTAGCTTTGCGCCTTTCCTGGAACTCACTTGGTAGTCCAGGCTGGCCTCGAACTCACAGAGATCCGCCTGGCTCTGCCTCCCGAGTGCTGGGATTAAAGGCGTGCGCCACCACCGCCCGGCTTGATTGGATTCTTAAAAGATGGCTGATAAATTTGTTAGCTTTCACGATGAATTAATTCCTAGGTTGGATCATTATCAAATAGTTCTAGCCAGTCTCCTGCTAAAGATTGAACACTCTTATCTACACCAATTCTGTTATGCCCTGGCTCAATTTAACGGTTAACATGGCATAAAAGTAACAATTTCTTGATTATTAAAACTCTATTTGCTGCCACCCAACAAATACAATCTATCTCAAAGCCATTATTAAATAAATACTTCATAATAACAAACCAACTTTAAATAGCCTTTTTATAAAATCTTAACCACAAGTTTATTAGGTAATTTTAGTTCAAAATAGTAAAACAAAAACAAACTTAGATACTGTTTTTTTTTTTTTTTTTTTAATTCTAAATCAAAGAACTTTTCAAGGAGAAATCACACCATACGTCAGTAACACTTAGGGACATGTTCCCCCAAACGGGCATAGCACTTGTGAGAACAAGGGGCTTTTGAGGCACAAAAATGGCCCAGTCAGGCAGAGCTCAGCAAGCTATCAACGTCTCCCATCACCCAATGGCAGGACTGGTCCTTACTTTATGTTTTTGTCTAGGGACATACATTTAGAAAGTTAAGGGTGAGACACTTGACTGTGTCTCAGCTTCAAAAACAAAACAAAACAAAACAAAACAATAGAACCATCCCAAGGGAAGTGGTTGTGGAAAGAGCACAGGCAGGTGACATCTGGTCCTATCAATAGTTACAGTTACATATTGAAATAGTCACTCAAGTCTTTTATTTCCTTGCATATTAAGGACACTAGGAGTCAATAATCAATAATACCATGGCTCATACATGGCCACAGTTATTTTGATGTATGTGATTCCAGAACTGTCTACAACTCCGTGTTTGTCCCAGAATTACATACGTAACTGTCAGGGAAGTGATGCAAATGTTTAGATGTGGATTGCCATGTGGAAATCTTAATATCTTAACTTGTGAGGAAGCGAAAACTGTTCTGTCATCACAGGTTGGGTTAGCTCGGAACACGTAGCTCGATCTTATACTTGGAGGTATCCTACCAAATTCCTGACCTGAAAATAAATGATCCCAAGGGTAGAGGTCACATATCACATATCACACACAAGAAGGAAAATAAAAAGCAAAACCAAGTTCACTGTGGGTTGTGCTATAGTCTATTTTTATCTCCCTCACCCCAATACTTAAACCCCCCCCTCGTCTCCCCCACTTTCCCCTTCATATCACTTGTATCCTGCTATTCCCATCTCTACTGCTCCCCTCCCTGTAACGGCCCCCATGTCCTTCCCTGACTTCCGAAGTTACTCCAGGTCATGGATTCACATGTGAAAATTTGGAGTTAGGAATCTCAAATTAAAGAGAACAATGTTTTTCCGTTGTGGGTCTGAGTTACCTCACTCAATATGATCGTCTCTAGTTCCAAACATTTATCTGCTCTCTTAGTTAGGGTTACTATTGCTGTGATGAAACACCATGACCAAGGCAACTTATAGAAAGAACGCATTTAATTGGGGGGCTTGTTTGTAGTTTCAGAGGGTCAGGCCGTGACCATCATGGTGGGGAGCACGGCGGCAGGCAGCTGGAGTGGTAGCCAAGAGTTCATCTGCTCTGTGAGTTGCAGGCAGAGATAGTAAGGCTGGGCCTGTCAAAGACTTCAGAAACCCCCACCCCCAGTGACACACTTCCCCCAACAAGGCTGCACCTATCCCAGGAAGGCCACACCTCCTAATCCTCCCAAACAGCTCCGCTAATATACCCTTCAATATCCCAAACAGATATCTGAGCCCATGGCAGCCATTCTCATTCAAACCACACCTGCAAAGTTTACGATTTCAGTTTTCTTTACAGCTGAATAGTACTCTGGGGTATGTATGTTCCATGTTTTCATCATTCATTTGTCAGCTGAAAGATTTTTATGTTGTTTCCATTTCCTAGCAATTGTGAATAGGGAGGCAATGAATAAGGCTGATTATTTGTGGAGTAAGATTGAGCCCTTTGGGCCTATGCCAAAGACTAGTATAGCTGGGTCCTATAGTA
Organism: Peromyscus californicus insignis; assembly: GCF_007827085.1. Taxonomy (NCBI): domain Eukaryota; kingdom Metazoa; phylum Chordata; class Mammalia; order Rodentia; family Cricetidae; genus Peromyscus; species Peromyscus californicus. Next base: position 42,613,771 of record NW_026294535.1, on the reverse strand, counting down.
GATTCATTATTTTAGCTTTTTGAGGATTCTCCACACTGATTTCCAGGTTGGCTGGGCCAGTTTGCAGTCCCAACAACAACAAATGAGAGTTCCCTTTTCCCAACATCCAACATCTGTTGTCTGTTGTTTTATCGATCTGTTCTAACTGGTATATGATGAAATCTCAAAGTTATTTTAATCGAAAGCTTCCCCTCTGAGGACTAGCTCTCACAGAACCAGAAGGGGCTATGCAAGCTTCCAAAGGAGGGACACAACCAGCTATGGTGTCTCTGAAGCACAAGGATGAGCGTGGCAAGAAAGCCCTAAGGGTACAATAGTGCAAGCATTTTAAAATTTGGTATAAATTGCCAAGCTGACCTTTGACCTTGGCATTCACTCATTCTTAGTAAATATTTTTCCAGTTGAGTCCTTTTAGTTTAAGCTTTCTGTGGTGTGCAGCCCAGTGAAATTCTAGCTGGTATAAATGGAGATTTGGAATGAAGATTAAGATAATGAAGGAGAATCTAAAGTGAGCATTCCAGTAGCCTTGATGCACATATTTCAGAAAGTCTGTGAGCATTCCAGTAGCCTTGATGCATATATTTTAGAAAGTGAGCATTCTAGTAGCCTTGATGCATATATTTTAGAAAGTGTGTGAGCATTCCAGTAGCCTTGATGCACACATTTCAGAAAGTGTGTGCATTCCACTAGCCTTGATGCACACATTTCAGAAAGTGTATGAACATTCCAGGAGCCTTGATGCATACATTTCAGAAAGGGTGTGAACATTTCAGGAGCCTTGATGCATATACTTCAGAAAGTGTGTAATCATTCACATGGTCTCACCTATATACATTTGGAGATTTGTAACAATCCTGGCAAGGAAAACAGTATTACCCTCATGAGGAATAGGGGGCATAAAATCAGGGTTCATAGCTTTTTAAACTTGTGTTATCATGCAAGAGTTCAGAGCCTTGGCCTCTCAGAAAGGATTTCATTGTTTGCTTGTCTCGAGACAGGTTCTTGCTATGTGACCCAGTCCATCTTACAACTTGGGATCCTCCTGCCTCTGTTTCCCAAGTGCTGGGATTACAGGCCTGGCTTTAGACATATAGTTGACTGTTGTTTTGATAGCCAATGAATAAATGAATGATGTATACATGATCATCAAGGTTCAGATCCTTGCATACACTTCATTAAATAAACGTGAGTTAATCACAATAATGGGAACAACATGTAAGAGCCTTGCTTCAGGAGCCACCGAACCCTGTGAATTTAGAGGTTGTGTGGTATAGACCCAAAGCTAGCATCTACACAAAAATGGTAACTTTTTTGTACTTACTAAGTGTAAAAGAAACAATTTCACTAGTCTAAAGGAATAATTAACAAATGCTCAAAGCATAGGTTTTAAAAGTTCAAAGGGGCTGGAGAGGGGGCTTCACAGTTAAGAGAGCTTACTGCTCTGGCAGGTGACCAGTGGTTGTGTCCCTGCACCTCTGGTAGGCGACTCATAACCACCTGTAACCTGATCGTTGGGTATCTGACGTCATCTTCTCTTCTCAGTGGGCACCCGCACTCATGTGCACATACATACACATACGTTATAATTAAAAATAATAAAATATTTTTTAAAATGTATTTATTTTTATTTTATTTGCGTTGGTGCTTTTGCCTGCATGGCTGTCTATGTGAAGGTGTCAGATCTTGGAGTTACAGACAGTTGTCAGCTGCCATGTGGGTGCTGGGAATTGAACCTGTGCTCTCTGGAAGAGCAGTCAGTGCTCTTAACCACTGAGCCATCTCTCTAGCCCAAATAACAAAATCTTTAAAAACGTCTGAAGACAGTTTCCTTTAATGAACACGTATTAGCGGAGTGTTGATTTCATTACTTCAGTCTCCTCCCCAAACCTGTTGCAGAAATGCCTGTTGGCAGGCCGAGCGGAAGTCACTGCAGCTGACGGTGTGGCTCCGCTGGGGGCAGCTCTATGCTAAGTGATAGACACGCTCGCCTGTGATTTCCTTGCAGTAAGGTCTCTATTACAGTGACTATCATTTATTGTGTAAACTGCTACCTTATAAACAGTCCCACGAATCTCACATAGCAAAGGCTGTCACTCTTCGCAGCTGTGAACACTCCCGGAGCATGACACCTCCTGCTCTACCCTGGCACTCAGCAGGGTGATAAGACAGTGGAAATTGGCTCAGTGAACTTGCCCCCTGATGCTGTTGGGGCTGTTCATGCATGGTTCATCACTCTCTGCAGCTGGCCACTCAGTCTTGGTGTCTTAGTCATTTATGCTGGGGAAGGAAGGTACTGCTCACAGAGTAGACCGTGAGCAGACTCCCCCACACCCTGCAGGCATCAGTCGGACTTAGTTTCACCCACAGAACCAGAAACGTGGCTCTGTCAGTCAGGTTCTTTGCTTCTTGGCGGACAGACTGTGGCCTCCCTCCTGACTTTCCCGTTTGCCATAGCTACGCTTTCGATAGTGAAGTAGGAAATACATCAAGTACTTGGGAAAACTTCAGTAGCCTTCTAGAACTTTCTTTAATTTTTCTATGCATGTTTGTGTGTGTTTGTGTGTGGGGGGGGGGCCGGGGGTGGTGGTGCACATGTGTATGTGTGGTGTGGGTGGGTGCACATGTGTGTGAAGGGCAGAGATCAGCCTCAGATATCTCTTCAGGTGTCATCCTTGTTGTTTTTGTTTGTTTTTGTTTTTTTTCCCCTCAGTGGTCTGGGACTCAGGAGGTAAGGCTGATTGGTGATTGGCAGGTAAACCCCAGGGAACGCTGGGATTACCACCATGCCCATCTTTGTTTAAATGGTCCATGGGGCTCAAACTCAGGTCCCCATGGTTGTCCGACAAGGGCTTTATTTACTGGCCCCTTCCCTGAGATCTCTATGTTGCCAATACTGTTTCACATTTGTGTGAGGCTTTGCAAAATGCTTGAATGACTTCAAGGTAACCGGTTTAGCTGGAAAGGTCTTTCTCTAACAACCAACAGAAGTAACAAACGATCACAGTTAGAGGTTAGCTTGCCAGAAGAGGATGTAGTCCAGACGCCGTGTGGTCCAGCCCTGTACAAGAGACTGGGCAAGATGTCCAGGCTTGTCTGTGTGTTTCTGTGTCGGGGGAAGGTTAGGCTGGTAAGCACTGCCAAGCCCTGCTGTGGTTCTCAACCAGCTGCCATGACAAGGAAATACGTCACGGAAGCGTCACAGACACATGGCACACAAACCTGCTATGTGGTGTCCCTAGCCCATGATCACGGTACTATGGCTTAGTCACCCCAGTGACCAGAGTAAATGATTCTCAAAGCTGACACAGCTCCCATTTACAGTATTTAAGACTAGGCACACTTATGCATAAGCTAGAGGTGTCAACCTGTGGGTCGTGACCCTTTGGGGTAGCATATCATCAGATCTCCTGCATATCAGATATTTACATTATGATTCACAATAGTAGCAGAATTACAGTTATGAAGTAGCAATGAAATAATTTTATCATTGGAGGTCACCACACCATGAGGGACTGTATTAAATGGTCATGGCATTAGGAAGGTTGAGAACCAATGAGCTCGGGGACTGGGAGTTAGATAAGTAAAATGATTCCCCTAAGACTATACTAAAGGAAAGATCTACGATTTAATATCAGACTGTTCACTTTAAAGAACTGAACAATTATCCAATCAACAGTATAGTTTCAGAAAGCAGGTTCTCAATGTCTCCATACCAACTACTGTCCCCTGGTGATCAGAGAATGCCAGAGATTTCAGATGCTTTTCACAACTTTTCTAGATAACAGAAGAATTCAGAGCCTTTAGGGAGCTAGGCCAAGTGTGGGTTATGAAACATCGCCCCTCAACCTCAGCTGGGAGCCATCTTTAGAAAATCTCAGCTGATATGCATGTTGAGGTGGGTCATGCCCTTGATGGGTGTGACTGAGGAATAGGGAGTTAATGTCTCTAGTTAGAACACATGAAACTGAATGAAAACAAATGGATATTATTTAGGACCCAGGGAAATGACATCATGTCCACTGTGAAGAGCAGGTTTGGCTCTTTTCTTTTCTGAAACAATGAGCAAAGGCTTAAAAGGAGCCAAGAGGAAAACCATTTTGTTGACAAGCTTATAAATCAACATGTCTTGAAAAACCAAAAAAAAAAAAAAAATCAACATGCCTACATCTAAACAATTAACACAATATTTAAAAGAGACGTTGTAGCTTTGCAAGAGGTGATATATTATCTCAACAGGTTCTGGGGCAATTTGAAAAGGGAAAAGGTAACAATTGTCATATATGAAGGTCTTGTTTTTTCTTTGAAAACTTCATACATGTACATATCTTTAAAAAGTGTATCTATCCCCATTTCCCCTCCAACACTCTAGATCCCCTACACATCTCCCTCCCAAAGTCATGTCCTCTTTATTATTTCTTTTATTTTTGAGATTATAATGCAATTACATCATTTCTCCTATCCCTTTCATTTCTCCAAACCCACCCATATACTCCTTATGGCCTCTTTTTTCACTAATTTAATTCTGATACATATATATTCTGAAGTAACCTGTTCAGTCTGTATAGTGTTACTTGTGTCTGGTATGCGTGTTCTCAGGGCTGACCTTCTGGTATTAGATAGCCCATTGGTGTGCTCTTCCACTCCGCCTGCTCTCAGCGTCCCTTAGTTGTCTGTAGGTGTTTTGGAAGGTGTGCTTGATGGTAGTCCAGAAGGCTGCCTCACATCCCAGACAGAAAGCCATGTTAGCCACCCCAGCCCCTGCCACCCAGCAAGATAAACCAGAGCCTTTTGTTTCCTTTGGCTGTGTCCTCAGATCCCAATCCAGATCCCTAGACCCACTTAGCTTTTCCAGGGAGAGACACCAGAAATAGGTCCCTGTAAATCCAGAGCGATTGATGGTCACCTTCATCTCCATGCAGCCTCTGGCTTAGGGCTGCAGCAGCTGCATTCTTTACCCTGCCCCAGCTGACCTGTCCGCCCTAACTTTCATCCAAGAGCAAAGAGAAAGGTCAGGACGTGGGCCGAGCACTGGCTGCAAAGACTCAAAGAATGACTGGGAGAAGCAGGCAGCATCCTCAGGAAGGACTCATCCTTCCAAGAAGAGTACATGCTTGGAGGATGTGGAAAGCTGAGCTGCCACAGGGCAGCGGTGTGTGTCCCGAAGGCAGCTAGAAGAATAAAGGGCCATCCTTGGCTAAGGTGCTGTTGTTAGCAGCCTAGAACTTTAAACTGAAGTTCGGTATTATTTCTGCATTTTGTCACTGGGGGAATCAAGGTCCTGGAAAGAGAAGCAAGTTTCCCAGGTTGTGAGGCTTGTGAGGCAGACATCAACATCCTGCCTCTACATCTGCTTGCAAAGACTTGAGTTATCAAGGCAAGAAACCTCAGCCCTCACTCCATCTCCGCCCACTCCCTTTCTTCCTCCCTCCATTCTGCTTACTTATTAATTGTGCTTTTGGTGCCAGGCACTCTTCTGTGTTCCAGACACACCATCCTGTATGCAAGGTTTCCTTTCTCCTGGTCTTCACTCCCCCGTGCCTAGCCCTCGATAATGGCCTGTCAAGAATGAGTGGACCGCTAGCCCACTCACAAGGGTGAGAGCATTTCTCAGGTAAAGGTTTCTTTGAAATTCACCAATGAAATGTGTGCAGGCCAAGTCTAATTCTACTGGACGCTAAATTGGATTAGATTAGATTTTTGTAGGTAACTTCTGTTTTAGAATACAAAGAGAAAAGTTATATGCGCCGTTCTGAGGGCATTTTATCATTGACGTTTAGAGAAATTGGTTTAATTTTCAAAATGCTTGCCAAATGTAGAGTCCTATCTTTGTAGAGTTTCTGGGTTTCCAGCAAACCTAAAGTGGACATTAACTTATTGGGTACATGTTAGCCAAAGTAACTGTTGAGACCAGAAAAGCAGTTGGCGGCCAATTTAGACCTCATTGCAATTCACAGTAGCCACTGATGCAGGCTGCATTTTTCCTGTAACTGCACAGTCTAGAGGCTTTTTTCAGAGATGCTATGGTGTCTGTGTAGGACAGATGGTTCATGCAGATCAATCAGTAATTTGGATTGAAGGCAGTATTAGCCTTACCATCCTTTACAGCCAGCATGGACAGGCTTGGTACGGAAATGCCTTGCTTGAATACACATTACGAGCCCCAAGGGGACTGCCAGCACAGTTTTCACATTTCAAATGAAGAAGACCTTGGAATTTTCAGAACAGTAACAGTATTTGACAGTCAGCTATCATGATGTTCTTTTGGCAGCTTCCCATGCCATACCCTCAGCTCTTTCCTTTTTCAGTTCATGGAGCAAAACGTTCTCTTCCTGTTCACTCAAGGCACGTATTCATGTAGTAGTTTTAATTTTGTTGTACCCTAATGATGCAGGTAAAAGCATTTGATGTGCAAAGCTTGAGGACCTGAGTTCAAATCTGAAGAACCTATGTGAAAGGCCAGGTGTGATCAAGGGCCAGCCTGTCACCTCTAGCTCCAGGGTCAGTGAGAGACCCTGTCTCAAGGACATAAGAGGCAGAGTGGGAGAAGAAGAGGATGCCTGAATAATATCCTTCTTTGGCTTCCACATGCAGATGTATAACTGTGTGTGCATCCCTGCATACAACACACACACACACACACACACACACACACACACACACACACACACAGAGAGAGAGAGAGAGAGAGAGATAGAGAGAGAGAGAGAGAGAGAAAGAGAATAAACAATTCTATAAAAGAAAAAAAAAACATGTAATAAAATGAGTGACCAGTGAGCTTAATCACTGAGCCAGACTCATGTAAATGATTTAGTCCAAACAATTTAATTGTGGAAAACAATTAAGGTAACAATGGGCAAAAAAGTGTATGTCAAAAACACGTACTCTAAGCTCTTATTTTTGAGGTAGTTTGCTGTGGGATGGTCTGTATGTCAAGTGTGTTGCTGATTGGTCAATAAATAAATCACTGATTGGCCAGTGGCCAGGCAGGAAGTATAGGCGGGACAAGGAGGAGAATAAAGCTGGGAAGTGGAAGGCTGAGTCAGAGAGACACTGCCAGCCGCCACGATGACAAACAGCATGTGAAGATGCCGGTAAGCCACGAGCCATGTGGCAAGGTATAGATTAATAGAAATGGATTAATTTAAGCTATAAGAACAGTTAGCAAGAAGCCTGCCACGGCCATACAGTTTGTAAGCAATATCAGTCTCTGTGTTTACTTGGTTGGGTCTGAGCAGCTGTGGGACTGGCGGGTGACAGAGATTTGTCCTGACTGTGGGCCAGGCAGGAAAACTCTAACCACAGTAGTTTTCTACTGCTGTGATGAGAAACCATGGCCTAGGCAACTTACAGGTGAAAGTTTATTTGCACTCACAGTTTCAGAAAATAGAGTCGGTAGCCATCACTGTGGAGAGCATGGCAGCAGGCAGCCAGGCATGATGCTGGAGTAGTAGCTGAGTGTTTACATCCTGAGACAAAACCCTGAAGTAGAGCAAAAGAGACAAACTGGAAAGGATGAACGTCTTTTGAACCCACAAAGCCCACCCCCAGTGACACACCTCCTCCAATGACGACCCACACCTCCTAATCCTTCCCAAATAGTTCCACCAAATGGGGACCATCGATTGAAATGTTTGAACCTATAGGGGGCCATTCCCATTCAAACCATCACAAAGCTGTACTGGTTTCCCCTCCACAGAAAAACAATGGCAACTTGTACATGAGGGTTTTGTGATGCTTTGTGATGCTCTAAGCAGTTTTGTATTTTTAAAAGATATTTTTATGTGTGTATTGTGTGTGTGTGTGGCAGTGGTGGCGGGGTGGTAGGGTGGTAGGGTGGTGGTGGTGGTGGTGGTGGGGATGCCCATGCCATGGTACTCATATGTCATGGTGCGTGTAGAGGTCAAAAGACAACCTGCGTATCACTTCTTGCTTCTGTCTTTTTTTTTTTATTTTTTATTTTTTGAGACAAGGTCTCCTTTCTACTGTTCACTATTGCCTACTTATGTGACAAGCCTTTTCCTGGCAAGATGCAACACACATCTACTCAATCCAAATAGGAAGCCCACGACAAACCAAAGTACAGATACCACCAAAGTCCAACTTGGTGAGCCAATGAGTTTTATTGAGGTCACTTACAGGAGCAGAAAGGACTCACAGACAGCCGCATCACCAAGGCCCATCCTTGCATGCGTAACAGTTCACAAAAGCTGGGAACCTGGAGCACACTGCACAGTCTGCAGGCAGCTCAACAGGCTGAAGAGTATCCTTTCTAGGTGACTGAGTTGCTCTTCCAAGCAGCTCGGCTGGTTTCTGCTTCTTTCAGGCAGCTTACTTGAACCCTGAATCTTCCTTGAAGCTTTATCCTCTACTCTTGAGGTGTGTGTGTCGTGGGGGTGGGGTGGGGTGGGGGTCTGGTGAATGGTCAGTTTCAGGAACTTCCTGAAGCTATTTTGAGTTGTTTACCTTCCCACTTAAGGAGCTCCCCTGCAGTATGGAATGTTTCAATCTCAGAAGGAAACTGTTACACAGTACTCCAGGGTAACTGGCCTATATATTTCTAGGAGGCTTCTTTTCTTTTCCTCTCATCTTGCCATGGCAACACTGGATGGCGATGTGTGGCGATGCTGTGCTGGGCATTTACATGAGTTCTGGGAATTCAAGCTCTGCTCTCCATGTTTGACTGGCAAATGCTTTACACACCAAACTGTCTCCTTAGCCTGTACTTACAGATTAAAAAGTGTCTTTGGTAGTTTGACATCTTTATGCTAACTCATTTTCTAAGTCATAATGCCCATTCTGTCTTATTCCCTGCAAAGGTAACAATGACTTACCTGCACAAACTAGACACATGGCTAAAGACAATGATATTTGTTCATGTAACGGAATATTATTTGGCTATTAAGAAATACGATTAGAAAATGACATTAAAAATTATGATATGTTGTCGGCTTCACAAGCAGGTTACATGGTACTTTATAAGGACAATTCTGCCAAAATAACACGTAAGACAAGGTGTATATATATTCGGAACAGGGAAGGTCTGTAATGGTTTCTGTGCGGATAATACCATGGCCATCCAGCATTATGATGCATATATTCTTCTGTTTGTTTTTCTGATTTTTTAAAACAGTTTTTATTTTTAGGTCAGTTTTGAATTCACAGAAAAGCTGGATAGGAGTTACAGCTGCTATCCGTATCTTCCTGTATAAATTTAATACATGATATTTGTGGCAGAAGATAATGTAACCCACCAAGTGTGTGGATATTGCAATGTTAATTTAAAAAGCACAAAATAAAGCATTTACCCTTTCTGAGACATCAAGCTTCCATTAAGACTTTATGTTTTAGTACATTTTTATGAGTAATAACTGTTTTCACATAACAAGCCAAGAGAAACACATTTTTCAAAAAAAAATCAAAAGGAAAATATGCTTTAGAATTGTTTCTTTTAAATTCTGTTTTCCCAAACAGTTTACATATTTCATTCAATTGCCAGTGTTTTCCAATTTTGAAAATTTGGTTGAGAAGAATTTTCCACCCTCAGTTGATAGTTTATAATGTACCTTCACTGAGTAAATGGTGTGATGGGGCATGGGAATTAATTTTTTTTTATGACAGGCAATTAGTTTTCTTCCAATATTATTTATTTGTTTTTATTATGAACGGTTCAGAATGTACACCAAATAGTGAAAAACGTTTTTAAAAGGAAAAAAAATTATGAAAACCTGAGCCATTTCTTATATAACACACAAAAGACTTCCATAACCGTCTTACAGTGTACCCAGGGTAGCCATTGAGACAGTGACTGGGAACGCTCATTTTCAGCCTAGTGCTTGCTTTGGCAAGTGCATCTTCTGACCGATGTGTGTTCAGGATGTCCATGCATTCATCATCCCCTGCGGGGAAAGTCTTCCTGCAGCTGAGGAGCATCTCATCTGCATTGCTTGGTTCTGGATCCACCTCACAGAGGTGGATGTATAACAGCTTACATTTCCCCACAAAACACAAGCAGAAGTGCCGATGAAGTCCATGGCTGACCTTATCAAGTAAAAGAGCTTTGGGAGTGTCTGGAACTGTGCTTGAGGTGAGAGGGGCTTATGAACATAGCCGCTGTAGAAATGGATGGATTATATGCATGCTGGCATTGGGTAGGTAACAATTTCTCTTAGCTTTTCTAACCAGCAACTTAAAGGTCCAAGTTCGTCCTCACAGAGTTGTGAGGATAGGTTGAGATCAGAAAATGAGTTAGGCAAAAGAATGACTCCCAAAGATCTTCCTTCACACTCCTGGGACCTGTGAATACGACTGTGGCAAGAGGGAGCTCAAGTGGCTTGACAGCATGAGATGAGGTGATCTGAGTGGACCCCAGGTAACCACAGGGACTTTAAATGGGAAGGAGGAGGCAGGAAAGTCAAATGAAAGTGTTATTATGTGAGAAAGACTGGACTGGACACTGCCAGGTTTAAAAATGGAAGAAGCCACACAGCAGGATGTGAGGCAGATGCAAAAAGCTGAAAGAAAAAAAAAAAAGATTTCCAGCTAGAACTTTCCAGAAAAAAGAAAAAAAACCCTTCCCAACACCTTGGTTTGAGCCTAGGGAAAACCATTTCCAGCTCTGTCCTCTACAAGTGTAAGATGATAATTTCATGCTCAAAGCCACTAACTGTCGCTCTGACTTGAGCAGTGGTAGATGGGAAGCGCACGCTTGCTTTACTGCCTAAACCTGTGGTGCCCCTGCGACCATGGGCGTGGCTTTGAAAGCAGGGAATGAAAAGACAGTTTGTAAAACGTGTTAAAAGTATAGAATGATACTAATCAAATACTAGTAGAAACGTCGACATTCACTACTCAGATGAGGACTCAGAAATAAGTAAACAGCACAGTGGAGAATCCTAAACCACTGTGGAGAATCCTAACTGCCACCTCCAGTTGCCTAGGAAGTATGGGGCATGGAAGACTCTGTCTGGAGAGGGCTCAGATAGAAACACACTTGAGGAGCAGGATCCTTGTTTCATCTTGGCAGAAAAATAACCTGAATTGGGCCTTGTTAGGTGTAAATAAAACATACAGAAAACAAAAACAACTTTGATAGTTTGCTTCAACACTTTATAAATTGAGGAGTTGAAGGCTCAGCCTGTTGCTGCTGGTAGCAAAATGTGAACACTTTCTGATTGTTGCTTATACTGAGTAGAAGGAACCAAAAGAGAATGAAGGACTTGAAGGAGCAGTTCCTGAGCAAAGAGCTACCAGTAACTGTCCATACACAAATGAGGATAAAATCAGAAGACTCAACTTTCAGGAAAGGATGCTCTCAGAGGAAGTCAAAGTTGTGCCAGGACTACCTCCTGCTAATGTGTTCAGAAGACCATAATGTCAGAAAATTAGATTAGATTGATGTTTTCATGAGGAAACTCAATGATAAAATTAGGGAAGGATGATGGAAGTCCGTGGAGCATCCTTTTGGCTGATGGAGTGGCTTCCCCAGTGGCATACATGGTTCTGGAGATGTGGAATATTTATTCCTTTACACTGTGTAAAGATGTGTCACTGTGATTGATTTAATAGAAAGCTAAATGGCCAATAGCTAGGTGGGAGATACAGGCGGGACTTCTGGATAGAGACAGTTCTGGGAGGAAGAAAGGCGGAGTCACCAGCCGGATGGAGAAGAAGCAGGATGGGAAGGACAGAGTAAAGGTGACCAAGCACATATTGTTTATAGTTGTATATGATAGAGTTAAAAACCTTTCCTTTTTATTTAGACAAAAGGGGGGAGATGTGGAATAATCTTTTTGAATACTGTGAAGATGTGTCACTCTGATTGGTTTAATAAAAAGCTGAAGAGCCAATAGCTAGGATTTCCAGGCAGAGAGGACACTGGAGAGAAAAAGGCAGAGATGCCAGGAGATGTAGAGCAAGCAGGGTGGGTGGTACAGAGATAAGGTAATAAAGCCAGGAAGCAGAAAGTAAATTAATAGACACGGGTTAATTTAAGTTATAAGAGCTAATTAAAAACACACCTAAGCTATTGGCTGAGCTTTTATAATAAGTCTCCATGTCATTATTAGGAAGCTAACGGTCCTGACAAAAAACACCGATTACATGGAGAAGTTTATTTTTTCAGTCCCGTATTTTTTGGAAGGGATGGAGCATGTAAGATGAAAGGTTGTTGGTCCTCTACCATCCTATAACCGAGAGACAGGCTTAGGAACTGTTCAGCTGCAAACTGATAAACTACCTTCCACAGAAAGGGAAGGCTGACTCTGAGGTGGAGCCGGTGGTCCCAGAGTGAAGAACCTTGAGTCACAGTCACGTGTTCTTCACAGATTTCAAGCCAAATGGAGTTTGCCTGAATTTCAAAATGTTTGGGACAGGTGCCTTTTGTCTCCAATTACACCGCATTTTGGAACTGAGTCCTTTTTTTTTTTCCAGAGCTGAGGACCGAACCCAGGGCCTTGCGCTTAGCTAGGCAAGCGCTCTACCACTGAGCTAAATCCCCAACCCCTGGAACTGAGTCCTTAACCGGCACTCTGCGTGTCTCACTTTTACAGTTTGTTCTTTTGCCAGTTTCACGCATACAGGTAGCACGCTTAGGTTATCTTCACCCTGACCCTCTCTTATTTCCTTTCTACCCCTGATGCCAGGCCCTCGCCCTCATCCCTTTCTCACCGTCATGTCTTTGTGTTGTATTTTGGGACTGAGTTTAACCAGGGCTGCCTTTGCATCCCTGGATTTGCCCCTTTTCGATGGAGCAAGGTGAGCTTCTCTCTGGGCGGTGGGGAGGAGATGGGGGGTGGGGGTATACAACTGATGACAATGTCCGCCCCTCCCCCAATCCAAATCCATCAATTCCTCCTAGGTTCAAGAAGGAAGGGCGGGACCGCATCTGTGATACTGAAAGACGGCAGGCAGCCGCTGATGCTGTGAAACCCTGTTGCACTGGCTGGGTCACACCCACAGAACGCCGTTTGTTTCACAGTTCTTTTCCCTGTTTTACGTTCTTCTTGTCCACCTTTCATATTGTTCTCTGGTTCTTAATGGGGGGGATCACCACTGTATTTTTGAAACAGATAGCTTGGTTTTTTAGTTTTACAGATACCTAGATCAGGAGGACTTAATGCTCCTGAGAGTTACCTAGTACTGATTTAATATATAGCTTAGCCCCTGGCTGATGGAAAGCATGCTATGATGGTATCTGCTACTAATGTCTAGACTCTTTGGTGTGATAAAGTCCAGCCGCTAATTACTTAGCTATAGGATGATTCTGGTAAAAGATGGATTAAAGTTATTATTGAAAAAAATTTCTACCTCTTGATTATTGTTGGAAGTTCTCAGAATTAAAACAGTCCTTCTTGCTTTGTCTCAAAGTTGGAAGCCAAATATGCTAAACTGTTGGAATCTACGGAAGAGTTCCTCAAGGGCCTGGGAGCTTCCAGGCATAGGAGGGAACATTATCTGCCACCAGAAACAAAAATAAGCATGTAAAGTCACAGCCTTAGCTAGGGTTTCTATTGCTGTGAAGAGACACCATGACCATGGCAACTCTTATAAAGGAAAACATTTCATTGTGAGGGGGATTATAGTTTCAAAGGTTTAGTCCATTATTGTCATGGCATGTTATGGCAGTATACAGACAGATGCGGTGCTGGAGAAGGAGCTGAGAGTGGAGAAGGAGCTACATCTTGATCCCACAGGCAACAGGAAGTGAGCTGAGTCATTGGGCTTGGCTTGAGCATTTATTTGTCCTCAAAGCCCACCCCCACAGTGACACACTTCCTCCATCAACAAGGCCATATCTACGCCAACAAAACCACACCTCCTAATAGTGCCGTTCCTTATGGGCTTATGGGGACCAATTACATTCAAATCACCAAAATCACGTGTTTAATTCTCTTTCTAACAGTCCCCAGCTGCTGCACAAGAAGAAAATTACACTGTTCTAGAAGCAACAATGAGTCTGAAAGCTTCTCGTCCTCCAAGAACCTACTTCTAGTAAGAGTTCTGCATTCTGTGAAGAAAGCCCACTCATCCCTCATCGACTTGCTACTTGTGGTTCTTCTCTTGAACTGTTGCAAGTGCACAGTGAAGCTTCTAAACAACTTATGTAAATAAATAAAGAGGGTTGGGTACTGAACCGTGTGGGAGAGCCTCATTTGGAAGTGCTGAAGTGTCTGTGACAGTTTGGTTAACCACTGAGAAGTCACTCTAATGATGTAGTCACCCCAGTTGCTTTAGAAATCAAAAGCTGGAACCAGAAAAACTCAATGACCAAATGTAGCTTGTAAACAGAATATACAGCCAACAGATGGGTGTAAAATTTTGTGAAAACATCTCCAGGAGTGATCAGAGGTGAAGTCACTGTCCCAAGCCATCAGGAAGATAAAAAATAAAGGAACACTGCTACAAGAAAACGGCAGAAACATGAGTCTCTGTTAGTTATGTGTCCCAACAATGTATATCAAGCACTCTTATGTACCGGACACTGAACTTCCACTAGTTTATAAAGTCATTAAGATACATCTCTTGAATGCTAGAGAACAACCCAGCTGGAGCAGATAAGAGAAATGGAAACCTATCATGGTTTGAATAGAAGGTGTCTCCCACAAAAGTTTCTGTATTGAAAACTGAGTCCCCATTGCAGCTGTGTTCAGAGGCAGGAGCTTTGAGGAAGTGCTTGGATCATGAGAATGCTGATCTATTCAATAGATTAACCCACTGATGAATTGATGATTGAATGGATCATTGAGAGGTGGTAGAAATGGAGGAAGGTGGATCTTGATTGGAGAAAATTGGTTGCTGTGGAAATCTGACTCCATTAGCCACCATAACAGGGGGAGCTTCCTCTACAATATGCCATGATGCTCCTTCACCACTGGCCCAGTGCAATGGAGACTGAAGGCTCTGTGACCATGGATAAGAAATATATCCTTTCTCATTTTCAATTGTTTGGCTTAGGTATTTTTGTCTTGGAGATGCAAGGTTGACTAAAATAAGAAGCTAAACTATAATTTGGGTCCTGTCAAGAGAATGGCAAGAAAAAATATCTTCACACAGATCTCATTCTGAGGCAGAATTTAAAAAGTTGTTTATTGTGGTGGTTTGAATGAAAATGGTCTGCACAGGCTCATAGAGAGGGGTACTATTAGGAGGTATGGCCTTGTTGGAGTGAATGTGGCCTTGTTGGAGAAAGTGTGTCACTGGGGGTGGACTTTGAGGTTTCAGATGTTTGTGCTAGGCCCAGGATCACTCTCTCTTCTTGCTACCTTCAGATCTGCATGTAGAACTTTCAGTTACTTCCCCAGCACCATGTCTGCCTGCATGCTGCCATGCTTCCTACCATGATGACCATGGAGCAAACCTCTGAACTGTAAGCCAGCCCCAATTAAATATTTTCCTTTATAAGAGTTACCATGGTCATGGTGTCTCTTCAAAGCAATAGAAGACGTTCATCTTAAAAAAAAAATGCAAACTCTGATGCTATTCCATGGGGGGGGGAACTTTCTTTTTAAATTCAGGATAGTACTTGAGAATATAGATGGATGAAGCTTGGTGATGAGGGAAGGCCATGCTGGGCCACTCAGGAGAATGAATAGAGTGGTTTGATGGACTTCTACTTTGTACTGCTCCTCAATTTCCTTGGAGATCGGTTTCTGTGGTCCTTATTCACTGAACTTTGACAACTACATTGTCAATGGCAACTACTTAAACTAAGTCATTCAAATCAGCTTCTGTTCTTGTGCAATCAGAGTGAGTCAAATGAAGAGAGTCAGGTTTCTATTTGTGCTGACATCTTTTGAACCCTGAGCGTGCACTTCTGACAAATGTCCCCAGAGGATGGCTCCAACCTAGTCTTTATATTTATTTGCTATTTGATTAATTAAAAATAAATGGCAGAGATTTTCCTCTAACTGCACCATTTGATCTAAAGCTACTGGGTAATTTTAATTAGATGCTTTATGAAAGAGAAGAAAGTTAAAAGGAATGGAAGAAAGGATGGAAGAAAAAGAAAAGAAAAAACATTTAAGGGTAAAGAAGAGAGAAGGACCATTCAGCAGTATATTTATTTCTTGCTTTTTTTTTTTCTGGAGCTGAGGATCGAACCCAGGGCCTTGTGCTTGCTAGGCAAGCGCTCTACCACTGAGCTAAATCCCCAACCCCTATTTCTTGCTTATTTTAATTCGTGATTACAAGTCTGAAATCACTTTGATTTGATCTGATATCTTTCCTATCCCATCTTCCATCTAAATAAGAGATTTCATCCAAAGCTAATAGTATTTCTTTTGTTTTGTTTTGTTTTTCTCTTAAAACCCATGTTTTCTGATACACTGAACAGACTTCAGTGGGACCCTTCTTTTGTACAATATTAGATGTGGTTTGACAGTATTATAACTTAAAGCCCTCCTGAGTCTTTCATCCAACTTCATTCAGGGAGACCTGGGCTGGGAAAATTCCTTTACCTTCCCAAGCTTCATCTTCTTAAAAGTGGGGCCAGAATGCTCCCTGCTCTAGAATTGGATGCTGTCTCTTTCTGGGTGGGTAAGTATCACCTGCTCTCCTTTGTGCTTCATATGACTGTAAGCCTTTGTCTACACGTGGTCATTTCTTACAAGTCTCAACACCATCTCTTATTGCCACAACATAAAACTGTAAAACTAAAGTCATACACTTCACAGCTGATGTAGAGCATTTATTGATCACAAGGCTAATCCCTAGCTAGTGTCTGGTGGAGGTCTGTACGTTGGACTTGACCAAAATGAATTTAGAAGGTTGTGGGAAAATATTTTTTCTCATTGTTTACTCAGGTATGCTTTGATACGGCCCAATGCTCTTCCACGAACTGAGGCCTGCTTTGTTCAAATTCTGCACCGCTTGTAGCCTGATAGACTAAGCCCCCAAACAAAAGCAAAGAGGCAAAGCATGCTCAGACAAAGGGCTGGAGGTGGCATGAGCAGAGATGTAAGCAACAGCGTGCCAAGGACAAATTCCAGTGGGAACATCTCGGGGACTGGTACGCCAGAGAAAAGCTGGTTCATTTTTTTTAATCTAATCAAAAATAAATCTTTAGAAATTACATCATATCTCTCTCTCTCTCTCTCTCTCTCTCTCTCTATATATATATATATATATATATATATATATATATATATAATATATATATATATATTACTTAGAGAAGAATAAAGTAAAATTGAGAGCATACAAGGCAGCAATACAGCTCCCGTCTCCAGTGACAATTATGGATGGGCACACAAAGCATCCTTCAGGGTGGATTACAGGAACGAGCACAGTCCAGGAGGATTCCAAGCTCCCAATTAATTATTTAGAAAATGCTCCCCTTGCTGCTAAGTAAGCACATAATGTTCTCTGGCACAGGAATTAGTTTCAGTTCTCAGCCCTGAAGCCAAGGTGTCAGGCAGGGCTGAGGCATGAGGTTCTCACGGCAAAATGAAGAGACTCCTAAGGGAGGTGCCCTGGCTTAGCAGCATGACCCTGCTCTCAGGATCTCAGCCCGAGGAAATGAAGGATGGTTGGGTCTTCAAGGTTGATGGGAAAAGGGGTGATTAAAAAGAATCGATTAGCAACCTTAATTGAAGGGAAAGTGGAAGATATACAAATGGTGTGATGGCTGAAATTTCTTACTCTTAAGGGAGAGTTATTATCAGGAAGAATAGGAACTGGGCTAGGTTTGGGAGACATTTGTTCTGATAGAGGACCAGGATGCAAAGGATCCAACTGTAGCTGGAAGTTTTTCTGTGTCCTGGTCGGCCGGTGGTCAGGACAAATCTCTCCCACTCGTGTCCCCCAAGTAAACACACAGAGGCTTATATTAATTATAACTGCCCGGCCATTAGCTTAGGCATATTACAGACTAGCTCTTACACCTAAATTAACCCATAATTCTTATTTATGTTTAGCCACGTGGCTTGGTACCTTTTCTCAGTTCTGCCTTGTCATCTTGTCATCTTGCCTCCTCTGTGTCTGGCTGGCGACTCCTTACTCAGCCCTTCCTCTTCTCAGAATTCTTCTCATCTGCTTGCCCCGCCTATACTTCCTGCCTGGCTACTGGCCAATCAGCATTTTATTAATCAACCAATCAGAGCAACACATACTCACAGCATACAGAATGACATCCCACAGCACAACACTAGGCGATAATGGAGTCTACTGAGTTTCGTTGGCTTCAGATGCAGTCTGACACAGTGTGGCATTGTGATACAATTGGAGCAAGCACTCACTGGGAAGCCTGAAGCTCTGAGTTCAAGTTCTGCATCTAAACTGGATCCCCAGCTGCCAGCGGCAGGTTAATCACCCAGTTCCAATGGTTTCTTATTTTTCTGCTGACCGAGACTTTGTACTTCCCAGTCACCTTATCAAGAGTTTATACAATGGCTGGAGAGATGACTCAGTGGCTAAGAACACTGGCTGCTTTTGAAGAGAATCCAGGTTCGATTCCCAGCACCCACAAGGCAGCTCACAACCATCTGTAAATCCAGTTCCAGGGGATCTGGGGCTCTCATTTGACCTCTGTGGGCACCAGATGTGCAAGTGGCGTTCAGATGTACATGCTGGCCAAATACCCATACATATAAATACACTAAAATGTAATTTATACAGTGTCAGGGACCAGCTCCAACCCGTCTAAGGGTTTTTGGGGAGAAGAGTGAGGAATGAGGAAGTATTAGATAGAAATAGAGATGGAGACAGCAAGACAGACAGACACAGGATAGCTTCGGGAGGGCCCTGGGTTAATACCCAGTTGCCCCAACTTTATTCATAATGGGCCTTTTATCTTCCCCCTTCCAAGGTTGAGTGTAGCTAGAGTTTTCCTGCGTGGCCCACAGTCAGGGCAAATCTCTCTCACCTGCCAGTCCCACAGCCGTCAGACCTGACCAAGTAAACACAGAGACTTGTATTGGTTTCAAACTGTATGGCCATGGCAGGCTTCTTGCTAACTGTTCTTTCAGCTTAAATTAATCCATTTTTATAAATCTATACCTTGCCACATGGCTCGTGGCTTACCGGCATCTTCACATGCTGTTTCTCATCGTGGCGGCTGGCAGTGTCTCTCTGACTCAGCCTTCCACTTCCCAGCTTTATTCTCCTCCTTGTCCCGCCTACACTTCCTGCCTAGCCAATGGCCAATCAGTGTTTTAATTATTGACTAATCAGCAACACATTTGACATACAGAACATCCCACAGCAGTTGAGGTATAAAGTATCAACAAGTGTAGACTCTTCAAAACACCTGGTAACCACGCCCATGGCTAAATCATCCCATTATGCAGCCCCTCTGGGCAAAGCAAGCTCAGACTTTCTGACCTTGAGTAAGGCCTTATGAGGGAGCCTCTGTGGGCCCCCACAATACAGATATTCACTTATCTCCACAATAATCCTGGCTTCAAAGATGTTTATTTGGATTTAAATCATAATAATATATAGATCATTTTCCCCTGGCTTCATATTAAACCCTTTCCTGTCCCTTCTAATTTAGCTTTTCTGAAATATTTTTTCCCACTGAGTGACTATGCACATATGCTTTCCTTGTTAATGGCTTGCCTCTCTCAAAACAATGTGAACTCCCCCAAAGAGAAGCTTCTGTCATTTTATATATACCACACCCACAGCACATATAACAAATACATAGTTATGATTTTCTCAGTGAAAACCTGTATCCAGCATATAGCATTCATACGTCTGAGTTCAATGAATATACATGTATTTTAGAGGGTATATACAAGTCTGCGTGAAGATGTAGTCGTGTCTGTGTGTCATGAGTAGTGCTGAGTTCATTTTTCTTACTCAGAGTTTAACAAAGGAACTGGCAGTATTAATATGGCCCCATGGTAAGTTCAGGAATGTAATCCTTTATCAAGGCACCGGGCAGGGTTTTCTTGCTATTTTCCTTTGTAAGTCTGTGGAGGGTTGACATTTTGGAAGCTTGGTTCTTTCTTTCGGGCCCGTCGTTCAGGTTAAGTCCCTGGTTGTCCACTGGCTATTTTCTGTTTTTTTCCCCCCCAAGATAATCTCTCCATCATCCTTAAGAGAGTCACTGAGTCACTATGAGTCCTGAGCTATCTCTGGGATCTGAGATGCCACAACACTCTCATTGGATCTTTTGCTGTCATTGAAAATCATGAGGCATCTAACCCTCAGATGACACCATGGGGTCATTTGTAAAGCTCACACCTGAGAACCATAGAGTCAAATTACAAAAAAAAAAAATTTAAATTGCAAAAAAAAATTTCTCATAATGATTTCCATATATTTATGATTCAGAGCTGGGCTGCATTGCTCACTGCCCTCAGCCTTGTGCAGCCAGTGGGTGGAGGGGATCTTTGTTGAGCAAACCAAGGCACTAGGGATGAGGTAACCCGGAGCAAGGAATAGCAACCAGCTCTGGGGTTTATATCTCAGAGAGTGGTTCTCAAGCTGTGGGTCACAGCCCCTCTACGGTAGAACAATCCTCCCACAGGGTCACATATCGGATCTCCTGCCTCTCAGACATTCACATTACGTTTCATAACAGTAGCAAAATTACAGTTAGGAAGCAGCAACGAAAATAATTTTATGGTTGAGGGGATCACCACAACACGAGGCACTGTATTAAAGGGTCTCAGCGCTAGGAAGGTTGAGAACCTCTGCTTCAGAATATGGTATCAGCCACCATTTTTAACCTGTTATGCAAGAGCAGCAGCCTAGCAGCTTTGTGTGGAGTAAAAGTGAGCTTGTCTCCAGACACTCTGATTTAGTTTGTGTGGAGTAGGGCCCAAGTTACTAACACTATTTCACGAGCCAAGCAAAGAGTTCAGGATGTGATGCATGGAGGCTCACTCTCAGTGTATTATCTCAGATGTGTCCATTTCTGCATCTGTTGTGATAAAGTGATGTATAGACTGTTGAGAGAGAGGATGACGGATGTATCTTTTAAAATATGGTTGGTTTTCAATGCTCATAACCAACCAAGAGAACGGTCAAGTTCCTTGTCAACTGGAGCAGTACTAGGTTGTCAGTCTTTCCATTACTTACTACATTATATTTTAAAAATTTCTTAAAGGATTCAGTGTGTGTGTGTGTGTGTGTGTGTGTGTGTGTGTGTGTGTGTGTGTGTGTGTGTGTGTGTATGCACACACACATCCTATGAGACATAAAAAAAGGATCCATAAAAGGCACAGCATCAGGGGAGTTGATTGGTAGTTGTGGGAAGTCATTACTGTGGACAGACTACACCTGGAAAAAAAATCTATTGTAATATGGAATCCCCCCGTAACTGTGATTTTTCTTGTGCTTGTCTAAATTTATATAGTAAAAGAGGCATGCAGTCAGTAGAAACCACATTTTTAGTTCTGTATTGTGATCCTTTCTCTCTGTAGCAATATGCAGTCCACTAGTATCTCTTTTCTGGGCCACGACAGCAAAAGGATACTCCCTGTCATACCCACAGGATCATGAAGGTAAACAGCCAACACTCCAGCGTCCCGTGTTGCTAAGCCAGGATACTCAGTGGGTTCAGTGCATTGGATGCACTTTCGGCTTAAGACATTTCCAGCTTAGGATGGATTTATCGCCGTGTAATCACTTCATAAACTGAGGGACGTCTGTGTATCATAAGCCTTTTTACCTACTTTCCCCTGAGATGGAAGACCTTTTAAAGCTTCCTGAACATAATGATTATGGCACATTCGAGACTCAGCTTCCTTGTTTGGTCAAAGAAAGATCTGAAATCTATTTTTAGAGGAATTTCAAATAAGCTGGGTAGCAGGAAATCTTTTGAACCAGAATCAAGAAACAGCAGCTATTACCAAGGCTCTCAGAGCAAGACTCCTTGAAAGAAATGCTAGTTAAATGCTGAGCTTGCCTGGGAACTCCATGCTTGTGCTTAGCACATAAAGAACGCTTGCTATTTCTCTTACTACAGTGAAGAGAGTTTCTGCTGACCACTGCATTTCTGGTTTCAGCCCTTCAGGCTAACTATTGGCCACTTCCCTCACTGACTAACTTGCATCCTGACATCATCCCTTGTCCCCTCTTTGCCTGTTGAATGATACCCAAAGGTCTGTGTGCTCAAGGGTGGTTCCATACTATGATGCTAGCGGAAGGTGGTAGCATCTCTGGTAGATGAGTCTTGGTGGGAGACTTCTAGGCCACTGGGATCACACCTGCCAAGGGGACTGTGGGATGCCAGCTTGCCTTTCTTGCTCTGCTTGCTGGCTGATGAGGTCAGCGGGTTACTTATCACATACTCTCAGCATGATGTGCTGTTCTCCTTAGAGGCCCAAAGAAACACATCTTGGACTAAAACTTCTAGAACTGTGAGTGGAAAATCAGTCTTCTTTTTTCTTTTTATAAGTTAATGGTCTTAAGTATTTCATTGTAGCAGTGGAAAATTGTCTTATTTTCTGATTTTCTTCCTTATCATATTTTCTTTTTTTCCCTGGGAATTTTATAGGAAATATTTTAACTTACTGCACTGATCAGTATTACACCTCAGTCAGTCTCATATTATTGCAGATTTCCAGGGGTGGCCCTTGCAATGGCTTAACCTGATCATCAACTTTATTAGATTGTGAAATGCCCAGGCTACTGGTGAAGTACCTCTTGTAACTTTTGTGAGGGCCTCTCCAGAGATGATGAGATCAAGAGGGCTCTGACTGAGATCAATCCCTTGATAGATTCAAGACATAGCAACATGGTTGGGAGGTGAAGGAAGGGTAGAATGTGGGGACTATTGGAGAAAATGGGTCCCTGGGGGTGTGTCCTTAAAGTCTGTCTTTTGTCCTTGGTTCTTCCTGTTTTCTCTTTTTTTTTTTTCCTGCCTCCCACCCATAAGAAGTCGAGAACAACCTCTGCTCCCTGTTCCTGTTACCACAATATTTTGTCTTAGGGCTGGGGGATGGGGCAGGCAAGTGGCCAGTGTAGCTGGAAGTTTCTCTGGTCCTACCCAGGCCCACAGTCAGGATGAATCTCTTCCACCTGTGTCTTGCAACCGCTTGGTCCCAAGTAAACACACAGAGGCTTATGTTATTTACAAACTGTATGGCCTATGGCTCAAGCTTCTGGCTAGCTAGCTCTTTCATCTTAAATTAACCCATTCCTATTAATCTATACATGGCCCCGTGGCCGTGGTTTAACTGGTCTGCTGGCATCTTGTTGCTCCTTTGGTGGCAGGCTGGTGTCTCCTCCACCTCTCCTTTCTTCTTCCTCTCTCTCTCTTGGATTCCTCGCCTGGCTATAACCTGACTTGCTATAGGCCAGAGCAGCTTCTTTATTAACCAATCATAGCAACAGGTATTCACAGCATACAGAAAGATATCCCACAGCAGACCAGAGACTGAATCCTCTATAATGATGAGCAAAATAAATCTTTCCTCTGTCCAATTGTGTCCTGCCAGGTAATTTTTAAAAGCAAGGAGAAATGCCAACTGTTCCATGCCTCAAAGGCAGACCTCAGCAATTAGGATGGCATCACTAACTTCAGACAACATGAACAAAAGACTCGTTATGAAATGCATCCAAACCAATAGTAAAATACTCTGGGTTAAGTTCCAAGGATATGTTCCATTCAAAGCAAGCCAGTTGACTTTTAGAAGTTGCTTCCCCAACTTAAGTTAGAGATACCAGTAAGCACCTACCAAAAACCTCAACCCCTGGGAGGTTATTCTCAAAGCTTTCCAAAGCTCTGGCATTTTCCTCCTGGGCATCAGTCCGGGAGACTCTGGATCAATGTGTCCCTCTGCAAACTCGCTGTAAAGCAAGACCATCTTTCGTGGGAAAGACATCTTTCTTTGAGTCATTGCTGTGTCTTCCTGGATGAAGAGTTTTTGTTATGGACACATGTCCCCACACGAGACTTTGAGGGGAAAGTCATTTTGATGACACCACAGAGATGTTGGTACCCAGAGTTCAAGGAGAAAATGCAGATTTGTTGCTATAAGCTGAGATATTATCTACCTAATGGCTCGTTGAGTTTTGAACCCAACCTTCCTTTGACCTGCTGCTGCTTCCCATCGCCGAGATGCCCGTCTCCTCCTTCCACAGCCAGATTCGTAGAGAACTGACCTGCGTGGGTCCTTCTCCACCTCGGGAACGTTTGCTTTCATTGACTTTCACTTCTGCTGCTGCGCTTTGCAAATTCTCTCTTAACAATGAGCAGTGCTCTTTAAGCTACTTACAGTCTGGGATGGTGCTTCACACACAGTAGGGGTTTAATGAATGTTTTCATCCAGCAGATGTTTTGGCTGATTTACTAACTTACCGGAAGCTACCCATGACCTCTCAGCCCATGCATTTTTGTTTTGCTGATTTTCTGAGAGATGCTACGTGGTCACTTCACTTTCTGGAAGCCATCTTAGCCTCCCTGGGATGTGGAGTGAAAGGGACAAAACAGTTTGAAGCCAACTGATATTAGAAACCCTTGACCCAGCTTTGAAAATCTGTGTGTGACCTTAGTGAAATGATTTAAAGTCTGTCAGATTCCCAGGTCTTTCTAGATAGCTCTCCCACCTGACAAAACAGGATGAGGATCAAACAGACTCATCTTAAAATACTTTGTAAAGGGGGCTGGAGAGATGGCTCAGGGGTTAAGAGCACTGGCTGCTCTTCCTGAGGAATTCCCAGCACCCACATGGCAGCTCCCAACAGTCTGTAACTCCAGTTCCAGGGGATCCGACACCCTTACACAGACATACATGCAGGGAAAACAAGAATGCACAATAAATAGATAAATAAATAAATAAATAAATAAATAAATAAATAAATAAATAAATTAGAGAGGTATCCAGGAAGCCACTCAACATCAGCCTGTGGCACACACACACACACACACACACACACACACACACACACACACGCGCGCGCGCACACACATACGTTGTCAAAGTGGGAAAGTATCTATCTGCATATACCTCTACATGTATATTCTGGATTTTGTTGACACCTTCTCACTGTGCCCATCTTCTTATGCTGGGAGGGGGGGGGGATAATATTAACACTACATCTATATGAACGAATCCGGCACATCCGAGGCCTGGATGGCAAGGCTGACCAGGTGTGTATGGAAGGACACGTCGAGTAGGGTGCACAGCCAGTGCAATAGGACCGTGTAGGGAAGAAGGGTGTCCATGTGTAAGTGAGAGACAACAAAGGTTTTTAAGTGCAGGGAGCAAGGCCAGAGGGAGACACAAGGACACCGTGAAGATAGGCAGGGATCAGGCAAGAGAGAAACTTGGAGGTGTTTAGTTTTATTCTAAGTGTGATGAGTGCCATTTGGAGGCATGGGCAGGCGGTGGGATGACCCGTCAAAGTCTTAGAAAAAATTGCAATGGTCACTATGTGGGGAGCATGGGACAGTGGGATATGAAGATGAGAACTGCGTTGTTGAGAGACTGGGAGAGACGTCTAGTAGATCAGTAATTGTGGAGGATACAACAGAGGACCTCTGGGGGCACATTCTTGAGGATCAGTCATCAGATGGAAATACTTTCAAGGGCATTTCGTAATTTCTCTGTCATCCTCTAGCCTAACTTTTCTGTATCTGTTGTTCCTAATACGCCCCTTTAGTGCCAGCCCAGCTCGGGTATAAATTGTGCCCTTTGTCCGCTCCCACACTCACACTGTGCTCATATCTCTTCATTAATATGCTCTCCCTCTATAAGTAAGCTGCAAAGCTTTTGATGGGGGGGGGGGCTTGTGTCTGTCATACACTCACATTTATCTTATAAATTATATATAGAAATAGTACCCAAATAATAAAATGGTAAATAACGATTCTTTAAAACTTAGAAATGAAAGTTCTGATCATTTCTTCCACCACTTCAGCAGACGTCATGTGCTCTTCACCCCCCTCAATGTGAGCACTTGGTGAACACGGTACTAGGCTATCAGGGTCTACTTACTCTTTCAGGTTAAAATCAAGATACTTTGCCAATTAACTTCTTTGAATCCCCTTTGGCTCTGATGTCTTCTAAAGACATGGATTCTGCTGCCGGGACTGTATTTAGCATGCACCATTTGCCATGTGTAGTGCTTCGTCTATCCTCTATTTCTCCTCCTAGAGCACAGGTTCCTTGACAGCATTGACTAACGTCTTACATTTGTTAGCTGGAGAAGGAGTCTAACAAGTTTTGAGAATCTCTGCTGGTCATAGACATCACAGTTCATTCATTAACTCAACAAGAATTACCCGGGGTCTGATGTCGACCAAGAGTTCAAGCAGCTGAGAACCAAGAAGTGACAGGACTAGCCAAGGTCATTTTTATGAAGAGGGGTTGGGAGAAAACAAATACATGATGGATCACGATAATTGAAGATGGTGAGTAAGGAGCCTATGGAGACAGTAGAGATGCAGCCCAGGCAGATGTGCGGCACGGGTACCATTAGGGAAGGGCAGGAGTTCTCTCTCCTCTGTGAGACAGAAGACTCAGAACAGTTAAGCTTATCAGTGACACATTATAGACACTTCCCTGTCCAGGTAAACTACTCACTTGTCATCCACATTTAGAAAGCTCTGTCCTTAGCACCATGAATATTAAGATTAGTTGAAACTATTTCTTCGTAGTGACCATTACTCATTTTGAAAGGCTAGTCAAGAACTTTTTTTTTTTTTTGAGACAGGGTTTCTCTGTGTAGCTTTGCGTCTTTCCTGGAACTCACTTTGTAGACCAGGCTGGCCTCGAACTCAGAGAGATCCACCTGGCTCTGCCTCCCGAGGGCTGGGATTAAAGATGTGTGCCACCGCCACTCAGCAAGCCAAGAACTTATAAGATGGTGTAACATCAGTTAGGCTAATGTTTACCGACCAAACCTACCGATAGCTGAAACTCACCGACTTGACATGTTAGAAATGTATTTCTTGTATACATAGCCACTCAGTTGTACTATTCTCTGTTAGCCGATGATTGTGTGTGTGTGTTATATGTGTGTACATGTCTCTCTGTGTATTATATGTGTGTATGTGTCTGTGTGTGTTGTATGGGTGTAAATGTCTATGTGTGTGTGTGTGTGTGTTGTATATGTGTACATGT
Source organism: Peromyscus californicus insignis (assembly GCF_007827085.1). Lineage (NCBI taxonomy): Eukaryota > Metazoa > Chordata > Mammalia > Rodentia > Cricetidae > Peromyscus > Peromyscus californicus. Next base: position 42,586,754 of record NW_026294535.1, on the reverse strand, counting down.
TCATGTGTGTGTGCCTGTACATGTGTGTGCATGCCAGTGAAGGCCAAAAGTCAACATTAGGTTGTCTTCTCCAACCCTTTTCTGGGCCCAGATCTCTCAGATTCTGTTTCACTGGCTGGTTAACAAGGTCCAAGCATCCACAGTGCTGGGATTCCAGATGCCTGGCTTTTTAAAACATGGGTGCTGAGGATCCAAACCCAGATCCTCACACTTGTGTGGTAAGCATTTTACAAATCCGGACATCTTGCCAGCTCTGGCAGCTGACATTTGAGACACAGAGCCTTCTCATCTTCTGGCCTCATTCTCTAGACCTCAGGATTCTGTACAATGAATGAGAGGCTATGGAAAGAAAGGGAGGATCCCACATAGGCAGATTCAGTGGGCTTAAAATGAATGTGGTGGCGCGTCTACAGAGGAGCCAAGAGGCTGGAAGCGTTGTCTCACGATGGTCCTGGAGCGTGATGAGAAGTTTTCCTAAAAGCCAGGCCAATTCTGACAGAGTCTGCTTCTCCAGAATTGCTTTTTCTTAGATCTGAAAAAACAAAAACAAAAACAAACAAACAAAAAACAACTTCAGTTGTGGGCCACCACAAAGCCAGGAAAGTGTGTGTTATGATAAAACACGTCCTTGAGTGAATTCCTCTCCGGTGCTCATTCCCTAAACCTGTTTTACCTCCCTGCAGTTAATTTCACACATTCTCCTGGTCCCCACAAAAACTGGCCCATTTTCACAACTGTAAAGAGTAGATGAGGATTCTGTGCTGAATTACAAATGTAATACTCCAGCGTGGAACTACTGCCATGAGTAGAAAATTCACGGCGTACGCGTTCCAGTTCATTAAACCCAAAGAAGCACCCCCCCACCCCCTTCAGATAAAGAAATGGTTGGCTGCACCAGCTCCTAGAGTGACGGACAATGCAATGTGTAAATGTATTCAGTCACACATTCTTTGCCTGGTGGCTGTTTGTTGCTCTGTGGTCGTATGTGATTTTAAAAACCAGACTCAATTATTTTGGTGTGGCAGCACATGCAGCCCTTTACTCTTTAATTGGGGACGGTGTGAGTCAAGTGACTAGAAGCATGAGAAAAACCCCAGTGCTTTGACTCTTGTTTACTCGGCCTTCTTTGGTCTTGGTTGCCATGGATCTTGCCTATTGGACACTGCTTATATTTCACGGAGGCTCTGAAAACACGTTAGGATACTATAGACTTACTGTTATCCCTGAAATGAGGAGGGGGAAAGAAGCTATCATATTGATTGTATCTGGGTTACATAGGAAACAAAGAAAATGTAGGCAAAAATATGCACGGAATTTTGTGGCTCTCTTTGGCTTGGCTGGGATGAGTGTGGTTGTGAGATGGGTTAGGAACCAGAGTGACAATGACTGGATTCTGAGGACTGAACAGAGAGAAGATGTTTGTGACTGAGGGACCCCAAGTCAGGTTTCTGGGGCGGGGGATCAGATAAATGAAGCTAAGGAGGAGAAATGACCTAATGTGGATGCCATAAGACAAGACTGGGATTGCTTATGAATTCACACTAATCACAGGAATCAAGAATTGACTGTTCTGGGGCTGCAGAGATGTATGGTGTTTCAGGGCACTTCCTGCTTCCCCAGAGGATCTCAGTTCTGTTCTCACCAGCCATGTGAGGCAACTCACAACTGCCTGTCGTCACTCCAGCTCCAAAACATGGAATCCCTTCTCTTGAGCTCTGCATGAAAGTGTGCACACAACACACATGGCACGCCACGCACACACACACACACACACACACACACAAACACACACACACACCACATACACAAAAATAAATAAATAAATCTTGAAAAAAGAATAAATTTTTCTGACAGTTAATTACTATCTAGAGCATATAAAAACTCAATAATTAAAAAAAAAAGATAATCCAGTGAACAAATATTGGGACATAAACAGCTGTCAAACATGATGTCAGAATGGCCAACAAATAAATGAAGAGAATGTTCGACATCTTTGGCTGTCAGGGAAATGCAAATCAAAACCACACTGAGAATATATCGTCGCATCGAGTCGGAATGGCTGTCGTTAAGAAAACAACACCACACTGCCCAGGGGGAGCGGCGATCGATGCTCCTACCAGCTGTAAAGATTATGAATCACCGCCAAGCCTGGGAAGAATCCTCAAGGGTGCAATAGTGGCATTTACACCTTGGGGGCAACCAATCGCTGTCTAATTGGACTTGGGGCCCACCCCATAGGAGGAAATTCATTCAGGGTACTGTAAACCTAGTCAATCACCGGAGCTGGTGAGCTCTTGGAGCCTGGAGGAGAACCTACCACTGTCACTCTCCCAAACCAATGTGATTTCTAACTACGTATTTCTAAACACTTGTCCTTACTCCCCACAAGTAAGTGTCGCTCCCACCCCTCATCAAAGAAGTTTCTTTTTTTTCTAGCAGTTGGAGGCCTATAGAGAAATCCACAAATGGTCAAAACATGTCAGAGAACAGCTGACAGTGATTGTCCCACATCAGCTGATACATCTACAGCGAGACTCCTACACCCAAGGCTCTGGGGAGATTGTAGAGCAGCGGGGAGAAAGATTACAGATGCCAGAGGACCAGGATGTCTGCCGTGAGGTTGTGCCTTCTGCCTATGACAGGGAAATTACCCTTGACATTATAATAAATGGTTGTCTAAACGAACCCTGGACAATGATAACACCAGAAGCCATCCTAACATGGATGGGGGACTGTCACAAGACCCCACCCCTAGATGAAGAGTGAGCAGCAGTTAATGGCTACCAAGGGAGGGAGAATTGGACTTCTCTAGGGATAGGTCCCTTATAGGTTATCCACCCCCAAGTGGGCAGCCGTAAATACAGACAGGGAACACTAAACAGAATCAGCAGGTTGTAATTATATATATAATGTATATAAATGTGTGTGTGTGTGTGTGTGTGTGTGTGTGTGTGTGTGTGTGTGTGTATAGCCATCGTTAAAGAAGAGGTCATGAGTTTTGAGAGGGAGCAGGGGAACCTGGGAAGAATTGCAGGGGGACTGGGGGAGGAGAAATGGAAACTATGTAAATACAGTACTCAGGCATGAAATTCTCAGAATAAAATAGACAACGGATCCTAGCGTTGAAGCATGGAAAAGAAAGATGCTGTTGGTAGCAATGTAAGTCAGCGTGGAAGTTTCTCAAGTAACTAAAAACAGAACAACCACATGACCCAGGAGCTTCATTCTTTGGAATACACCCCCCCAAAAAAAATCTAAGTTAGCTTACTGCAGAAATACTTGGCTGTCCATGTTTACTGTGGAACCATTCACAATAGCCAGGTATGGAGTCAACCTAAACGCCTATTAGTGGGTAAGTAAAGAAAATTCAGTATATAATAGGAAATGGAGATTTATTCAGCCATAAAAAGAAAAAAAAAACTTTGGGAATGGAGAGATGACTCAGTGGTTAAGAGCACTGGCTGCCCTTTAGAGGATCTGGTTCAACTCTCAGCACCCACATAGCAGCTCACAACCATCAGCAACTCCAGTTCCAAGCATCCAGTCCCCAATTCTGGCCTCTGTAGATACCAGACATGCAAGTGGCTTATGTTCAGGCAAAACGCCAGACCCATAAACTTAAAAAAAGAACAAAATTATGTCATTTGAAGAAATATGTATGGCTCTAATTAGTTGGACTCAGAAATACAAACATCATAGGTTTTCTTCCATATGGGGAACCTAGAGTAGTGTGTGTATGTGTGGACACAAGAGAGGTTATTAGAATTGAGTACGGTCAAAAATACACCAAACACTATATACTTGAATGAAAATGTCCTTGAAACTCATAACTTTGAGCACTGAATGTATTCTGCTAAAAGTTTTTTAAAGTATATGTGACTAAAACCGAATCAATTCTTCTTTAATTTTTTTCTTTGCAGCTTTCCAAAGCCCATAAAATGTAATGCTCTTTATGAAGCTCTCCTCTCTGTAGGAGCCATGAAGGGGTAGGGGTAAAGGTTCAATCTCCTGTCACTCTCTGTCAAGTCCAAGAGAAGATTGTTTACTGTTATTCATTAATGCACGGTTAATGTCATAAAGTATTTGTTTATAGCTAAGCTGCCAAATTTCATCAATTATTCATCATGCAAACCTCTATTTTGCATCTTCTCAGTGTCAGGGCCATGTATATAAAAATACAGGAATACAAATATTTTGGTATTGAGGGCTTTATAATCAGATGGGAACAGAAAGAGAGGTAAATTATCAAACAGGCATAATTCAAGTCTTTTGAAGCTTTTCAAGACATCTGACTAAGAAAAATCATTTTTTTTATCCTTCCCTGATCCCACTGAAATAATAGAGAAATATAAAAGTGAGAATAAGCCCATAGTAAAATGTGAAATTCAAGAAGGGCAGGACCACTGCATACCACTGGGAGGTGATAAAACAACAATCAGACAGACAGACAAAATCTCACCAGCTTGTTTCCGCTGGCTCTGCTAGGGGACACCATCAAAAGAATATGGAGAACATTTTGGAAGACACAGAGAAGAGGACCTTACATAGACAAAGGAATTCTGTGGCCTGTATATGTGAGAGTGGGTGTTGTTCAAGTGCAGATTTCCTAGTAAATAGAGGAAGAAGCCCCTAACCGGAGACTCAAGACTTGAAAAGTAGGAAGAAGTTGAAATTTAGCCCCTTGATGATTATTAAAGGTCTGGTGGGACTCATTGCTTCAGTCTCCTCTGAGTTGGCATTTGCTAAAGTCTACAGACCAGAAATGGTGCTTAAAATCAATGGGGCAAGTGATTTATGGAAAACTCCATCCTGGATGTTGATTCTGGGGAAGGAAGTGGGGTAGGTAGCAGACAAGAGCTTCTAGGCTTCGAGGATAAGTTCCCTGCTCACTGTTCACCCAAGTTGGGTTTCTCTGTGGGTGAGAGGCCAGGGTTTCACTACAGAGGGAAAGCACTAGCTGGCTGTTGAGATATAGGAGAAAAGCCTTCCTAGACATTGCCAGCATCTTCCCAGTGACACCAAATAGGGGAGAGAGCAGGGAAAAAGATGAAAATTTTATCTGTTATAAATTATTTAAGATGAATGAGGCATTGATGGACAAATTCCTGAGTAATACAAATTAAATGGTATACAATTAGAAACGTGTTTGTGAAATTTCTGAAAAAAAAAAAAAACAGAAAATTTGATCCGCTAAAGAGACAACAAAACAAAAGTCACTTAAAAATGGCAAGAATCGGATGAGATGAAGGTATTAGGACACCCTGTATGAGAGAAAACCTGGTATGTGTCTTTCTAAATCTGGCTTATGTCACTTTAGAGCAGTGGTTCTCAACCTTCCTAACACTGCGACCCTTGGACACAGTTCCTCATGCTGTGCTGACCCCCCAATCATAAAATTACTTTCATTGCTACTTCATGACTGTAATGTTGCTACCGCTGTGAATCATAATGTAAATATCTGTGGTTTTCCATGGTCTTAGGTGACCCCTGTGAAAGGGCCATTTGACTCCCCCCAAGGGTCGTGACCCACAGGTTGAGAACCACTGCTTCAGGGGCCCATCTCCAGTTCTGTTTCCTACAACTGGCATGATGTTGTTCTTGAATGTGGTTTTAAAATATCTTTATATCTACACACATCCACATTCATGTACACACACACACACACACACACACACACACACACACACACACACACACTAATGAACCAATCAACATTCTATTTAACTTTGACTATTAACGTGACCCAGCCTAGTGTTACCTGAGAAGGGACCCACAATGAGGGGTTACCCAGAGTAGATCGGCCTGTGGGTGGGTCTGTGGGGGAGTGTCTTGATTGTCTTTTGATGTAGGATAACCCAGTCCACTGTGGGCAGCGCCCTCCCTAAGTAGGTGGTCTTCTGCTATACAAAAGCTCTAGCTAAGCATGGGTGAGCCTTGAACCAGCAAGCGGTATTCTACTACGGTTTCTGCTTGAGTTTCTACCCTGATTTCCCTGACTGTTGGCCTGTGACCTGTCAGCTCAGGTAAACCCAATCCTTTCCTAAGATGCCTTTGCCCAGAGTGCTTTGTTACAGCAGAGGCAGGAAACTAATACACAGAGAATATATATTATCATTGTATGTGTGTAATTAAAAATACATACATATTTTACATAATTCAAATTTATCATACATGCCTGCACACACAGACACACAATCCAAAGAGAAATGAGACTATTTAGCACAAGAAAGGGAACCAGGGAGAGTAGGGGAGAGGATGAGAAGAAAGAATGACGGGTGAACAAAATGTATAATACACGTGTAAGAAGATGTCATAATAAGAGCCATGATTTTATAGTGTGGCTATATGCCAATAATGAAAAAATGAATGCGCGCAGGTGGGGCTTAAAATGTAAGACTCCAACTGGAAGAGAAAGTGAAAAATAGGAGACAGAGCAAACCGGAACATTAACGTCATGAGAGATAGACTTCCAAGCGGGGAGTATGAAATGAGCCAAGTTCTAGTTTTAATGAGAAGAGATCTGGATTCATGAGGCAGCCATGACTCTGAGCTTTTGTGCTTATAAGAAATAGTAATGAAACTTGAAAAGAAAAGCCTTTTGGAAATAAAGGAATAACGATAAGCTGGTAGACTTCGCCCATGTCTGTCTCAGAAATACATGAAGCAAATAAAACCAAAATACGCTAAAGAGTTTTAGGATATAGATACAGGAAGTTTTAGTATAGAAGATGCCAATAAATTTTTATATGAAGGCCCCGTGGAGCCAGACATATAATTTACCACAGAGAAACCACATGTTTTAATTTAGCCTGCCTTTTGAACTGTAAGATCCTTTCTGTAATAATCTTCTTGATGCTCTAGTGTCTTAGAGGATGGCCGCACAATGCTTCACCAGGCAATTCGCTGCTGTGAGGAGATCCGTGGCATGACTTCTCTCACGTGCTGTGCTTATTTGGGAGGTTGTCCTGCACTGCGTCCCAGGACACGTCGACTCTGCATTGATGTGTGCTGCCTCCTGGTGATGAAGATCATACTGATGCTTCTCCTCAGCCGGTGGAGAGACTTTGATAAAATAAACATAATAGGCTTAAAAAGGACAGCGTTCTAGCATCTCAGAAAGTGAACGTCAAGGGGTGAATGTGGGCGGAACTGTTACACAGGAGAGGAGTGAGAGGGATAAAGGGAGTAATGAGCATGGAATGAATTACCCGGGGAAGAAATGGGACGAGACTGTAAATAAGTTTGAGTCATTTAGACTTCTTTTTCAAGATGAGCGAGGCATTAGCGGGATCAGAAAACGGTAAAATTGAGGTCAATTGACAAGATATGGCCTGTGGTACTTCTGCATTTCAGGTTCACATAAAAATCTAGTACAGAGCCGGGCGGTGGTGGCGCACGCCTTTAATCCCAGCACTCGGGAGGCAGAGCCAGGCGGATCTCTGTGAGTTCGAGGCCAGCCTGGGCTACCAAGTGAGTTCCAGGAGAGGCGCAAAGCTACACAGAGAAACCCTGTCTCGAAAAACCAAAAAAAAAAAAAAAAAAAAAAAAAAAAAAAAAAAAAAAAAAAAAAAAAATCTAGTACAGATCAGATCCTTTAGCAAACTGAGAGTGTACATGCCCAGAAAGTGATGAGGGAAGTCAACAGGTTTAGGAAGACGATTGTGCTTCATCTACAGCTAGAAGTGCCCACAGCAAAGCAGGGGTGTGACAGTTTGAATGTAACTGGCCCCCATAATCTCACCAGGAGTGGCACTACTAAAGGTGTGGCTTTGTTGGAGGAAGTGTGTTACTGTGGAGTCAGGCTTTGAGGTCTCAAGGTACCCAGTGCCTCAGGCCACTTCCTGCTGCCTTCTGATCAAGATGGAGCCAGTGCCATGTCTGCCTACAGGCCCCCGTACTCCCAGCCACCATGTCCCTTGCCATGATGATAATGGACTGAACCTCTGAACTGTAAGCCATCTCAGTTAAATGCTTTCCTTTATAAGAGTTGCTGTGGTCATGGTCTCTCGTCACAGCAATAGAAACCCGGAGAAGGACAAGGTGTTACCCTGACTTCTGTTTTTCTCTTACTCTCTGCAGTCAGGCCATGGATGGGATCGACTGGGTCCTCCTCTCAATGTTGGCCTAAACCCCACTTCTGGGAGCAACTTCAGCTGTCGTTACACTGGCCAGGACACTGTCACCTCTTGCCTGACCTTTGGCCATAGCCGCCTAGCCTTGACTGTGTGCTTCCCCATGCTATAGAGGCTTCGTGGTTGGCAGGATAATGTCAGTGTGTGCCTCTGTCTCCTTCAAACTCTCTCTGCTCTTTAAATCTTCCAAGCTAGCCCCAGGCCTTTTTGTGAAGGGTCTTTGCTTGGAACAATCCTCCGGCAGGTAACATCAACCCCTCTCCTCCTCCTCCTCTTCCTCAGCTCCCCCTCCTTACCTCCCTGTTTTCTTCCCTCCCTGCTCCGGGTGGGGGTTTCACCCCTCCTTCATCCTGTTTGAAAACTCCGAACCCTGCCTGGAACTCTTCATTTCTGCCCATGCCTTAATTCCCTCCGCGTCCCGGTCCCTTTCTAGTATAGGACACAATTTATTGTATGTACCTTTTATCCTTTCTAGTAAAATATAAGCTGTTTTTTTTTGGTCTGAGTTGTTAATAGCTACATATCCTTAGAAGAGCTCCTAGGACCTAGTAAAGAGAAAAAAAAATCATCTAGGGATAATGCTTATGAAAAGTACACATAACAAGTAAATTTAAATGGCATTTTCAAAAATATTCGTTCTTTTATTTCATTTGACAGAAAAAATGGGTACATTATATAGTTGGATGGTGACGTTTGTCTTGGTGCTCAGGATTCTAAAATAGGTTATTTTCACATTAATTAAGACCCGAAGGGATGACATTGGCTATTAGGAAAAAAGGTTCTATTTTCTTACTGTCTTTCAAGAAATCTGACTTTATAGTTCACAAACTTGTGCCCCTATAAAACCAGAAAGTTAACTGAAAGGAATTAATTTAGGAAGAAAATTCGTGGCTGCATAGGAACGAAGTATGTCCGACCTTTTGACACTGTGACATAAATCTGCAATGTTCATACAGCCCAGTTCCAAAAATATTGACAAAAACAAAACAAAACAACAACAATAATAGTAACAATAACAAACCCAACAACTCATGTTTTAAGTAAGTTTACAATTTTGTACCAGGCAGAATTCACAGCTGTTCTTGGCCACATGTGGCCTGTGGGACACAGCTTGGACACTCATAGGTCAAGAGCTATTTTCCTATTATATTGCACTTTGATTTTCAAATAAAGTGTCACCGTTTTAAGTAGTCATGACGATGGAATGGAAGAGGCGTCAGAACAGCACAAAGCTGGAATTTCAAGAGATGCAAAACCTTAGTTCAAAGTCAGCGAAAAGGCCCGGTTCTTCCTGGGCGCTTCCCTGTTGTGGGACCTTTTCTTAGTCCAAAAATTGGAACCAACTATTTTCAGGTGTTCTGTTTCAGGGAGCCCATGGCCCTCAAAGACAGTTTTGGGTTCTTAGCTGCGTTAACTGCTGCGATCAAATAATGTCAGATCTAAAAAGTATTATTTGGTGAGAATTCAAGCAGGCCCATTTTCTGGAGCAGTTTGTAAAAGGCTTGCTCCACTCCAATTCTTTCGAGACAGTGTTGCCCTGTGTAGTGTTGGTGCCTGTCCTGGATCTCACTCTGTAGCCCAGGCTGGCCTCGAACTCAGAGATCCGCCTGCCTCTGCCTCCTGAGAGCTGGGATTAAAGACGTGCACCACCGCCCAGTCCAGTTCTTACTTAACAGATTCTCCCCCATGGCTGTGTCTGTTGTTTGCCCTTGCTTCCTGCCCTCAGCTGGGATTCTTCCACATTTCCTGCTTTCTGCGGATCTGGCCCCAGTCTTCCCCACACTCCTCACACCAGAGCGCCTGAGCTTCCATTATCCTTTTTTAAAAACTCTGTTCCCAGGGGTGGCTATAAATGGCTGTGAAGGAAGAAATCAGTGGTGTTGTTTCTGGGTGGATACTGGTGCCTGGCACACAGTCGACCGCACTTCATTATTAAAATAACTAACTAACTAACTAACTAATCCTTGAGTAATGAATATGTTTGTTAGTTGATGCCTCCTTGTGGTGGTTGTGACATGTGACAGTGAGGTGATCCAGCCTATCAGGATAATAGGAATAAAGAAAGAGACCCTAAAAATATGAAGTTACACACTGTTTAAAAATTTAAAAGTGGTATTGTGAAAAACAGCCTCTTTCTGCCACTGGGATCAGAATAATAAGTTTCTTTTTCCTTGCCCTTGAACACACAGAACCAATTCCTAAGGGAATTTATTGAAGAAAAAAAAAAAGCTTTTTTTTTTTTTCCTTTGTAAGCTTCTGGCCTTATGTTTTTAGATATAAAATGGAATTAAAGTTTCTCATTTTGGCGTTCTCGCTTATCTATCCTGCCTACTGCTGATACCAGAGATGGTATCGGTGTTTGGAGGGTTTGATCTCACCTACAGATATCCTCTCCTGAATGCCCGCAGGCTGTTTTCTTTTTTTCCGTTAGCATGGCTCTTCAGTTTGCTGTGGCTGAAATGAACTCTTACACAAAAGCAGGCATGGGGAGAGAGGGAGGGGGCGAGAACTCAAAGCAATGTCTCCCTGGAGTGTACTTGATTCTCAGTGGTTTGCTGTTAAATCTTTAAATAATTAAATAGAAGAGCAAACATCCACATGCGACATTAAAGAGTTCCAACCATATGTTGAAAATAGAAACGGGACGGGGGACAGGTGTGGAGGTGGCTGCAGAATAAACATCGGCCTCCTTAACCTTGCCCCGCGGTGTCTGTGCGGACCATTGCAATGCATGGCCCATGCACTTGCAGGATCCTCCGCTGTAGGTGGGCAAGCGGGGAGTCGGGGCAGGGGGGGATGACAAGGGGATCATCAAAGGGTCCTTTGAACAAATTGTCCTTTTTAGATGTCTAGGCTGTTCTTAAGGTAAGCTATCTCCTTGCTTTGCAGGGCTCAAGGCATGAACTGGGACGTGACATCCACAGTGATGGGAACACACAAGGCTGTGGCAGGCGACTTCTAGGTGCGCAGTAAATAACTGACAGGAAAACTGAACACAAGGGAGAGAAAGTCAGGGTCTTAGACGTGAAAACGCACCCAGAGTGACACAGAGTGACAGTGTTAAGGGTTTACTTGGTTACCCCCTCAAGCTTAGAAAGTCCTAGTCGCCTGCATCTGGAGATGTGACCCTTTAAGGAAAGCAGCGTCTCAGAAGTAATTAGGTAAGAGGAGGTCATCCTGGAGTATTGTCAACTTCTCATCCTGTGTGACCATTGTCGTTAAACAAAGGGAGAGACTGGCTGATGTTTTTATAAGCCAGGGAATGTCAAATACTCCCAGGACGACACTGGGAACTAAAAGAGAAACACAGAACAGATTCTTCCTCATGGCCCTCACAAGGAGCTAGCCATGTCGACACCTTGAACTCAGACTTCGTTTAAGCTTCTAGCGCTGTGCGATAAGGATAAGAGATTTCCGTTGTTTAAGGCATTTAGTTTTTGGCACTCTGTTATGGCAGATCTTCTAAACTAATAGGGAGATGCTGTGAGGATCTCCTTTGTTATTCAAGTAACATTCCACCCATGGCTGCCTGTCAATCAGGAAGATGTCACCGTGTCACTCCTGTATGCTCATTAGCAAGTACTCCATACACTCTGTTGTGTGTCAAGCAACGAATGGACCTTTACGAATGTAAAGAATCTGGAAACGATCCTACTGTGGTTTGAACTTGAAATGTCAGCGAGGCGCTCATGTGTTTGGACACCTGGTCCCTAGCTGGTGGCACCGTTTGAGGGGTGGGCAGAGTGTTATGGCACCTTTAGGAGGTAGAGTTTTGCCTTGCGGTTTCATGGCTTCATCTCCTTGGCTTCTAGACGCCAGCAACTAGACCACCACCTGTTACACGGTGTGGTGGGAGAGAAGGAACTAAATACGTTACAAGTTTAACAGGTGGAAGGATGCCAGTTTATATATAGAGAGACTGGGAGCCCCCCCCCCCCCTTACTTTGTCATCACCTAAGGGGCAGAGCTTGAGTGAATGGAAGCCCCGGAAATACAGGTGGAAGACAGGCAGGCTGCAAAAGACCACACCACACGTGGGTGGACAATTTCTTGGTGGGTTTTTTTTTTTTTTTTTTTTAACCATCTCTCTAGTCCACTTCTTGTCTTGGAAGGCTTTTTCCTTTCTTAATCCGATGTCCATTTCATGCCTAAAAGCTGTGACATTTTCCTCTCTTTTTCGGGGGGCTTTCGGGATTTTCACTTAGCTGGTATTACGTTTTCCCTTAAACTCTAGTATAATTGGCCCTAAGGTTCCCTTTGAGTCCATCTCTGAATTCTTACATTAATGAGACTAGGAACTCCCAAAGGAACCTCAGTTCAATTGTCAACATGTGTTTACTGAGTGAGCGAGTGAGTGTAACTCGGTGATTCTTCTTCTGTGAAGACGGTCCTGCTTTATGTTTAGAGGGCGGCATTTCAAGGCGTTTTCATGTACAGCAATCCAGAGAACTCTCAGGAGCTCCTTGAGTCCAGGTTGTATTGTTAAATGTGCTGATGGGCTTAAAAATAAGGCTTTGCTGTGGGATAACCCTCTTGTACACTGGTTTAATAAAATGCTGATTGGCCAGTAGCCAGGCAGGAAGTATGGGGGGGCAAGCAGACGAGGAGAATTCTGGGAAGAGGAAGGGCTGAGTCAGGAGTCACCAGTCAGACACAGAGGAAGCAAGATGACAAGGCAGAACTGAGAAAAGGTACCAAGCCACGTGGCTAAACAAATGTAAGAATTATGGGTTAATTCAAGTGTAAGAGCTAGTCAGTAATAAGCCTGAGCTAATGGCCGTACAGTTCATAATTAATATAAGCCTCTGTGTGTTTACTTGGGTCTGAGAAACACAGGAAAACTCCAGTTACAAGGATTGCTATTTACTTTGAAGAGTGATGTTTTTTGTGTGTGTCATCTTGTTAGTAGATGACTTGACATATGGGTTTGCAACCGTAGTGTGCTTTGAGAATTTGGCCTGGGACCAGTGTCAAGCACAGTGTTCTTCAGGATTGAATGCTGGGCTTGCGTTTTTGCTGACAGTGCTGGAGGGAAAGAGAGTTACAGTCACTCTCAGAAATCTGTGTGCCTGAATATTGGTAAGCATGCCAACCCTCAGGGAATCATTCTGATCCTTCCATTAAATTTCTCTTTAGTTGATAATCTGTTTTACTTACTTCATTTATTGGACATAGTTACATAAGCCCATTTTCATGACAGTTTATAATGTATAAAGTTTAGTACGTTCTCCTTGTACCCCATTACTCTACCCCTCTCTCCAGTCCATTTGTTCTCCAACCTTTTGCCCCAGAGTTTAAGTATTTGGGAAAAATTAAAATAAAAAATTCCACTGTTAGTCATTCTAAAAGGTAATAGGGATAAAATGACCTTCCTTTTTTTTTTTCTTTTTAAATTCCTTTCAGGGAGTTTTTGAGGAGCAACCACAAAGTCAGGCTCATGATACAACCGCAAAGTCAGGCTTACCATGCTGGGGGAATTGGGCCAGAAGAAGGAAAAGTGAGCCCACTGTGAGGAGAATGGATGCTGACCTACAGGTTCCACCATCCAGTGTGTGCAGTCCCTTCCTGCATGCTTTTAGTGGCCAAGTGCAGGAATATGCCTTCCAGGAGAAGCTGGACACAGGAGGAATAGGAACTCCCCAGGAAGCCTTGCTTTGGGCCCCAGGGGAGGAACATGATGTATTTCTCCCTGTGTTTAATCATGTACTCTTACAAAATGTTCTTCTCTGTTTCCCACTCCTAGTTAGCAATCATGCACTGAGCATGCCCAGAAGTTCCTAGGCTTTGTGATAAATTCATGGTGTTTGACTTGTACACCTTGCCCCTAAGAGGCTTTTTTTTTTTTTCATTTTTTTAAAAAAAGTTTATTTATTTATTATGTATACAGTGTTCTGCCTGCAGGCCAGAAGAGGGCACCAGATCTCATTATAGAGCGTTGTAAGCCACCATGTGGTTGCTGGGAATTGAACTCAGGACCTCTAGAAGATCAGCCAGTGCTCTTAACCTCTGAGTCATCTATCCAGCCCCCCCAAGAGGCTTATAATTGCTCATGAGATGTGAGTCCCCCCCCCAAACAGATTATAAACTTAGCAATATACATTGGTTTCCTCTTTCATTTGTTTTTGAGACAGAGTTTTGCTATGCAGCTCATCTTGGCCTCAGCCTCCCGGGAACTGAGATTTTAGGCATGTTATCACCACACCTGGCCCTTCAGGGCTTTTTTTTTTTTTTTCCTAAACCCTATCACTTGGATACTCCATGGATAAGCTCTGGGTTTATTGGGCATTGATCAGTATCTGGCACAGCCCCTGGACATTCCAACAGTGAGAGGATGTTCATGTCACACGTGCTTGCCAGCTGGTGTCTATTGAGCAGCATCGACCCTGTCTGTCAGTGTTCACTGAACAAGCCACAGTACGCCTACCACGGGACTGGTTCAGATGCACGGTACAGGCAGGCATGTCTTCACAGCCACAGAGGCCCCTCAGGCTTTCCCTGCCCTGTATTCCCTGCTTGCTGCCCATAGTCCTGCTTTTCTGCCTTTTGCAAACACAGGGAGATCACCAGATACCCAACTCCTTGAGCTATACCTGCTTGACAAGCAGCCCGGGAGCTGAGAAACAGACCTGTCCAGCAGCCCCTGTACAGTAGAGAAATTTATTACTATGTCCTGTTTCCTCCACGGGGGGAAAAAAAGAAGTCTAGCCCATATTTTGACATTTTAGGAAGACGTACTGGAGTTCTGCCACATCAAATGAGGGGACGCCGTGACATGTTGACAGTAATGTTCAACAAAGCGCATTTATTGCAGAATTGAGAGGCTAGTCACATACCTCCAAGGCTTTTTTTATTACTATTATTTCTTCTTGGGCCTGCCTACCTGAGGGTTTCAGGAAAGGAGACCGTGAAGCTTTATTTCCAAAAATTCAGCTGACGTGGTATACCTTGCGCATGTCCTCTTAGCTCAGCTCGCCGGCGTGACTGGTAAGTCACACACAGGTTTGCCATTATTTCGGGAGCCTCCTCTGAAGGATAATTCAAAGTACTCTACTGTCAGACCCTCATATTGAGGGCACTTTGAAGAAAACACAATTTATCCTTAGAAATCCAACCACATTTTGCTTGCTTTGCCCTGCCTCGGTATCCATAAAGCAGGCTTTTCCATTACAGAGAATGATCTGCAGTTGCTGAAGTACCTAATGTCAATCA
This sequence comes from Peromyscus californicus insignis, assembly GCF_007827085.1. Lineage (NCBI taxonomy): Eukaryota > Metazoa > Chordata > Mammalia > Rodentia > Cricetidae > Peromyscus > Peromyscus californicus. The sequence continues at coordinate 42,571,413 of NW_026294535.1, read as the reverse complement.
ATGTGGAGCATCTCCTTTGTGTTCATCCCTGTGGAGGAATTCAATTCAGTCCAGTACACTTTGATGAGCACCAGTCATGTGTACAACCCCCAGGCAGTTGCTGCAGGGCATGTATGGATGAACTTACTCCCTACCAGAGGACAGAGGACTTGCACACAATTAACTGCTCTACAAAGTCAGGGTCATAAGAAAGGCATGGACCAAGTTCTTCAAGGTTCTAAGGGCATAAATCCTCTAAACAGCAAGGCCCACTTTTATGATACCCTGCATCACTAAGAGCCTTCCTTACCACCAGGGCTTACTATTTCTTAGTAAGTACTTTCTGATTGACTGTATGAACATTTCATCTGGGGATAAAGGAGAAGGATCAAGGTCACATGAGAGACTCTGATGTCTAGTCTGAGTTGACTCTTAAGAGATGAGGAGGTTTTATCAAGAGCTGGTACAGACAGTAGGAGGGTGGTCAGAGTGGCAGACACGCTGTTTAGTAAGAGGTGGAGACTGGAAAGACTGTGGAATGTCCTTGGCAGGATTTGACTGGTGTGTGTGTGTGTGTGTGTGTGTGTGTGTGTGTGTGTGTGTGTGTGTGTGTGTTACCCAAGTGGTGCCTGGGAGTCATGAAAAGAAAAGCCAGAAATGCCTGTTGGGAGCAAATTATGATGACTCTGCATACCAAGTTGAAAATAGCTATTAGAGAAACACCAAACTATTATTTTTTATGTCTCCTTTTTATCATCTCAGTTTTTATTTAATCTTTGAGACTTTCATACATGTATACAATGTATCCCGATCATACCTACCCCTACCTTCCCCCTTTTCCCTCCAGGATCTCATGTCTCTTCCCCAACTTTATATCCTCATTCTATAATTTCATTTACGTATTCATTTTTAACTCACTGGGTCAAATTAGTGCCGCCCGTGTGGGACATGGGCAAACTACAAGTGGCCACCCCACTCCCAGAGGAAAGCAGCTACCAACTGCCAGTAATTCCTCAGTTAGGGTGGGACCTTATGAGTCTCTTCTCACCCAACTCTTGACTTTGCAATCTACAGGGTTATACAGACAACCATGGCTATGAATTTATATGTACAACAGTCATGCCATGTCCAGAGTGCTGTGGGATGTTGTTCTGTCTGCTGTGAATATGTGTTGCTCTGATTGGTTGATAAATAAAATGCTGATTGGCCAGTAGCCAGGCAGGAAGTATGGGGGGTGAGCAGATGAGGAGAATTCTGGGAAGAGGGAGTCTGAGTCAGGAGTCGCCAGCCAGACACAGAGGAAGCAAGATGACAAGACAAAACTGAGAAAAGGTACCAAGCCACGTGGCTAAACGTAGATAAGGATTATGGGTTCATTCAAGTGTAAGAGCTAGTCAGTAATAAGCCTGAGCTAATGGCCAAGCAGTTATAATTAATATAAGCTTTTGAATGATTATTTTATAAGCCGGCCGCAGGACTGTGGGGGCTTGGTGGGACGGGAGAAACTTCCCTACTACACCAGAGGACAGAGTTTCACAGCATCTCTCCCTGTCATCTGGATCTTTCATTTTTCTGCACCCTCTTCCGTGGCATTCCTTGAGCCTGAGTGGCAGTGGTACAGTTGGTGTCCATGACTAATCTGTGGCCGGGGGGGGGGGGTGTACTCCAAGTCACTTACCTTCAGCACTTTGAAGGCTAGTACTTCTCTTCATTAACCACTATCAACTGCAGTAAGAGACTTCTCTGATCAAAGTCTGGAGAAGCACAAACCTATAGCTAGAAACACAAATCTCTATAAGGCAACATGACCATTTAAGAGAGAACAAAATGAATAGGTTCTCCCTTGGGGCCTGTGGCTTCTCTAGCGATGGAGTTTTGAGCATATTTATAGCACCAGACATAAATCCCTCCTGTGGAACAGGCTTCCAATCTAATCAAGTGAGTAGTTGGTTACTTCCGTCAACAGTCTTGCCATTATGGCACCAGTGGCTACATCTTGCTGGCAGGTCAGTACTACAAGCATGCATGGCCCAACACTGGGTAAGACAACCATTGATGTGGATGTCTTTCAACGGATGTCTTTTCTCTCCCAGCGTTATGAAAGCTAGACAGCAGGGAGAGTTTCCTGGTCAGTTCAAGAGTGATTAAACAAAAGCATATGGTATCTTCCGTAACTGGATTATTTTTATAATCTAGTAATGATGGGAAGCCAAGAGCAATGGCACTAGTCTACGCTGGTTTTGGGGTCTTTGATGCCTCTCTGGCCAACAGCTCATAGGGAGGTAAGCCATGACTGGCCCTGAGATTTCCATTTAATAACTCATGTCTAGTTTGTAGGTGTATGGATGGAACTGGAAAACAAATATACTGAATGAGGCCATCCAGACTCAAAAAGACAAATGTCACATCCCCTCTCATGCAAGAGATGCTAGCTTCTGCCTCATGGTGTTTAAAATGGAGCACATGTGGAAACCGAGAGCTCGGCCATTGGCAGGAGGATGCGTTTATGGAGAGAAGATAATGGAGCATATGTGAACTGAAAGAAGACAGGGAGGATTCTAGGGACAGAAGGGTTCAGGCAGAAAGTGTAGTGATGATGTGGAGAAAAGAAGGAGCAGGGAAAAGCCTACACAAAACAAAATGTATATCAAGAAGCTACTTGGGACTCATGACAGTGTAACCCAAGGGAAAAAAGTATAGTAGTAGTAATAGGGGATGGAACATCTGTGACCTGAAGTAACTTGGGGAGAATACTGGGATCTAAATGTTCAAGTAGAGATGGGGACAGGAATTCAAGAAAGGAAGACTACAGGCAGATTAACCAAAACTAAGAATATATGAAGAAGCCTTATGAAACCTCACTAATGTGTAAGCTAATTGAAAATACATTTTTTAAGAAATGGAATTTGAACAAAGTATCCCACATTAGTAAACAATGTTTCTCCCAGAAGATATGGGTAATTAAACATTATTTTTGAGAAACACCTCATATGATTTAGGAAACCATGATTTTAGGAAAACAGATTTGCTAGTTTTACATTGAATGCAGCTTCCATATGTAAACAGATGTCAAGATTTCTATATTCTACCCAAGATCTCAGGAACCCAAGTATCTACTATCTGTATTTATAGCAAATTCTTACAAATTGGTCACAGCCAGTCCCACCGTTCATAAAATTCTGGCATCAGTGTTTGGGGAGAAGCTGTGTAGAGAACAGACCTGGGGATGTAACTGTCTACTTGCATGAGGTATCTGTGTGCGAAGGTAGAGGGGGAGTATAGAGAAGAAAACAGAGAAAAATAGGGAAGGAGAGGGAGAAAGGACTGAGGTCAGAGTCTACTGAGGACCACAGCAGAGAAACAGCGAAAACTCTTGAGTCGCTATTAGAAGAAATAATCCTTAAGTGGAGAGTTAAGTGAGGAGTCTCCAGACGAGTGTTCAACACCAGGAGCAGGGTCAGGAAGAGCAGACGTGTGAGGCGGGAGCTCAACACATCATCACCCCTGTCTCAGCATGCCAGGCAAGGGCTTCCCAGCAAGGGACTGAGTGTATCCATCATTAATTCACCCTCTTAGATCACTCACTTGTACAGGACACCAGAGTGGAGATTTTGTGTGATAATTTGCATGAACTTAGATAAAGTATCAATAAGAGGTGGTGCTGAGGGTTTTGTAGCTACTGATTTTTTCTAACAAGAGAAGCCTGGTATAATCGCAGTACAGAAATGGTTTAACCTTATTTGCAGAGTAACAGAAGGACTGCAGAACTTACAGCAGCGCTATCCTGAAGTCACAGCATAATTTTCTCCATGTAATAAAAGAAACATGAATGATGACTAGAAAAAAAACCAAAGGCTTCCAAGATTTATTAACTGTTCGAATGCTAGTCTAAGCAGTATGTTTAAAAGTCTACCCTGGGGGGAGGGCAGGGGAGGGACATTTAAATTGGTGGAGGGTCATACTTGAGATTTAAAATTTTTTATTTCATTGTATTTTCTTTAAAGGAGCAAGGATTTATTTTGGAACTATTGGCCAAGGAGGTTAGTTTTTGGGGGGAAAAAAGAAAAAGAAGCTTGAATAATGTAAAATAGTAGAAAGAACGATGCATGGACATGGAGAGCTGGATGATGTCATCAGTAACAATGGCAACCATCACAGTGATGCTGGACTGTGGTGACTCCTAAGTACCAGCTGCTTTGTTAAATGCTTTTCATACATAGTTCCTTGTGCCACTGGCTCCATCTCACAGCGGGTCACCGTGGTTCAGGGACAATAGATAGAAATCACACGCTCAAACAGGTCCCCAGGGGCCTGTGGCAGAACACTTGAATCTAAATGCAAATTGGTGACCAGCTAAGTTGTATTGCTCTAAAAGATTAATTACTGTGTGAATCCTAATGCCAACCCTAGGAGTCAGGCACTATTATGACTATATTCCCATTTTATATTATTTACCTTTTATAGATAAAATCAGTGAGACGCAGGAATCTTGCTTCATGTTTCCCAAATCGCACAGTTAAGACACAGAAAAGCTGGGACTGGAAGGAGATCACACAGATTTGGGGGCTGGAGTGAGGACTCAGCTGTTATTCCAGTGTAATCTCAAGTAGAAGACCTGGGTTTATTCCCCAGCATCTAAGTGGGTGGTTTAGAACTGCTTGCAACTCTAGTTCCAGGGGATTGACTGCTCTTCTGAACTCCTTGGACAGCTGAACACATGTACACACATCCACAGGTGCATGCGTACGTGCAAACACACACACACACACACACACACACACATTCACATAATTACCAATAAATCTCTGAAAAGTATTCAAATTCAAAGTTTGCCTTCTAGCCCAGTTGACATAACAACAAAGGGTGTTTCCTACAGATTGACATCAATTTCTGTCACTCTTGTCCTGACCAATCTTTTCATCAGTGCTGAAGTCAACAGTGTAGAATTGTTCAATTGCCTTGTGAAATCACACACACACACACACACACACACACACACACACACACACACACACACACACATACACAGAATCTAACTTTGAGTCATAGATTCTCTCACAGTCATTTCGAATACTTGACGTCTGAAGTTCTCATTCTTCTCATATGAACCAATCAATTCTCCAGAAGTTTCCTCAGTGGATAACTGCTGGATGTCTGTTGATTTACTTCTGACTCTACTTACTCAGATAGAACATCAGATCAAATCCACTTTGATTACCACCATGAACCAATCAATTCTCCAGAAGTTTCCTCAGTGGATAACTGCTGGATGTCTGTTGATTTACTTCTGACTCTACTTACTCAGATAGAACATCAGATCAAATCCACTTTGATTACCACCATAAACAGGTAAGGTGGAAATGTATGATTCTGACCCTGGCTGTAACTCAGAGTTTTCAGGACCCCCACCCTTGGATTGGATTATTTTGTTAGAGCAGTTCACTTTTGTGTTCCCAGTAGTATTCACCTTTGTTGGTTTATTATAGAAGAGCTGGAAGGATACAGATAAAAAAGGTAAAGGAGACACATAGGGTGAGATGTGAGGGAAAGGGGCATTTATGATCAACTTTACCCATCATTTTTCTCTTCTCCCTGGAGATTGAGAGTGGATCAAAAGCCACACATCCTGATCATAGTTTTGTCTCTGCTCTGAAACTCCATGCGAACCAGCCACCTCATTCTCCAGTAACATTACTCGAAAGTTGGTCTTATTCTCTGGATTCCAAGGGTTTTGGGAGCTTGTTACTGGAAAATGGAGACCAAGAAAAAACACAAACAGAAGTTCAAACGATACATATTTTCAGAACTATACATCGTGTGATTAGTTAAGGATTGGGGCAGATGGTAAAACAGAAATTAACGAAAGGATAAGTGACATAAATATCAGATCTTACACATCAAGAAGCCAGTGAGAGGGCTCAGCAGGGAAGGGTGCTTGTCACCAAACTTGATGACCTGAGTTGTCTCAGGGCCTGCTGTGATTTGAATGAGGCAGAGAATACTTAGACTTTGAACTCTCAAACTGTGCTGCAACTGTAAAAGACTGGGACCTGGACGTTGGACTAAATGCGTTTTCACTATGATGTGGTCACAAACCTATTGACCAGTTTGTTTTCTGGACAATTGACCAGGACAATCTCTCCAGAGACCAGAGACGGAACGGCCCATGGTGGGCTGGGCCGGGGTCTTCCACAACAATCATCCATCAAGAAAATGCCCCCTCCAGAGTTGCCTGTAAGTTAATCTGATGGGAACAGTTTCTCAACTGAGGTCCCCTCTTCTCAGATGTCTCTATCTTGTGTTGATTTGATAACCCAGGCAGGACAATTATGATAGTGGAGTTTACAAAGATACCTCTGAGGCACCAGAGAGCCAGATCCTGGTGTGTTGAAGGGTGTTTAGGGCAGATTATGAAGGCACAGTGGTGTGGAAAGGCAAACACCCTAGATCAATAACATTATTACTGGAAGCAGAGGACTAGGAAATGAGACGGAGTTGGAGGATACTGCTGAGGGGAAAGGTTTACAAGAGGCATCTTTGATGTTTTCCTTATTTGAGCAGAAATGCTTTTCTAAAGTTCTGAAACCTGATGTCTGGTATGAGCAGGAAGGAGGTGGTCTTCTCTCTGAGCAACTCAAGGAGAAAAGATTGTAGCTCTTCAAGGGACGGGCAGGACGGTATGAACATAGCAGTCAGTCAACTCAGACTCACAGGCTTCTGGTGTGCCTTGCCAGGCTAGAGAGGGTTTCTCTCACACGCTGTGTCATATGGTCGTTTGGACTGTCTATGGTGAACGGGGCTGCTCTATGTCCATTAGCAATAAGAAAATACTTCATACATGTGGACCACAGACCGATCTGATTGAGGCAATTCTTTAGCTCAAGTTCTCTCAAGTTCCTGGGGTGATTCTAGGTTTGTGTCAAGAGAGCCAAAGTTTACTATGACAAACTGTAAAGGAAATGGAGGAAGGGGGGACAACTAACACTAAGGTTTGAAAATTCCTTAAAGAGTCATAGCGTTTTATATTTAACTAAAATTATATGTAACACATAAAGTATGTGTGTATACATACATCTCTACCTATATCTATAATCTATATCTACAGCTTTGGGGCTGACAATGCTTCCCCCAACAGTCGTATACCATTTAACAAAAACCCCAGCCCCAGGAATGAGTTGTTGGTCAAGGAAGTCGAAGACATCTCCAAAGCAATATAGGCTATTGCTGTTGTCCTTGGTCGGCTCCCAGAAGTGGAAGGTAAGGCCCTATTGATGAAGACTCCATGTACTTCAGACATAGGACTTGGAAGATTCATAATGGATCTAACTTGAAAGCCGTCTCTCTGAGGACTAGGTTTCATAGTTCAAGAAGGTGCTATGCACACTTCCAAAGGGGGAGGCAATCAGTGGTCATACCCAGCTGTGACATCTCTGCACAACAACAATCAGCGTGACGTATGGATATCCCAAAGTGCACAGCAGTGGCACTTGTATATTGGTGCTAACTATCAGCTGTCTAATTGGGCTTAAGGCATGCTCAATAGAACAAAAATCATTCCCAGTACTGGGAGCAGGCCAACTGTTTGGGGCTAGTGAGGTCATGGATCTATGAGGAGAATCTACTACCACCATTTTACTAAGCCTTAATCATTCCAACTTTGCATCATACATAGTTATCCACATACACACAGATAAGTATCGTCCTCACCCCTCATCAAAGAAACTTCTCTTTGCAGCAGACGGAGAACACTACAGAAAAACCACAACTGGTCAAAATGCAGAGAACAACTGACCTGGGGATGCCCAGGGTCAATGGATATATCTACATACGGCACAACTACCGACAGCTCAGAAAACACCACAGAAGTGGGGTCAGAAAGAGCCTGACACACAGACAACCAGGAAGTCTTCTGCGAGATCATGTCTCTCAGAAACAGCAGGGAAGTTACACCCATGATAGCTCAACCATATGGCTGCCTAAACAAGACCTGAACAGTGACACCACCCGTAGACACGCTGACATGATATGGGGAAAATCTCATGGAGCCTCGTCCCTAGACAAAGAGCTTAAGATTACTAATGCTGTCAACAGAGGAAGAATTAGTGTTTCCCAGGGCTGAGCCCCCTAATTAGTTGTCCTATACCAGTTGATCAGCCTAGAGATCATATGTGTACAAGCAACACCAAATGCACTTAGCCGCATATATACACTACACACACACCCCGTATAGTCACAGAAATGCATAATGTGCATAAGATTAAATGATAAATAAATATTTTAAAGTGTTTTTAAATGCGTTGAGAGAAGAATGCAAGCTTTCTGATAGTAATAGACACTATAGGCAAAAATACCAGAAAGAAACTCCGCAAAATATATATAATTTGCACTCCTTCCAAGTGTATTCTTAACATATTATTATTATTAATTTGGGGAGAGGGGGGTTGTGAGACAGGGTTTCTCTGCATAATTTTGGTGCCTGTCCTGGATCTTGCTCGGTAGACCAGGCTGGTCTCGAACTCACAGAGGTCCACCTAGCTCTGCCTCCCTAGTGCTGGGATTAAAGGCGTGCACCACCACCGCCCGGCATTGTTTTCCTAACATATTATACATTAAACTGAATACTACAAATGACCACAAATTTTTTTAAAGGGCAAAATATAAAAATGGGTTATTAATGAATCCCTATCGCAGTGGGAAAGCACAAATACAAATACTAAATACTAATACTAAAAGAAGAAGAGAATTTTCCATTAGAATTTCTAATTTTCTATTAGAAAAGGCAAATTTTGTACAGTTTGGAAGGAATTACTTAGCAATACCCTGCAACAATTAAAATGTCTTTACCACTTGGTAAAGAATTTCTTGTGTATGTGGAAGTTTGGAAGGTGTTTGGGTCATGAATTGTCCGACTAAACATGTGTGGTTGATATTAATGGCCATTAATGAAGAACTTACTTTAAACAGCTGTAGTTCCTTTATGCTTCAGAGCACTATGGAGCTTTTATTTACTAGTTTAAGAGTTTCATACAATGATTTTGATCACGTTCATCTGCCCTCCCCACCACTCTTTCCAGGAACTGGAATTTATAAAGCTTTTAAAAAGATAGATGTTTTAGACTATGGTGAAATATTGTAGATGATATATGCTTCCATAATAAGACAATTTGCAAAGTATGTACAACTTGTTTGGAAAATAGGAAACATATACTGCATAGACATGTGTATTTATATACATGTTATATGATGCTGCTAAATGCACAGAAAACTTTATGGGCTTTTTCCATTATAGTATGAGTGTGGGTATGATTTTAGTTTGTTTGATCAATGTGCATACTGATACATTTTGAAGAATATTCAAACCAATGATTTTCCTTAACTTAAAAGTTTTACAAGTACAATTAATTTTTGTTCTATTTGAATGCTTTCCTTGATGTTTGTAGTCATAAATGCTTTATATTTACTGAGAACTTCACATGTATGTTGCATATCCATGTAATAGGAATGTAAGGGGCATTCTCTTTGAACATGTAACAGAAGTAAAAGGTTTGAGGCTCAGAGTTTCATCAGAATGTAGCATTTCCCCCTCTTAAGTAAGGAAGCTGTTGGAAACGTTTAGCTTCATAAGGAGAAAGGAAATCATGGAATCATTACATGCTAACGTCTCTGCCTCTGCCCACCAGAGACTGTCATCCAAGTATCTCATGGAGCTCTGAAGATGGGAAGTTACACAACATCAGTATTCATTAAGACAGGTCACTCACTACAAAATGGGCTCATTTTACCAGTATACATTTGCAGGGATCGAACGAAGAGAAATCAAAGTGGAAGAAAACCCAGAGTGTGACCTTGAGCCATTGCCTGTGGGCATAGTCTTGTTTCATCAGTGTCAAAGAAACAGAGACAACTTGAAAGCTATTTTGGAGCATCCGTGCATGCAAATTACCTTAGAGCTCCGTCCCCCAATGAGAAATCAAGCTAATACGTGCCTGTCCACTTCACACACAAGCATCATTTCTTACTTCACATAATGACAGAGAAGCCCAACGTGGGCTACAAGGTTTTGAGTCTAGACAGCACTCAAAAAGGAAATGACACAGGAGAGTCAACCATAATTCATGACAGGATTGTGCTAACTGACTTAGACAGAGCATCTTCAGAATCTGTTACTTACAGATGCCAACTTGTTATAGGTACACCCGGAATTTACTGAGAGGAATGCCAACAAAGTAGAGTGCGTTACACCTCAACAACTCAGCCTCCTTCTGTGCTGTGGTTAACATGTGAATAAGAAAAGTTTTTTAGTAGGCAGACAAAGCAGGTAGATGAGATGCCAGTGAGAGTGGAAATAACCCATGTCACATTGAGACTGCCTAGACTTTTTTTCAGGACACACTTCTTTCTTCATCTACTAAACCGCTGGCCTCCTCATGCTTTAGGACCTAGATCATCAGCCTTTTCCTCTCTGAGCTTTCCTCCTTCCCTTTGCTCGCACCAGTTTTCTGACCTTGTGTCCTCATATGCTCTATAACATCCCTATTATAGGGCGATTTGTACATATATATGTGTAATTTAATATTGTCCAAATATTTTGCTTGTTTGCTTTGTTTTTTTTTCAATGCAGGGTCTCTCTGTATAGCATTGGCTGTCCTGGAACTCACTCTGTAGACCAGGCTGTCCTCAAACTCACAGAGATCCACCTGTCTCTGTCTCCTGAGAGCTAGGATTAAATACATGCTCCACTACCACCCAGCTTAACCAAGTTTTTTCAAACTACTAAAATTTATGATCTTTGAAACTAAAGAATGATTATTGTTTTATATATCCCCAGATTTGACCACAACAATTGACATATGTGATATCCATGGATAATATTTATTAAAGGATGAATGGGTAAATAAATAAATGAGCAAACATAGAAATTATCAGATAATTATTTTACTAGTGGAAATAGGAAATAAAGATAAAAATAAGTGCATGAGCAGGTGTAGTAGGTAGCCATTCCAGCTTTGAACTGGAAGTTCCAACCCCCATTGAAGCTTCGGTAACTGTCACACCTACAAGGCGGGGCCAAGAGAGGGCCCTGAAGACCTGAGATCTTGATGTGCCAGCTCTCTTGGTTCCTGGATCCTGGACGCTGGAGGTAGACCGAACAGAGTTCTCCAGAGAACACCATCGGACTGCGCCATGCCTTTCCGAGACCCTGCAACCTACCTATCCCTTCATTTGTAAGTTATGCCACTAAATAAATCTCCCTTTTAACTATGTGGAGTGGCCTTAATAATTTCACCAGTATCTTGCGCTCACATGGGGCAAATTCCAAAGGCCTGGGTGGCTCTATACACTAAGAAAGATAAAGAGCTGTCTTTGAGGCTGAATGATAAGACGTTTTTATGGAAGGTGGATTTAAATTAATCCTCAAAGGATAAGTAAGGTTTTACTATCCACCCATGAACAATATTATTCATGAACTTTTGTGCTCTCAGGAGACTAGAAAATGCCAAAAGCAGCGAATTGTTGGTTAATATTGACTATGATACATAATGTATACTGAAACACTTGCATTGATATGCCAGAAAATACTTACAATGAGTAAAAAGAAAGAAAGGGAAAACTTTACATGCAGTGAAAATGAATTAAAATGCATGGAAAAGATAGATACATTTGCCTAAGTGTCTTTTTTCTTTTTTCTTGAAATTATAATTTGATTACATCTCCCCCTTCCCTTCCCTCCCTCCAAGCCCTCTCATTTACCTCTTCCTGCTCCCTTTAAATCACAGCCTGTTTTTAAAGCTAATTGTTACTGCATGCATGTTATTATATACTAATCAATGTTTCCAAAAGAAAATGAAATCCTTAATGGTTTAAAATTTTGTTTTTGGGCAAAGCAGTTATTTGATCATCCAATATTTGAATATAAAGATCTTTGTATTGTGTTCTACTTGGGAAATAACTTTAGTTGATAGGGTCAGAATCTAGAAGATTTGATACCTTAAAATGACCCATGGAAATTGTCTCTTCAAGTTCATTTATTTCCTAAATAACTTTGTAGACTTTCCTTTCTAAAACTCAGAATTATGCTATACATTCTAGAAAGAAAAGAGGAGAACATAGCCTGTACCAGGACCTGTTTACTGTAGCTCTGTCTCTAAGTGTACATTGGGAAGAGTGTTGGAAAAAGACTGCAGGTTGAATATAAAGACTAGGTTCAGAAGGGCAATTGATGTTCACTTATTTCTGAGTTAATTTCTTATTCATCTAGAAGATTGGCCCTTAAATCTCATGGCTATCAGATTAAATGCCAGCCATTTTATTAAGATCTTCAAGTTCATTTCCAGTTGCAACTATGACACAGATACCATGTGGTTGGCTTTGGGACCAGCCCATCTGAACAAAGGAAGGCACACTAGTGTTGATGGAAACCTCAGAGGATCATACATTCCCGAGTTAAATGTGATGTATGTTGAGTTCCTCTGCCTTATGCTCAGTGAGTCAGTATCTGTCTGCACAATGAAGCAAATTATCCTGAAGGAGAGCTTTTACCACATGTGAGTAGTCCTGAGCCTCCCTAGTGAACCTTGAGTGACACTCTGCCCCCTGTTCAGCAGACAGAAGCTGGATTAGCTCATCAAAATGAGGCCTTTTCAATGGGAGATGTCTTTCTATGTGCTGTGAATATGTGTTGCTTTGATTGGTTGATAAATAAAGTCATTTGGCCTATGGCAAGGCAGCTTAGAGGCAGGTGGGAAATCCAAACAGAGAGACAGGAAGAAGGTGGAGAGAGACACCAGCTGACACCAAAGGAACAACATGCCAGCAGATGGGTAATCCATGGCCATGTGGCAACTTACAGATTTATAGAAATGGATTAATTTAAGATGTAAGAACTAGCTAGCGAGAAGCCTGCCATGGCCATAGTTTAAAAGTAATATAAGCCTCTGTGTGTTCATTTGGGTCTGAGCAGCTGTGGGACCAGGAGAAGTTTCAGCTACAAATGGTGCCCAACATGGGGCATCCATCTTCAGCCTATAGGTCTTGAGTTTTTTAATTGCTTCTCCCTGTGTCCTGTAGAATATCTAGCAGTCTCCTCTGTGAAGCAAGAACCTGAAGGACCATCTCTCCTTGCAAAGTTCATTGGTTACCTTCCTATGGGTCTTGCATGTCCAATCAATACAACATTTTGTTAAGCAGTACAGGCAGGAACAGCTTGTTTCCCAAATGGCTATTTTTGCCAAGAAGAAGATAAACTCCATATAGAGTGTCTTTGATGCCCATCTTTCTCTCTGAAGTAAATTGGTGCTGCCAGGAGCAGACGTGTCTCATTGTCCAGGAAATCTAAGTTTTTAAAACATTTTAAATGCCATATTCTGTAGGTCTTTGATATTTTTGAAGATTACCTATCTATCTGAAATATATCTATGTATACCTAGAAAACTTAACTAATATAACTATAAGTGTGATTATCATGGATGACTAATGATTAATCTGTATTTCTTAATTATACATTGCAATTTGAAATGAGCTGCACAAATATACTACCTTAAACAAGAGTAGAAATATACATACAGTATAACAAAATTAACTTTAAATTTGTATCAATAAACTAAAATCCATAGCAATGTAAAATATTTTAAGCAAGTTGTTGCTCTTTAAAAGTAGATTCAATAATCTACCCTTTTATCCTATTATATCTATATCCTATATTTCTATAGCACCTTAGAATGGCTTGGATTTTACTATCTTATCCAAAGTGGGCTGAGCAGGTCCAGGGGAAAACAAGAGACAGTTTCAACATTAGAACCTCTGCTAGACTGTGTACTCACCATGGGTATTATCCAATTCAAAACCAATCATTTGGGTGAGGAGAACACTGAAAACATTGTCTCTGAACACTGGCATTTAACTACATGAATCATATTTTCAAAAGATGCTTTTATCACTTACTAATTTTGTTCTAAGCACTATGTGAAGTGTATAACTGAGGCTGTTGCCTTTAACCCTCTCTGTGCCTGTATGGAGCAGATCTCAAGTGGAATGCCAATTTCATTTTATTAATTGTGTGTGTGTGTGTTATGGTGGATGTAAGTGTGGGTGTGTATACGCCACGGTGAGCATGTGGAGGTGAGAAGACAACTTTCAGGAGTCAGTTCTCTCCTGCCACCTTGTCTTGAGGCAGGGCCTTTCCTGTTTCTGTGGCTTGATCTTGTATGCCAGGCTAGCTGGCCCTTGGGCTTCTGGGCAATTCTCTTTGGACCTACTATCTTGCCACAGGAGTGATGGGATTATGGATGGATACCACAGCCTACAGCATCTTCTTACAGATGTTCTGGAGATCTGAACTCAGGTAAAAAGCAAGCACTTTTATACATGGAGCCATCTGTTTGGCCCCATAAATCCCTACATTTTGTAGACGAGTAAATTCAGGCTAAAGTAATGTCTCCACGATCACCAAGATAGTACGTGGGGAAGTTAGGGCATAATCCCAGGTACTTTGGTTCTAGGATTTGTACTCTGATAATTTGTGTGTACTCTGTGGTGAAACTACCTTCGACTATTTGATATATTAACCACAGAAGGCTACCAAGTAGGTGGCAGAGGGGAGAGCTAAGGAGTTAATATGTCGAGGTTTCCATGGGGCCAGAGTTTATCACGATCCTTAGTATGAAATAGAGGTTGCAGTTTTTTTTCCAATTTGCATTAGTCAAACAAACTTGATTATAAATCAAAATACAAACAACCATAGCGGCTGCAGTTAGAAACTACAGGGAGTGCGGGGTCTTTTTGTCACCTGGGCGCCACTGATTACCATCAATCCACGTGAGTCTATTAGATGGGTAACAAATCATTAAGATATAAATCGAGGCAATACACTCCCAATTACAGAACAGAGTAGACAACAGAAGTCATCATCTGATCTGACCGGGAATGAATCCGCCTCGCAGGCAAAAGCAGGGAGAAAGGGGCATGTGACCCTTCTCCAGCTCCTTATCAGAGGTCACACATGACGGCAGGAAGCACTGCCTCCTTTGTGTAGTATAGCCCAAGGTCATGGGCAGAGCAAATATCACTATACACCACTGATGTCATCCTTCGTTGTCCACGTTCATCTTTCAACATCACTACTTTCCTGATCCCCTGGACTCCAGGCATTCTCTATTGTTCACTTGAAGATCTTTGTCCATTTGCTTTGGCTGGAATATAAGATCTGACAATGTTTAACATGAACCTTTAAAGAAGAGAGGTTCACACAGCCTGTAGTCCAGGAGGCTAGAAAATCCAAGGGCACAGTAGCAGTATCAGGTGAAGGTGACAAAACATGGCAGATTGTGTCAAGCCGAGCAGGTACATTTAAAAGAGGCGAAACGCAAGGGTTGCTTTGCTTTTTTGTAGTCTGCTGATGTAGGAACAAACCCACCTCTGAGGCCAACCTAGCAGTTTCACTTTGTGACCTAATCACCTCTCTGCCGAAGAGTCCACCCATGGAGTCGTCACATCAGTCCAGGGCAGGGCCAGGAACCACACTGAGACTTCCAGCCTCTGCCCTACAGAGGATCCTGCAGTCTCTGGCTCTCGGCACACAGCCCTCTCCGCTGTGTATGGGTTCAAGCCCACTTGCATGGCGGCCTTCTGGGAGTCACATATGCTGATATCAGTGCATCAGGTTTTCTGTATAACTCTCACCACAGACTCTGAAATAACCCTGATGCTTGGCTTCAAATGTTATTCCCCTGCTCTGGTCTGGGAGGACTCTGCCTGTGAGAGGGCCCATTGGACACAAGCCCATTTGAGGCTGTGACAGATTAGCTCACCTCATATTAGATTCTCAAATATCCGCCTCTGGTCCTCTTGTCTGCTGTCTGAGAAAAGTCCCTTCTGCCCACTTAGAGAGAGGAAGGAGTGTCCCTTTGGCTCATTCCATTTGGATCCATATTACCTCATCATGTGTGGGGAATTATGGTGTAAAATTGTACTAGCAGGTGAGTCTGGGGCCAGAGAGACAGCTCAGTCCGTACAGAGCTTGCCACACAAGCATAAAGACCCGAGTTCGAGCCCCAAGTCACACTTCAGTAAATGATTGAAACACTGTTCAGCATTCTTAGCCATCAGGGAAATGCAATTAAAAGCCTTTGAGATGCCATGTCACCCCATTCAGAATGGCTGTCATGAGGAAAACGGATGACAATCGGTGCTAGAAATGATATGAAGAAATCAAAAACATGCGTACACACTGCTGGTGGGATGTTAACAGCTGTGGCCTGTGGTGATATTGTGTTCCCCAAAATATTGTGCACCCTAATAAACTTATCTGGGGTCAGAGAACAGAACAACCACTTGATACAGAGGCCAGAAAATGGTGGCACTCACGCCTTTAATCCTAACATTCCAGAGGCAGAGATCCATCCGGATCTCTGTAAGTTTAAAGCCACACTGGAAATAGCCAGGCATGGTGATCCACGCCCTTAATCCCAGGTGATGGCAGCAAGCAGAAAGGTATATAAGGCGTGAGGACCAGAAACTAGAAACTCTTGTCTGGTTAAGTTTTTAGGCTTTTGAGCCGCACAGTTCAGCTGAGATTCATTCTGGATGAGGACTCAGAGGCTTCCAGTCTGAGGAAACAGGATCAGCTGAGGAACTGGCAAGGTGAGGTGGCTGTGTCTTGTTCTGCTTCTCTGATCTTCCAGCGTTCACCCCAGTACCTGGCTCCGGATTTGTTTTTATTAATAAGACCCTTTAGGATTCATGCTACAGTGGCCACTATGGAAGTCAGTGTGGCGATTCCTAAAAAACTCAAACCACCATAGGACATACCTGTGCCAGTCCTGGGTATATACTTGGATGACTAAGTCTCCATTCTATAGAGACAACCATCTATAAAATAAGATTGTTATATAAAGATAGATAATATCATTGTATAATAGAATGGTGAAGATGAAAATTTGTTAGGAGTATACAATTTTAAATATATATGAGTCCAATGCTGGAGCAAATTTCGTATACAGAAAATATTAATATATGCTATATGTAGATTTTTTTATATATAGGGAACAATAATAAATATGAAAATAATGTAGATTACAGAAGCAGTGATAATGGAGTAATATTAGAAATCAATAAGGAAGAATTTGGAAAACTCATAAATAGTTGGAAATTAAACAATATTCTATTGAACAACTAATACATCAAATAGAAAATTTGCAAAGAATTTCCTAAAACATCTCAAGATAAATGAAAATGGAAACACAATGTACCAAAACTGATGAGCTGCAGTAAAGTTCAGTGGTAAGAGGGAAGTTCATAGCAATAAATTATTCTATCAAAAAGGAAGAAATCTCTCAGCTAAACAGCACTACACTTGGGAACCTGAAAAGAAATGATAGACTAAGGCTGAAAAAAAGGGAATAATAAAGGCTAAGATAGAAATCAATGGAATAGAGATGAGCAAGGCAATAGAAAAGATCTGCAGAACTCAGTGTTCTTTCTTTGTAAAGCTCAACCAAATCAACATACTTTACCTAGACTAATAAAAGCAGAATCAAAAATAGGAGGAGGAGATGTTACAGCTGATACCATGGAAATTTAAAGGACCACAGAGACTACCATGAAAGATTGTGTGGCTGTAAATCAGACAACCCAGAAGAAGCAGATAAATTCTTGGAACCATGTGATCCATCAAGACCAAATCAGGAATAGAAATCCAAGCAGATCAATTATGAGCGAAGGAGTTGAATCAATTATAGAAATTTTTACATCAATGAAAATCCCAGAAACAGATGACCCTACTGTTTAAAAAACCTACTACTCATTTACAGAAGCAGCGACGCTCCTCAACCAGAAAGAGAACGAACGCTATGAATTCAGTGTAGGTCAGCGTTGCCCTTATGTGAAAACAGGGCTACAGAACAGTGAGAAAACGAAACAAAACACTGATCAATAAAACTAATAAAAGTAAAATTTAAAATCAGCATAGTGTCAAACTACATCTAACATCACATGGAAAAGACTGTTCATTCTCTCTTTGGAAAACAAACAGGGGAATAAATCAGAATAAAACAAACAGATAAAGAAAAGAAAAAGAAAATGAAAAACAAAAACAAAAGAAGTTGGGGAGTGGGGAGGATATAGAAGGAGATAAGGGAGGAGAAATCGTGAAGAGTATATATTGTATGAAAAAATTATTTACAATAAAATTAAAATTAAAAATTAAAGAAAAAAGAAATGGAGGGGCAGGGAATCATTCATGATGACCAAGCACATATACTCCTTAGATTCAGGGATGCTTCATGATGTGTTAACAAAGGCAATGCACCATATTAACAGGATGAATAATACCTTGTCAGATTTAATTAAAAATTAAAAAATACATTTTTTAAATCCTCAACAAATTTGGTTTAGAGGAATAAAGTTCAATACTATAAAGGGCATGCACAATAAATCCATACCCAACATATTCAATGGAGATAAAAAAAAATGTAAGTCCCTCTTCTGAGGTCCAGAACAAGGTTCCTACTGTTATCACTTCTATTCAACAATCTCCTGGTTTCCCTTCTTTTTTGTAATAAAAATAATCTTAGGGAAGAAAGAATTCACAATTCCAAGTTAGAGTCCATTATGGCAGGCATTATAATTGCAGGCACTTAAAGCACCAGAGCCACAGTTAAAATCAGGGAGAAAATAAGCACAAAGATCCTTGTTTCTTGGCTTGCTCTTGGCTAGCTTTCTCCTCTTCTATACTGAACAAGAGCCCCTGCCTAGGGAATAGTGCCACCCACCATGGGCTGGGTCTTCCTACATCCATTAACATTCAAGACAACCCCCACGGGCCATCCAGATGTAGACAATTCCTCATTTAAGACTTCCTTTTTGCCTGGTGGTGGTGCAGACCTTTAATCCCAGCACTTGGGAGGCAGAGCCAGGTGGATCTCTGTGAGTTCAACGTCAGCCTGGGCTATAGAGTGAGTTCTAGGAAAGGCTCCAAAGCTACACAGAGAAATCCTGTCTCGAAAAACCAAACAACAACAACAACAAGAAGACTTCCTTTCTAGGTAATTTTAGCATTAAAGATCATTACCAGAGTAATCAACTGAGAGGAAAAAAAAATTAAAAGGACTCCAGAAATGAAAGGAAGAGGTGGAATTGTCATTGTTTGCTTACAACATGGCCAAACAGAAGTCAGTACCTAACTTCTCCCTCCCTCTGTTTCTCTCTCTCTCTCTCTCTCTCTCTCTCTCTCTCTCTCTCTCCTCCTCGTCTCCACATCTTCTTCTCACTCTTTCTCTCTGACCTATGTCTCTTTGTAGAGCACAGGCTGACCTCCAACAACCAAATCTCCTGCCTCAGTGTTAGAGGTGTATTTGCACCCGACCTTCAGTAATGCTTCATTGCACCAACATTCTGGAAAAGAAATGAAGAAATCAATGATATTCCCAATAGCAACAGAAAAATTCTTAGGATGAAATTTAATAAAAGAAGTGAAAGATATGTACTATATATGGGAAGCTGTAGGGCAACGATAAGGAAATTGAAGAGGACAGAATGGAAATGTAAATATAAGTATTCATACAGAAGAAGAACTGACCTGGCTAAAATGGGCAAGTCACTCAAAGCAATCTCTCAGACTAACTAAAAGACAAGGGTCATGAGCAATGACACATAAGGTTGACCTTTGACCCTCACAGGCATGTGTACACACGTACATGTGTACCAACACATATGTGCACATAGGCACACATGCATGTATGTGTGCACATATACATGCATGTACACACACACACACACACACACACACACACACACACACACACACACACACGGGTTTCTGTTGCTTTGGTAAAGCACCATGACCCAAAACAGCTTGAGGAGGAGAAGGTTTGCTCCAGCTTACAGCTCTCAGGTCAGTGTCCAATACAGAAGTCAGAGCAGGAACTCAAGGCAGGAATTGAAACAGAAGCCGCGGAGGGGTCCTTCCTGGCTTGCTTCTCACTGTTTGCTCATGTTGTTTTCTCTTACAGTACCCAGGACTCCCTGCTTAGACTGTCACTTCCCACCGTGAGCTGGGCTCTCCCACATCATCCATCAGGTTTCCCCACAGGCCAGTCTTATGGAGGCCTGTTCTCAATTGAGGTTTCTTCTTCCAAAATGACTCTAGCTAGTGTTAAGTTGACATAGAACTAGCCAGGACACATCCTGAACCTATCTTTCTCATTAGTAGATTTCTAAAATCTTAAACTCTTTATGGGCCTACCAAACAATTTAATTAGCTAACACATCTGAAGCAAAAAGAAAAAAAGCTTTCAGAAGTGTCTCAGTAAGTGACTTCAAAGCCTATTATAAAACCTTAGCAATAAAAATATTATGATATTGCTATTAAAAAAAAACAAATACACTGACCATAGATCAGGACAGATCTCAAAATAAACTCACATATCTACGGTCAATTGAGTTTTGTTAAAGTTGCCCAGAATGCACAATGGAGAAAAAGGAAGGGCCGTCTCTTTAATAAATGATGTTGGGGAAACTATATACCCACAGGCAAAAGAATGGAACTGGAAAGTTATCTCATATCATACTCTTAAGAGCTAGCTCAAAATGGATTAAATGATTAAATTTGAGACATAAAATGATTTTTAAAATATTAGAAAAAAACATAAGGGAAATATACTTCACAGCATTGGTCTGGATAAGATCTTTCCAAATAAGACCCCAAAGTATAGACAGGAAAAGCGAAAATAGGCAAACAGGACTATATTAAAATAAACAGCCCCCACACAGGCAAAGGAATAACCCAGGGAGTGACGAGATCATGAAGAAGGAGAGAAGATGTACAAACTCTGTGCTTGACAAGTGGCTGAAAGCCAGAACACTTAAGAAACTCAAACAACATAATAAAAAGCAAATAATCTGATTTAAAAATGGGCAAAAAAACATGAATAGGCATTTCTCAAAAGAAGATATACAAATCAGATATGGTGGCATGTGACTGTATTCCCAGCAGCTGGGGTTCAAGGCAAAATGACTTTGAGGTCAGTGTGGATTCCACAGTGAACTTGATGCCTGACTGAGACATGCAGTCAGATTCTTTTCCAAATCACCAAAGTGGGGGAAAGGCATACAAACAGCCAAGGAGAATATGTTAAAATGCTCAAGATTACCAATTATTAGAAAAATTCAAGGAAATTACACATTTTTTTTTGAGACAAGATTTCTCTGTGTAGCTTTGCACCTTTCCTGGAACTCACTCTGTAGCCTAGGTGGGCCTCGAACTCACAGAGATTCCCTGCCTCTGCCTCCCGAGTGCAGGGATTAAAGGTGTGCACCATCACCGCCCAGCGAAATTGCACATTTTTATCCTAATTAAAATGGCCACTATCAAAAAGACAAAAACATAACAAGTGCCAGGAGTACTGTGGAGAAAGAACTTTTGTAGGACATGGGTAAAAATGAAAATAGTTCCTCAAAGGTTACAGATAGAATTCCCATATGACCCACCAATGAACTATTACATGCATGCACATATGTAAGTATGAGCAATGGGGTCAGTAAAGCATTCAGTACCTGCATGCCCATGTTTATTGGGCATCAATCTAAGTACCCACTAGTGGATGAATAGGTTTAAAAATGGCCACGGAAAGGATGAAATCATGTCATATGTTGTCATGATACACAACTAGCATGTGTGATGTGTGGTTTTTCAACCTGATGTGGTTTATAATTACCCTAGAAACAAGTCTCTGTGCAGGTCTGTGAGGAATGATATAGATTTGATTAACTAAGGTGGGAAAACTCAGCCTAAATATGGGTGGTCCCACCCCACAGGCTGGGATCCTAGACAAGACCAAAGGGGGGGGGAAAACACAAAATAAGCCAAGCACAAGCATTCACAGCTCTCTGCTTCCTGGCTGCATAAAATGTGATGGCTTCCCTTTGCTTCCACACCACCCAGGATGACTGGCAGGATCTCTCTCCACACCATCAGGATGACAGGATATCTCTCCATACCACCCAGGATGACAGGATCTCTCTCCACACCACCAGGATGACAGGATCTCTCTCCACACCACCCAGGATGACAGGATCTCACTCCACACCACCCAGGATGACAGGATCTCACTCCACACCACCCAGGATGACAGGATCTCTCTCCACACCACCAGGATGACAGGATCTCACTCCATACCACCCAGGATGACAGGATCTCACTCCACACCACTCAGGATGACAGGATCTCTCTCCACACTGCCTAGGATGACAGGATCTCCTGGAACCCAAAAGAGTCCAGATCAACCCTTCTTCCTCATGTTACTTTTGTTAGGTATCTTGTTGCAGCGGTGAGACAGAAAACTAATATATATGTTATATGAAGTAAGATATGGAAAGAAATACAAAAACCAAATGATCCCTCTCGTATGTTGAGTCTATGGAAGCTGTTCTCCTGGAGCAGAGAGTTAGGATGGTTACCAGAGGCCGCTGAGGGTAGATTTTGATCAGTAAGATCAAAGCTGCAATGATGTAGGAGGAATGAGTTCTGGTGTTCTATCTTGTAGTAGGGTGACTAGGATTAGCAACATTGTATTGTATACTTCAGATACCTAGGAGAATAGATTTTGAATGTTTTTACCAGAAAGAAATGATAAACAGTGAGATAATAGGGGGAAATGACCCAGAGCGCTCTCTCCCTCCCTCCCTCCCTCTCTCTCTCTCTCATAAGGTCTTAAAAATCACTGTATCCCTCTTTGAGCACTCTAATTATATCAATATTTTTTTCAAAAACTACTATTCAAGATAAAAAAATGTAAGACCTGAAACTAATATTGTTATAAGAAAACATACCAAGAATAGATGACTTTGGCATGAGAAAAAGTTTCTTAGAGATGGCCTCAAAACAGTCAAGAAGGCAAAATCAGGAGAGGAGACTACTTCTAAATATAAAGCTTCTGCACATGAAAGAAAATAGTAGACTGAAGAGAAGTCTGCAAAACACTGTCTCCACAATGTCTAAGGAAATCAAGTCAGTAACAAGGAAATAGCCCAATCGAGCAAGTGAGGGATCCATTTCTCTTTGAAAAGCATAAAAATAGATGATACATATGCGAAAATGCTCATCATTGCTAATTATTTGAGAAATGAAAGTCAGAACGAAGACAGGGCATCACCTCGTACCTGTTAAAATAACTGTCGTCAGAGAGACCTAAGGTTACAGTATTGGAGAAGCTGAAGAGAGCAGGAAAGTCTTGGGTTGTTTGTGTGCATTTCAGTTGATTCAGTTGTCATGGAAACAGTAGGTGGCTCTGTAGAAAATTAATAATACAATTACCGTGTGACCCTCAATCCCGCTTCTGGGTTTACACTAAAAAATGGACTATGAAGATGTCTGCATGCTTTGATCACCTCACCATCACTCATAACAGCCGACACGGAGCAACTGTGTCCGATCCTGGATGAATGAAAGTGGCCAGTATTAGCCTTTAAAATGGGACAATTTGACATTTGCTATAACATAGATGAACCCAGAGACTTTGGTATGTGAAAAAAAAAAACCCAGTGTGGAAGGACCCAAACCATGTTATCCCGTTTACAGGTGGAATCTGAAGGGGCTGGGCCTAGAGAAGTAAAGAAGAGAGTGATGGCCGCCGAGGCTGGCGTGAGTTCACATTAAAAGTGAAGACACTGATTACCGGGCACAGAATGCCTCTTAGATCACAGTTAGAGATCCTTTGCAGAGAATGGCAATAATGATGTACGACATATATAAAAATTGCTAAGAGAGTAAATGTTTAAAGTGTCTTTGTCATAAAAAAAACCCTGGGAGATGATGGATATATCCATTAGCTTGATCATTCCATAGTGCGATTGTGTCTTTTAAATATTTAATTTATTTGTTAAAGACAAAGTTCTGAACTCTTTAAATAAAATAAAATTTTTGTTAACAGTGTCAGCTTGGGAGAATTAAATGGGATAGACTGTATAGAGAACTTAATATTTCAGGATCCATAGTAAGTGCACAACAAAGTCAACTTTTATAATAAATTCATTTGTTGTTGCCTAATCTGATCGTATTACAACAGCTTACTTTAATGCACTAATATATTTAATATACATAAAACATGTTATGAAAACTATATGTATTCAAGTCTAGATTTTTAAAGTCAAACAAGCCAAACTCAGAGCTACAGCATAAAAGTTACATTTGGAAAGTGGGGTCCACGCAGATGTGATAAAAGCACATTTATTCCTGGGATTGGCACAAAAGTAAATTAATCCAGCTGTCGTCAGTAACTAGTTAATGGACTCCTGTTGACAAAAATGTGGTAATGTAGCTAAATTGAGTGGGCGTGTGTCTCCTTTCATTATAATTTTATAATTAGTTTAAAGTACATTTTATAATTTGGGAAAAGTTGGTAGTGATTTTACAGAATCATTAAATAACTTGGTGATTTTAGCCGGGCGGGGGTGGTGGCACATGCCTTTAATCCCAGCACTCGGGAGGCAGAGCCAGGCGGATCTCTGTGAGTTCGAGGCCAGCCTGGTCTCCAAAGCGAGTTCCAGGAAAGGCGCAAAGCTACACAGAGAAACCCTGTCTCGGAAAACCAAAAAAAAAAAAAAAAATAACTTGGGGATTTTTTAAAGATAGTCTTTGAACAAATTGGTTTTGAAAACATATATCACTCAATTAAATGTCTTTAATATTTAGCTCTGCATGTGTATGTGTCTTAGTTATGATTACTATTGCTGTGATGAGACACCATGACCAAAAGAATGTTGAAGAGAAAAGGGTTTATTTGGCTTATGTATCCTGAATCACAGTCCATGGAGGGAAGCCAAGACAGGAACATAAACCAGGCAGGAGCTGATGCAGAGGCCATGGAGGGGTGCTGTTCACTGGCTTGCTCCTCATGGCTTGCTCAGCCTGCTTTCTTATAGAACCCAGGATCACCAGTCCAGGGATGGCACCACCCCACAATGGCTGGGTCCTCCCTTCTTAATTACTAATTAAGAAAATGCTCTACAGGCTTGCCCACAGCGGATCTTGTAGAGGCATTTTCTCCATTGAGGCTCCCTCCACTTCAATGAACCTAGCTTGTGTCAAGTTGATATAAAGCAAGCCAGTACTGTGTGTGGTGTGTGTATGTGTGTGTGTGTGTGTGTGTGTGTGTACACACATGTGTATGTGTGTGCTTCTTGCTCACAAGGTACTTTAACGACACCAGGTTCAATCTGCAGGGATGATTACTTATAAGCAAATATTAACTTTCATGCATAAAGGAAAGAACGGAAATGTTGAGAATCTGATGGAACAATTAAGCCTGATGGTCCCTGTATTCATGGTAGTGGAGACAGAAGCAGCTGTCATGCTAACACAGTGCATGCCTTCCCTGCAGGTACATTTATTTGCCAAATATATATATATATAAAAAGGATACTATTAAGAAATTTTGATTGGATAGGCCAGAGTTTGAATTCATATTTCATAAGCATCATTAGTAGTAAAAGAATAGGCTAATCTTTATCTCAAATCAAAATGAGATTTCCACATTAATGAAAGCCAGTCTACAGAAGTCACTTAAACTGTGCCTACAAACTCACATTATAAAGTCTACCCCAGAGCCATTTAAAACGAGTGCAGATATTCTTCGGGGGGTGTCCTTTCTAAGAAGTACTTTCAATGCTCTGACAACAAAAGGTCTAAATTGAAACCACTTTGTTTAAAACGAATGTAAGGTCAATCAGAAAATCCGAACTTAGCTTTCGTTCGTTTTCCCACGATGCCATGTGTGTTAGAGAGGGAAACGTAACCATGGGTGACTAAAGCTAAGGGTGCTTTATATTGTCTTTTTAGAACCTTTCTAGGCTTATTTATTTTTATAACATGAATGTTTTTCTGCATGCATGTATGTGTACCACATGCATGCCTGATGCCCGTGGAGGTCAGGAAGAGGATGTTAGATCCCCTGGAACTGGAACTAAGGATGGTTGTGAGCCAACAGGTGAGTGCTGGGCATTGAAATCCGGATCCTCCAAGGGTAGTAACAATTGTTGTTAACCACTGAGTCATCTCTCCAACCCTAGAGCTTCATATTTTCATAGGGAAATGAAATTGAAAATAATGTGCATAGAATCTTGCATTATAGAAGTAGTGCTAACTGACCATGTTCAAAGACACAGCATTTATTTGGTAAGACTGAGATGCACAATGTGGGGTGGGGGGAAACCCAGAATGCATATAAAATCCAACCAACCGGGTGCATTTATCACTGCCACCAGGACAAATGGAGGCAAGCTGAAAACATTTATTTAAATGACCTAGGCAAGGGGGAGAGGAATGGCCTGCGAAGATAAAGGTGCTGGGGGCAGTTAATAGGCCTTTCCCCCTCCCCTCCCCAAATACCAAAGGCATTAGGAACTCGACAATGGGACACTGCTAGCCTCATTTCTGACAGAGATTGGAGAAAGGGGACAGCGGGTGGCCTTGTCTTAATGACCTCATTGTAAATCCATTTGTTGTAGAAAGGCCAATCTGTTTTCAGTGTGTCAGTCTAGATGAGTTGGGTAATTACCGGCCCCATCACTGTGAGTGATCAGATGGTATATTAGGAGCTGGAAACTTGCCAATTCTTGCCCACTACAGAGGTGGTTAAAACCTTTCATGGTATAAATGTCTAATGAATAGAATATACTTCATTGGTGAAGGCTTCATTTGAATATTAGTCTGGGGAGCAGTTTACTTCATGTTTGAAATCCTACAAGTTCTAAGAAACAAATTAAATTTAAGAATGAACGCGAGTGGGCTTGGATAAAGTATGGTTTATTCTTGTTCAAAAGATTATTGTTTAAGATAGATCAACAAAGATGCCTCTGGCTTCTTTAGTACCCAAGGGTTATCAAAACATTAGCCTTGATCAATTAAGTTTACCTGAGTCAGGAATTCAGTGTAAAGATTAGTTTTCTCTTTAGAAGACACATAATTTGAAAGGTGAACGTGGCGGTGGAGAGAAGCAGCTGTTGACCCTGAGTTAAAGTTTCAAAGGAAAAGAGGCATCCTTTCCTGTCCCCTCAGGACACAGAATCATGGAGATCTCTAGTAGAACTGTAAACAGGACTGGAACAGATGCTAACTTACTGTCTTTAAAGATATATTTGTTTATTACTTATTTTACATGTGTGTGTGCTCTTGAGTATGTGTACTACATGTGTGCACTGCCAGAAGAGGCCAGAAGAGGGTGTCAGATCCCCTGGTACCGGAGTTAAGCTGAGGGTTGTAAACCACCCTATGTGGGTGCTGGGAACTGAACCCGGGTCACCAGAAGAGTAGCAAGTTCTCTTAACTTCAGAGCCATCAATCTGGTCACCAGCTTTTGTCTTCTTCAAGCAGCATACAAATATTCCACATGCTCATTACCTTTGGACTCCCCACTTTTAGACTTTTTTGCTGTTCCTCATGAGGGTAGTCATGAGGGTATGTATAAATTCAAAGAGGGAAATACAAAATGCGTTAGTGTCGATGGTACCCTGTACAGATAGGCATATTGACTGGGTGAGTTCACATTGAAGTTGACCTCATGAATTGGATGCCAGTCAGTGGGAAGTCAATGCACAGGTGGGGGTGTCCCTAGATGGGAACAGGGAGATTGGAGGTCAATAATCCTCGACCCTTTCTGATAAGTAGATGAACTCAGCCATGGATGCTTTCATAAGTGTCCCTTACATAAGCGGTTTCATAAGCGGAATTCCACTCGACACTGACAAGATGAAGAAGGATAAGTTGCATAAGCAAGAATGAAATTTCCATTGGCAAGAACATAACAGCAGAGGGAGTGGGTACCAAAGGAAGTCATATCTTCATAGGCCAAGGACATTCCAAGGCAGAATGCAGAAACAGGCACAGATTATGAGGGGTCCTGAGATCTCACTATAACCTGCATCCTCTACCAGTGGCGACTGATGTCCATACAGATTATGAGAGGTTCTGAGTGCTCACTATAACCTGTATCCTCTACTGATGGTGACTGATGTCCATAACCTCATTATAATTATTCTTGTTAAGAGGAGCTTTGAGGAAAAGTCACCGAAGTACTGTTTACTTGGTATCTTCATATTGAGGTTGGTTCCCTCAATTTTGGTGTTTATTGTTTATCATTGAGAAGTTTCTGAACAGTT
Source organism: Peromyscus californicus insignis (assembly GCF_007827085.1). Classification (NCBI taxonomy): domain Eukaryota; kingdom Metazoa; phylum Chordata; class Mammalia; order Rodentia; family Cricetidae; genus Peromyscus; species Peromyscus californicus. Next base: position 42,543,285 of record NW_026294535.1, on the reverse strand, counting down.
AAGGAATGCTTAGATGGAGAGATTAATATTGGTGGCCAATAGTTCTTGATCCTTCTGATATTTAAATAGATATATTTGTTGTTCCTTCAGGTCCAACCTAATGTGCTGTCTTCCTGTCTCATTCTACCTATTTGACCTAAACTCTTCCACTCTGTTGGATGTAAAAACTATCATCAACTGACATTCTTCCATTGGTGGGACACGTATCTACCTATTACGTGGTACAGCCTGGAGTCTTCAGGCACTTTTGTCTATATGTATTCTATTTTGGCTTCTACTATTTTAGCATTCAGCGACTACATTCTGAAAAAGAGAGAATATTCTATCTTTGCATATAGTTACACAATAGGAGAGTGAGATAATTGAAAATTAGAAACAGGTATTATTAAGTTTTTCAGCATTATGTTTACATATTTTTTCCTTTTATTGAAAATAGATTCTTTTCTCACATAATCTATCATGGTTACTGTTTTCCCTCTGTTTACTCCCCCTAGTTTCTCTCCACCTCCCTGTCCCACATGGATCCACTCCCTTTTTGTCTCTCATTAGAAAAGAACAGGCTTCTAAGAGACAACCACCAAACATGACAAAAATAAAATATAATAAGATAAAAACAAAACCCACCACATCGAAGCTGGACAAGACAAATCAACAGAAGGACAAGAGCCCAAGAGAAGGCACAAAAAATCAGAGACCCACTCTTTTTTACACTCAGGAATCACAGAAAACACTAAACTGGAAACCATCATATACATGCAGAGGACCTGGTGCAGACCCTAGCAGGCCCTATGCATATTGCTTCAGTCTCCATGAGTTCACATGAGCTTTGCTCAGCTGATTCAGAGGGCCTCGTTCTCCTGGTGTCCTCCATCTCCTCTGGCTCTTACACGCTTTCTGCCTTCTCTTGTTGTGGAATATTTCTTTAACTATGTAAAGACATGTTACATTTGTTTATGCTGCATTTTTTAATGATGTGAAGACATTTTTGTTTTGCCTTCCTAAGGCACCTGATTGGTCTAATAAAAAGCCAAATGGCCAATAGCTAGGTGCTATAGGGATAGGTGGGGCTGGCAGGCAGAGAGAATAAGTAGGAGGAGGAATCTAGGCTCAGGGGAGAACAAGAGAAGAGAGCAAGGGAGAGAGATGGGGAGACACCTGGGTTCAGCCAGTCAGGAGGCCGCCAGCTGGGCAGCCATGGAAGAAACAGGAAAAGTAGGACATACAGAATGAAAGAAAGGTAAAAAGCCCTGAGGCAAAATGAGGATGAAGAGAAACAGGTCAAGTTAAGTTATAAGAGCTAGTAAGAAAGAAGCCTAACCTAAGACTTAATTACTTAATTTGTAATTAATAGAGTCTCCATGTCATGATTTGGGAGCTGGTTGGCGACCCAAAAGAAAGCCTGCTGCATCCTTTTTCATCCAGATCATTGAGCTCTGAGGGAAGGATTTGATGGAGACATCCCATCTAGAGCTGTGTGTTCTAAGGTCTCTCTCTTTCTCTCTCTCTCTCTCTCTCTCTCTCTCTCTCTCTCTCTCTCTCTCTCTCTCTCTCCCCTTTATGCTCACATTTCTAAAAACAGTTATGCCAAATGCATTGCCATTCTTGTTTGTGATAAATAGAAAACTTTTCATTGGGATAAGGAACTAGAATTGTGGGCAATGTGTTATACCACATTCTCCTAACCTGTTTATTGGGTGAGTTTGAGTTTCCTATTCTTTTCAAAGATTTCTTTGTGTGTGTGTGTGTGTGTGTGTGTGTGTGTGTGTGTGTGTGTGTGTGTGTGTGTGTGTATGTGTGTGCATGCACACATTTATGAGGGTCCCTGTGGAGGCCATACAAGGGTGTTGGATTCTCTGGATCTGGAATTATAGGTGATGAGCTTCATGGCCTGGGTCCTGGGAACTGAACTCTGTTCCCCTACAGGAGCAGCATGCATTCTTAACCACTGAGCTGTGTCTGTTTTCCTCGAGGTTTTAGAATAGTAAGCATTTAAAGACAGAAAAGAGGATTTCTTTCCTTTAGTTCAATGAACAAAGAAGAAGAAAATAATAACCATCCTTCAGTGACGGGCGCCTCCCACCACTGTTGCCAAGCTGAATGCTGTGTAGTTTGGTATCTCCCAGAGACTCGTTTGTTAATGACCTGATGCCCAGGGTGGTGTTATTGGGAGGCATTATGGACATTTAAGGTGTGGAGTTTGTTGGGAGGTCATGGAGTGTGATGGATAGTGTCAGCCATCCACCTTTCTTCCTTCTTCCCCCTTCTCTCATCCCGTCCCCAACCCCCCTTTCTGACTTGAGATATGAGCTCACCCTCCACTGCACACATCCATCGTGTTGCTCAATGTGGGTCTGTCCAATATGGCTATCTATTCTTTGATTCAAACCTCCAGAAGTATGAGCCACAATAGACTTCTCTTTCCCCCCATAAGTAGTCTGTGGCCCCGTGGCCGGCATTTTGTTACATTGATGCCTAGCTGACTAATAAGGATGCTTTGAAGGTGAAGACATTTCCATGTGGAAAAGGCATGATTGACTATGGAAAAAATAGCTAATGACACCTCTGGATGGTGATGTGAGGATGACTGAGTCCAGTCCTTTGGATGCTTCTTTCAGTTGGAAAGTCAGAAGAATTAAATTGAGACTCCGAGAATTTACTGTCTAAATTTAACACGCCCACAGTAATTGCACCACTCATCTGTGGCATCGCTATTGTTCCCGGCCCCCCTACATCTTTGTTCCTCGTTAACCATAGCCCTCTCTATTGTAGCCGATCCTAGGGATTAAGATTCATCGGCTTGCACATTATCGAACCAGCTACTTTATGTGCTTCTTACGGTAGACTCTACAGTGTAGAAGGCTTATCACTCTCATTCTTTGAGTTTAGGCAACCATGTGACTCGTAATTTCTCAATAAATTATGAGTACCATTGACATGTATCAGTTCAAGAAGAGGCTTTGTAGCTACAGGGTATAGTGTTGAGTTCTTTTTTCCATGATTCTCCAGTTATGAGAGCCTGTATGGAGAGCTAGATTCCCAGTGACTACTAGGAATGAGGAACTTTGGTCCAATATCACACACACACACACACACACACACACACTAAAATATTTCTTGTTTTCAAGCTATAGAAATTTGTGGCTCTTTGTTCATGAATCTATAGTGATAGTTTTAAGGTTTTTAAAGGGCTATAATTGGTGAGGTTATAACTTTAAAATAACAGTGTATTCTGCTTGTTGCAATTGTAGGTCAAAGGCCGCCATTAAAAGACACAAAATATTTTTAGTCTCAATTCAAATATAGAATTATACCCAACTGATGTACTCAGAACACATCTGAAATGTAGAAACTCAATATGTTTACTTTATCTAAAGCAGTGGTTCTCAACCTGTAGGTCAAGACCCTGGGGTGGGTGTCGAAAGATCCTTTCATGGGGGTCACTTAAGACCATCAGAAAACATAGATATTTACATTACAATTCGTAACAGTACCAAAATTACAGTTATGAAGTAGCAATGAAAATAGCTTTATGGTTGGGAATCACCATGACATGAGGAACTGCATTAAAGGGCTGCAGCATCAGAAAGATTGAGAACCGCTGATCTATAGTAAGATGTTAAATCATATTCTTCCAGATATTCCATTCTCACTAAGTAGTTGTCTGTTCTTCACTTTTTTGAGGTAAACTTAAAAGCAAATCTATGAAAAAAAATTCGCAAATCTCCCTTAACCAGCTCTCCTTTTAAAAACGAATTTACATCTTATCACATGGGTGTGATCTCAATACAGCTTCTGATATAACAGAAAATTAATATATGTACTTTCAGTTAATGGATCATCATAGCAAAAGAGCAATTCGTTACTTTGAGAAAATGTCAAATGAGTATTAGTTGAATTTAATTGGACTCTACTAGATTATAATTCTAAAATCTTTTTGAAACTTGTACTTCTATAATAAATGCAATTTGGAACCTATTTTTCTTTTCTTCTTCAATGCTTGGGTGCATTATTTGGTGTTTATACATGTTTGTATGTTGTTTATAGTGAATTAAGTGCCATCCCATAGCTATCTGAACTAGCTTACAGTGTGGGAAGAGGTTCTCAATGTATAGGGAACTTCTGCTGCCTTACTCGGAGGGATGAACGCCACACCCTGTGCACTCTGGGGTTTGGTCCTCAGAACTGATTGTGGGTCTTAGCTCCATTTCCCCTTTTATCAGTGACCCTAGGAGACCCAGTGCAGCTCCTCTGCAAGCTACTTTGAAAAATAGTCTACCAGCGCGGTCTTCCTAAATGCCAGCTTGCACATCTGTGTCCTGGAGGTCCTGCTAAATGAAGACTCTGGTCCAGTGGTGTCAAGAATCTGCAGTTTTAATAGGTGTCCCCTTGTGGCTGGTTCTGGGGGCCCTTAGGACACACGGTGAGTACTAAGACAATAAAGAAAAACACATTCCGTACTTTCGTGTTTGTGGAGAGGGGTTTATTTATCCCACTATAACGTTGCCATTTCATTTCTGTGTGTGTGTCAGGCCAGACTGCACGCTGCCTGAGGCCACAAATTACCCCAGCCACACTTTCCCTCAGTAGCCATCACCCCAGTGCCTGCCCCTTGTTAGCAGGGGCTAACGAAGTCCTATTGCTGAAATGTCTAGTGAGCAGCTGCAGAGTGACAAGAAGTAAAAAAAAAATTACAGGCAGCAAAGCGGCATTCTTACAGAGTGGCTTTGAATCAATGTCAAAATGGATTTTTTTTTAGAGGACATGAAAATTGACAATGGTATGTTAAAATTTTTGAAAAACGCTTACTTGATTTGGATATTGTGGCCAAACATGCCAATATGTCTCAGTTTTCCCCATTTGTGAATGAAATGGATTGCAGAACTCAACATAAAGTTATAATTAAGAATACCCTAAACTTTTATGTCACTTAAGAATGACAACTTTGTTACAACAGTATTATATAAAATCTAGAAACCCATTACAGTATAAATAGTATGCACCTGTTAAGGAGGTATAGTTTAAGAAAATAGTCTTTTTTGCATACTCTGGCTTTAGGCATAATTTGGTTTAGAGGGTAAATTTATAATCTTTTAAAAGATTTGTTTATTTCCTTTATGTATGTGTGTGTGTGTGTGTGTGTGTGTGTGGTTTATGTACCATGTGCATGCAGTGCCCACAGAGACCAGAAGAGGGAGCCAGAACTGCTGGGACTGGTTTACAGATTGTTGTGAATTGTCCAAAGTGGATACTGGGATCAGAACCCAGATCCTCTTCTAGGACATCAAGTGCTATTAGCTATTGATCTTTCCAGCCTAGGTTTCACACACTTCACTCCAACTAAGCTATGTACTTTATCAACCTGTTGGGGCTACTCCTAGAACACACACAATCATTCATTAATTCTCTCACTGTTACACACCTGCTATGTTGATGCTGTAACAGTGATGTGTGCTTCTGCCCCTGGACTAGCAGCCTCAAGGACTGGACAATTATAACATGGAGCAGGAAGAGTTATGATACAGGAGATATGAGATGACAGAGTCATAAAGAAGAGACCTAAGGCATCAGGAAAACTTCCAGGAGGATGAGCCACCTAGAGGGAAAACTGAACATTGATACTGAGCTAGTGAATCAGCAGAGGGCAGTACTAGTGGGGCCTTGGATATAACACTTCCCTTGAACCACATACGACGTCCTGGAGACAGTGGGTGCTACATAGACCTGTGGAGCTGAACCGAATGGTACAGACACCAGGCTGCAGAGTGTGAGGAAAGAAAAGGCAGGTTCTATTAGAAACTCCTCAAGAGCTAGATCGAAGCAAACTAATTGAGAAGATTATGATATCTCCACTTAAAATACATTACTAAGGTGTTGTACTTCTTCCTGGAGTCTGTGGTTTAAATGGGAGCATGTTTGTGTTTACAAGCCCACTGTCACGGGACCTTTGAACCTTGGTGATGACACCCGTGTAGATCTGTCAGTCCTGCTGTCCATGTCTTGATCTATTTCCTGAACTAGACTATGGCATCTCACAGAGCAAGCTGTTTCTATTTGGACACGGTGGCAATCTGAGGATGGGGTACATGCCAGTAGCATGTTGAACACGGAGTTCTTGCAGGAAGTAAAGGTTTTGTTTTCTCTAGTACACCTAAACTATGAAAATTCTCATAGATTATGCAAAGGAGGAGGCTGTTAAATATGGGACTTGAAAATACCGGCAACTCTTTCCCATTGCCACGGAGTAAAGAATGTTGCTTACTTAACACTGTTCTCATCTTGGAGTGAAAAGCTCATATTTGTGACTCTGTAAGAAATGTTAAATAATCATGGTGCAACCCGCCCACAATGCAGTAGTCATGCTCACCCTGCAAATCTGATTCAGTTTCTCCTTTGTCAGCTGGGCCAAGAAATTAACCAGACAAAGCAACTGGGGGTTGTGATAATAATACTTTTCAGCACTTGTGCAGCTCTTTCTGGTTTCAGTAAACTTCATGCACATTAATTACTTAATCGCCAGGTCCGTTTTGAGGTGAAGAAACAAATATGGTTATCCCCATTTCACGGCTAAGGAAATTGAAAGGGGTAGCCTGCTGCCGATTGGTTTACAAGCCAATGCGAAACTCAAGAGTAACTCCCAGAAGGCCCCTACACGGACCATTAGCAAGGTTTCTCCTCAAGGAGAAAACTAATCCTGGAGCCTTGAATGAGACAGGGCTCAGAATTACCATAAGAGAAAGTAAATGTGGTCACCAAGATTGGTCCCTTGCTTCTCCTTTTCCCCTTGGAGCTCAGAATCAATTTCATGGATCCCCGAGAGACCATGCATTAACCTTGGTGCTAGAGTCTATGCAGGAGTGACCTGTCCCCCCAGGGGTAAGTGCACTCCTCTTTGAAGGCAAATCATTCCTTGAGGAGGCCAAGGCACAGTTGGGCAGAGTTATGCTTCTGACCCCTCAGAGATGCCCTCATGGCTGGAAACTTGGCCATGGATGGGGTTTACTGGAAAGTAGACATTTCTCACACTCCCCTTTCCTGGCATTTGTCAGCTGGTCATAGCTCATGGCACAATGTGGTCGTGCTTATTTCAAAGTGGGAGTTAGAAGAAAAACTCATTTTGGATTCAGCTTAATGGAAAAGCTTGGGGTGACTAGTTAGATGAATTGGTATATAAGGCACAGAGTGTTCCAGCTTTAAAATGTCGAGAAAACAAGTAGGAATTGAAAAGGCTCACCCCATGGTGAGCTGCAGGGAGGTGCGCATAGGCAGATAGGAGGTAGGCTACGAAGTAGGCATGGTGGGACCTTTGGCAGCCCCAAGACTTGGCGTGTGGCCTGATGATGCTCAATGAACTGTCAGAGTTGTATGTAGCCAGACACGTTCTTCGGTGTTCACGGCTAATGCTAACTGAATACTTAATATTTGCTACGCTTTGGGTGGTTCATAGTCAATGAGGCATCCCAGAAATGAATTTGGCCACTTTATGGTAGGTCCGTAAACTGTTTAAGAATTCCTTTTTAGATTTTTTTTTCTAATTTGGCATTTTTTTCTGTGTGTGCAAATACTTCTGTAGGAAGAACGCCTCAGAACGGCCCCCCACTGAATCCCTCTGTAGCTCTGCCTCCTTCCTTCAAGCCGCTCCCGCCATTATACTCCCAGTCTGGAGGAAGGAGGTCATGAGCAGGACTGAGCTGAGAGCTGAGCCCAAATTCTGAGGCAGCAGTCATCTGAACCTCCTTTTAGCAAAAGGAGGAAACCAAACCTGCTTTCTCAATAGAAATGAGGGCACCAAGAAACTCCATTCAGCCAGGAGGCGGAGGCGCACGCTTTTAATCCCAGCACTCAGGAGGCAGAGGCAGGAGGATCTCTGTGAGTTCCAGGCCAGCCTGGTCTACAGAGCGAGATCCAGGACAGGCACCAAAACTACACAGAGAAACCTTGTCTCTGCAAAACAAAACAAAACAAAATGCAAAACAAAACAAAGCAAACAAACAAACAAAAACTCCATTCACCGAACCATACATACCCTCTGTGTCTTTTATACACACGGTCTTATCTACTAATTGTCTTATCTACTAACTACACCAACCACTTAGAAAGGGGTAGAAGTCAAAACACACAACTTGGCGTCCCCCCCCCCAAATAAGTGTCTTTTATATTTCTTACAAGAAGAGAACAGAAATCATCCAGTCTATCCTACCTACCTGGGAAACTGAGGCTTAGGGAGGTCACATTGATGGAGGGAGGAACGCTAGTGCTACATCCTCTTGGTCCCTGTCCGTACAGTGGAACTGGAGGGCAATGGACATGAGGTTAGCATCCCCAGGGTCAGCTTTGCCAGTGGCCACCACTAACTCTGGCATTCAAGGTGGCCTTTGTCCTTTGTGCACGAGGGGCAGAGGCAGAAGCCTGCTGAGGATGCTAAGATCTCTGAAGACTGCAGCTACCTCCCTCTGCTAGGCTACTGGTGCTTCTAAACAATGGTTTAAACTGGAAAAAGCCAGCGTGCGCCTGCTTGAGGAAGTTTTTACTCTTTGCATCCTAACCAGTGTCTTCAGGTTCTTATCAGTGATGAAAAGACATAAGACAAAAACAAAAACTGCATACAACATGCTATCACAAAAACACGGCATTCTCACAAGATGCAAATTACCTGGTCATGTGTCTTTGATGTAGAGCTCATGTAAAATAAAAGACTTTAGAGTATAGAAGACTTCTGATTTGGGGCTTTAAAAATAAATACCGAGAATTCCCAAAGAAATGGGAAACTCTGGCTCCAAACTATACAGAGACTGGAATTATCATCCAAGACGGAACAATCAGGTCTTTCTGAGAAACTCCCATGCTACTTATTGAAAAAAAGGGCTCCATGAGGAGAACTTGGGGGCATCCCTTGAACTCCCATGCTGCTTTGCGAGGAAGAGGCTCCATGGGGAGAATCTGGGTGCATCCCAGACAGGCAGATGTGGGTGGTTGCTGTCCTTCCACTGTCTCCTGTGGGTGACCCTGCAGTCACTGTGGGGCGATCACTCCGGGACTGCAGATGTCCTCGGGTCTAAATCAGACAGCAACAAAATTTGAACAAAGAGCTTTCCACTATGGCAGCCCCATCCGGGACTGTCAGACACCACACAAAGACGGCTTTGGATTTTATTATCTTCATAGCTTTAGATCATCACTAAGTGTTCTAACATTTTGTTGCTAGCCATTCTTTTTTTTCAAATCCAGTGTACATCCTTGATTCTGTATTCAATTTGCACCTTTGATTTACAGACTCAAACTCAAATGTCACACCGAGTAAGCCACAGGCGTGGTGGTTAAACTTCTCTCACAAAACTTCCAGGCTTTCTTTCCAATGGTGTGTTTGGTATTAAAGAGGCATGAGTTAAATACGACCACTTTAGAAAAGATGCCTTGTTGGTGAACATATAGGTGTTTATTATATTGAGAATATTGTGTTCTTTGATAAATCTTACCATGAAATATTTCAGGCTGTCTTAAATGGTGGCATTAAAAATGAAGTTGTGGGCACTGAACAGATGGACTGAATTAAGAACAGTTTGAATGCCAAGTTCAGCCATGTCTGAATGGTGAAAAGAGGTATTCATTTAAAGGCTTGTTATTATTTTTTTGAGAAAAAGGTAACTTTTTCCTTCTTTCCTTTTTGTCAACAAAAGAAAACTTAACATCCGTGATACACACATTCTGGGATCTGGAAAAACAGGAAATAAAATAACTTAGTCAATCATTAAGAAAATAAATTTAAATGGAGAACAAGTTTGCTTTAGTTAAAAATGACCAATTTTGTTAAATTTTAATAACTATTATAAAAATTGGTTTTGAGGCACACGATTATTTCAGGGGTAACTTTATTTAATTTTAATAAGCAAGGGCAACTGCTTTTAGAAGAAGCTGTTTTGAAGACAAAATTAGATATCAAATAACAATTGGAAAATGAAAGTCTGAATTAATTGCCAGCAAAGCAGAAGCATGCTTTTATCCCCCTGTAGACTATGTACAGCTTTGTAAAGTTAAAAACAATTGTTCTTTGTAAGTATGATTTATAATAAGACAACATCAAGTATTTGAAGATGTTTAAGCTATTTGAAAAATAAAGCCTGGGGCTGGGAATTTAGCTCAAGGTAGACTGTGAGCCCTTTATCCACAAGGACATACTGGTTCATTCCCCAACCTTATACCTCTCCTCCAACACACTAGAGTGAGTGAATGAATAAATGAATTAGGAATTGAAATGGACAAGGATAAATTAAAATCATATTAGAAGGAAGAGGGGTTATTGATGTAGCCATTTGTATTAGAAGAATATACGAGGCCCATTAAAGGAATGTTTCTTTGAAGGGAGGTTTGGGTTGATGCTGGTTGTCCAAACCAGTTACAATCTCCTTGGATCTTACCCGGGCCACCGTGTACCTGTTGTGATATCTGAGTCTATTTCAGAAGTCAGTTTCTGAACCAGTGAGATAACATCCAAGGAAGCAACCAGCAAAAGACACAAAATGCAACCTCTGCTTCAAAGTATTGCATTTTTCTGAACGACACTGTAATTTTGTTAGGCATATGGATCCTTTTGCCGTGTACTTCATGGTATTTAGTACAGTGGAGGTCAACATATATCTAATTAATAAATGGTCACTCAGTGAATAGATCCATTTCCTTTAAAACCAAAGGGAAATGCATGGCTAAATAATAATATATAAGCATTGAATGTATGCATATATGATGGCAGGGATTTCACCTGAAGTGATTTCTGTGGACCTTATTTATGGAGATTAGTATGTGACCTGTTGATGCTCACCCACATCCTCAAAGACAGCTAAGCCTTCTTAGTTGTCTTGCTGTTGTTACACAGACACTGGCGTTGTTTCTGTGTTGCCCTGGAAACAGTATCACGGAATGAGCTCACGCTCAACCTGAAAGAAGCTAGTCCCCAAGTTTCTGCTTATCAAACTGGAGTCTCCTCCTCCAGAGAGACCATGTGCTCAGAGCCTAAAACCCTCTGAATTTTCAGATGAACCAACACTGTTTGGAAGCATGATTGGTCATTTATGAAGTTGCCTAGTCACGAAGCTCTAAGTGCCGAAGACGTTGTCTTCTTTGTGTTTGTACATATTTATGTCATCAAAACACCAAAACCAGTGCATTTTATTAACCTGTAATTTAATCTCAGCTCTATCAACTCCTGGAGATTATGGTAGAGATTTCTTGCTCTGAATAAAGTCCCCATATATCCAACTACCTTCATCCTTGTTGTGGCCTTCCTTGTCATGAGGCTGAAGAACTGGGTTTCAATGGCTGTTATCCAAGGCATGTGATCCCTGCTGTCTGGGCTCACCTACCCGCTCTTTTTCCCTGTGTTACCCTTAACTCATTATTCGAGAACCAAAGCCAATGCATGCTCCCTTCATTTTGATTTCACTCTCACAATATGATGGGCAATGCTCCACATAGAGCAGTGGTTCTCAACCTTCCTAACGCTGTGACCCTTTAATACAGTTCTCGTGCTGTGCTGACCCCCAACCACAAAATATTTTCATTGCTACTTCATAGCTGTAATTTTGCTACTGTTATGAATCAAAATTTAAGTATCTGTGTTTTCTGATGGTCTTAGGAGAGCCTGTGAAAGGGTCTTTGGACTCCAAAGGGGTTTCCACCCACAGGTTGAGAATGGCTGACATAGACTCTCTGATCAACCCCCACCCACCCTGTCACTCTTTGCATCCCTCTAGCAAATGCAACACCATGTCATCAAGCTTGCTTTCCAAAACCTCTTAAAAATTCACAGAAAATTACAATTATTAGAAATATGACTATCCCTAAATATTACTGGATCCCTAATTTTTGAACCTTTAAAAATTTTAAGTACCATTTTTCAAATGTTCTAACTGAACAATTTCACAATACCTGTCAAAAATATGAACGTGTTAAATCTCACTGATGCTAATTAAATGCCGCTGCGCTTTATAAGTGGGTCCACAAATTTACAGAAAAAAGTCTACTTTAAAGCAAACATAGTAGTTGATAAGAACTAGTCTAATTTACTTACTGCAAGATAACAATCCTCCCTATAATACCTTTAACAGACCTCTGTCTCTTCAGCCCCAACTGGAACATTGAGGGCAGGGACTCGTGTCTTGCCCAAACATCATGCTTTCAAATATCACTTGTGAGGTGGACACTTCTAAAGGGGTTTATCTGTAAAGTTCTAGATAAAGAGAAAAACTAGATGCCCCCAAGTAAATAGATGCATTTTGGATTTCTAATGGAAGGAATGGTGGACAAGACACTGGGAAATATTAGTGGGAACTGCTTTCAAGAAATACCGCATCTCAGTGATCATGATAGCTCCATTTCTAGCATCTGAAGGCACACGCCTCAACAGTGTGAGGTTGTTCGAGTGAATCACAACAACTCACACTGTCATGCCCTGTGCTGTGAAGAGTGACACCTGGGAAGAAACCTGATGGGAAGAGGACCACAGCATCTTGGTGAGTAGAAATAAAATCGGTCTACACAAAGTATACTTTTATTTTTCATACTTCATATTACATATTTCTGAGTTAATAATGTTCATCCGCATTGAAACAAGAGTGGAAGGATATTAACCCAAATACTGATGGGTTTTATCTCAGATGGTGAGCACAGCAGGATTGTTTGTATTAGTCTTTTTCCATTTTTATGTTTTTTTAAACAAAATACATGCTTTAGCAACACACAGACAAAAAGAACCTCATTTATAATAACAAAAAGCGCTAAAAGAACACTTTCTCTTGGCCTTTTCTTTTATGTAGAAAAGAGATAAGCAAAGCGTAATTACATTCCTAGCTGTAGAATACTGATCGTCACAATCCCGCCACGCTTATTCAGTGGCCAGTCAAATGAAGAGGTGTTTGGCTCTACAGATAACCTTGAGAGTCAGTGTTGAGCTTGGCACATCTCTGCAAGTTTCATCTTAAGCTGGCCGTGCCTGTGAGGGATAAAAGCCGTGTCCCCTGACATACACACAGACGCTCTCAGTTCTGCCTCAGCTACCTGGCGCTGGTCTTCCTCCTGAGGACTGCCCACAGTGAGCCCACATAATCCATACGCGCAGTTCTCAGCTTTCCAGTCGTGTTTTGTTTGTCTTTGTTGGCTTCAGAACTCCAGGAAGGTCTCCGTTGAGATAGTCTGCATCTCTGCACACTGGCCACTCCTTTGGCCAACTCAGTTATTTGCTACAGTTGTGCATTTGGACCAAACTGTAAATGTCAGATGCATTCATTATCTCTGGTAGCCCAGTGAACCCAGAGCACCAGCTGGAAGTTCCGTCTTCTTTGCCAGGCTCTGGCTGCCAGAGGGACAACATGAAGTAAGGTCAAAACTGCAAACCCCTGATGTGTTTGGCAGGCACATGCTCTTCTAGGAATTGCTTTGCTGTCACTCTGATACCGAGCCACAGTGTTGACAGCCCAAGTTGGGCTATGTTTGGGTGACATTTAAACTTCAACTACATGGACGTGAATGAATGCTACAATTACCTTACCATATAACTTACTCAATTCATTGAAGCCCTTCTATGCTACCCCCGATCCCTACACCCTGAAACATGCAAAGGGACATATTTTTCCAACAGACAATGGTGTCCAAGTCATTTACTAAATCAAAGAAAGCAAAATATAGGATCTCTAAGATAAACATAACATTACTTTAAACATTCTGAAAGGGAGGGTAATTATAGATGCAGCAGTAGCACAATGTAGCTAAACTAGGGATGCGTGGACCATAAACACAGAAAGTAAATACGTTACCACTATCCTTTAAAATATGACTTGAATCTTAGCAAGTCTAGAAAAAGTGTCTGTGCATGTCACATTTAAAAATTGTTACAGAAGCCAGACCTTGAGAACATCCAGTTGTTAATCTTCAAGTCTACCGAATAAAGAGATTTAAAAACAAAACAAAACAAACAACAAACAGAAAACTATTCAGTAGTTACCTATCAGAACAGATTTTTTTTTGGCACTTGGGTTTATTGAGAAGTCTTTATACCAATTAATTTTGATCAGGGTTTAAAGTCACTTTTGCTACAAGAGGATATACGCGTTGACACAGAGATGATACTGGTTGATGAGATGGGTAGGTGTAGGGGGGTCCTAGGAGAGTATACAACAACCACGTGCTTCACGGAAGAAGTGGCATGGCTGTGTGCTGCTGAGGACTGAACAGGAAGGGCTTGACTATGAGAACACCCGTGGAGGGGTCAGCCTCCCGAGCACACACAAGCAAGATCAGCGCCACGGTGTGGCCCGCCTCGGCCGGCAGTACGGGTGCTTGCTGAGCCACGTGGCGACTCGAGACTTCCTCATGGAGGATGTGATTGTTAGGCTGCTAAAATTGTGTTGGTGTTGTTTCGGGAGTTTGGGTACCAACTTGAGCTGCTTATTTTTAGCTCCTTAAGATGCATCTTTAGACATTTCAGCTTTGAGGACATACTATCGAACCCAAAAGGCTGAAGGCAGTAGAAGCTGGGCAGTAATGCCTTCTGTAGCCTCTGAACTCCGGGGAACATCATCCTTTAACCTGGACAGCACCCTACCTTTCATGAGGTCTGAGTGAAAGCGTACCACTGCACTGAGATTCCCTTTCCAGTAATTCTTCATCTCCTATCTTGACGTTTCTACTATGTCCTTAAACACACACACACACACACACACACACACACACACACACACACACACACACACACACGTACACACACGCACACACACACACACACACGTACAAACACACACACATACACAAACACACGCACAAACACACACAGCATGCACATTCCAAATGAATGATTATTTGTACCTTTGCCTGTGAAAGTTTTAAAAATCATTTTTAAAGGCAACTTATTGGACTGCATAAATTGTAAAAGCAAAAGTACTATTTTTGAATGTGATTCCCTCTTCCTTTCACACAGGTTTAAATAGAGACATTCAGATCTTGAAACAGCACCCACAGGACATAGCTTTCAGAGTCACTCTTCAGTGTTGCCCATGGGTGCATCACCAGGGCCTCGTCACAGCACAGCTTAGCATGTCCCTTCCTTATTTGGGGATGGCACTAGAGGAATATTTTCTAACAAATCAAAATTCAGGTTTTTAATTCTAATTACTTAAAATGGCATTAAAGATGAAAACCTTTCAGAATGTCTCAGGAATAAGGGTTGAAAATTTTTTATTTTACATCCTTGAGATTCAAACATTCACATTTTCCTATTTTTGTTTCTCAAATCATGATGGTCCCTTTTGCCAGTTTCTCGTGAATGAATAACCTATAACCTTTGCCCAGATTTGGTCTTTAGATGTCTTATTTCTCATATCAAAGCTATTTCTTAGGAGATATAGGGTAAATATGACATTTAAGCTCCTCCAGTCTACTGTCGTATGTATTTCCTCCACCAGGTGCCGAGGGGCTTATGATAAACACAGCTTCAAGTATGGGAATTATTGCTGAGAGAAGTCGATTCTTTGTCTTTGCAAGAAATAGTTGACCCAGATCTAAGAAAACTATATACACGTTGTTTTCTTTTCTTCTGTATAATTTATTTTAACCTGCTTGATGTGAAGGACCCTTAATGGGGATGACTCGGAAACCCTTTTGTAAAACAAAAGCCATGGGTTGGATAGTCCAGGAAGTTTGACGATCTTAATTCAGGCTAAAGTTGAGCCTGTTTGGGTGGCTCTTCTCGAGCATGCCGTATAGTGGGTCCAAGGTTACACAGCTTCATAAAGACCCAACAGTGAGAAGTTGGGTCGTCTAATAGGACTGATTTTTAGAGGCAAGGAGGGGGAAATCCTGAAGAGTACAAGGAACAGGTTTAGGTCACAATGTGATCTTGGATAAAGTGGGAGAAACATCGAGGTAACTTCATCCCTGGCGTTCATCCTAACATGTCATGTTTTCTTTGGGATGTACACAGGGCACCTGATATCCTTATCCTGAAGTTCGATTATGGGCTTGGTATGTGAACAAAAAAAGTAGTGGAGACTCAGACTGGAGACATCTTGGTGCAGGAAGCCAGCAGTATGGCTACCATGGGATTCTCTGGGAAGAAGAAAGACGAATTACTTCATCAACCCTGCTCAGATAACTGAGATGGAAAGCTTTACGTGGGACTGAAGTTTCTGACTCAGTGTGGAAGACCAAGCAGAAATTTACCTCCGGCACCATGCAGAGACTGCAGGTCCCAGGTAACCTCTGTACGGTAGCCAAAATGAAGGTGGAGATGGACAGACAGCAGCAATTACAGTGGAGGGACAGGGGCATGAGTTACAGAATTCACAGGGTCTTAGGAAGCTTAGTAAGATTATGGGACAAGGAGAATTTGCATTTCTACGGTCTGGTTCTGAACTCTGCACCTTAGTCTTGAGCTAGCTTGCTGTCCAAACTAAGAAGGCCAGAAGGAGTGGGAGATGGGAAGCCAAGGTGGGTGGGGCTGGAGCTTTGAATAGCTGAGCAGGAAGATGAGGGCAACAGCTTTGGAGTTCTTCTGTCAACTTGGTTGGTCACTTTCCAACAGAGGCTGCCACCTTCCTTATACATTTGTTAGAGAGTAAATATGTTGGAGTTTGTGTACCAAATTGCCCCCATATATATGGGGATAATGTGTGTGTGTGTGTGTGTGTGTGTGTGTGTGTGTGTGTGTGTGTGTGTGTGATCTCTCTAGGCTGGTGGCACTCCCTCCAAGAGCCAATGACCACCAAGCAAGAATCTCAGTAACAGACATAAGGAACCCTCTTGAGTTGTTGGCCAGAGCTGTCCAAGAGACTCCCCAAAACATACAGAGTGTTGCTACTGCCCTTGGTGGGACTGCTAGATACTTTTGACCTGGGCTGCCTGGCTTAGCTCTCAGATCAGCGTTCTTCAAACTTCTAATGATGCGATCCTTTAATTCGGTTCCTCATGGTGTGGTGACACCCCCCCCCAACCAACCATAAAATTATTTCCGTGTCTTCTTCATCACTGTAGTTTTGCTATTTTATGAATCATGATGTAAGTATTTTTGAAAACAGGTTTGGCAAAGGGGTCGTGATCCACAGGCTGAGAACCTCTGTCTTTTTAGACAAGGCTCCTGTTTCCCAGGGAGCTTGGTGCTGCATGCTCCTTTTCTCCTTTACACCTTCTGTTCTCTTCAGTCTTCATCCACTCTGCCATCTACTCTATGCGCTTCTGATGCCCCTCTTCTCTTCATGGGACTGCTGTCTATTCTTTCTACTTCCTTCACTTTTGTTGCGATCATCACGCCACACGAAGGCAGCTTCTAAAATCTGCCAACTTCCTCCATTGCTTAAGATTATTTTTTAAAAGATGCTTTCATAAGAATGAAACCCAAAATGTACATTTGATTGTGCCTCTTTGGTTAGCCTGATGAATCAAGGTCTGGCTACCTATCCCAGACTGGCCTTGAACTCATCATGTGGCTGAATTCAAGCTCATAATCCTGCTTTAGTTGTTCTTGAATGCTGGAACTGGCCATTTAATATTGTACTGGTGGTTACTTATTGGAGAAATCCCTTTAATGCCCATCTTTCCCCTCCATGATGGAGAATCCTATTGCTAGAAATCCACGGAGTCTGTATAATAGGCATAGGAATTTATTTATTAGAAGATAAAACTCAGTCAAGCCTGAAAAACCAAGCTATGGTTCATGCTGATCTTCTTCCTGGTCCAAGATCTTCCTGGTCCATCTCAGCATCCAAACCACGAGGGAGCGAAGACAGCACAGCATACGTGCATCCCAGGTCTTAAGGGTCCAGAGCAGCCATGCCCCAGGGGCATGTACCTCAAGGTTGTAGGCAGGTGTAGCAGTTACCTGCTGCCTCTCTAGGGGTGGTGCTTCAAGGTCATAGCTAGAACAGCTACCCACTACACCTCCCCCTTTTGTCTAAATAAGAAAGTTCTAACCTAATCCAAAACTATATGCAATAGGAATGATTATCAAGTATAGTCAAGGAGAAATAAAGGGTAATGATATAAACAAAAATGGAACTACAACCAACAAGAACAACATCAAACAAGAGACACATACTAAAATCCAGAGATGTCCAGAACATAGGTAAATGGCAAATGACAGAGATTACTCCAAAAGCTGTCCTATCCTGAAGAATCTGAATCTAGTACCTGATATGCTCTTAGATAAGATATGAGAAGATTGTAACTGTAACTATCTAGTCTTCAATCCCATCAAAGACCTGAGAAGGAAAATAATATTACCTGAGTAAACAGGAAGTGTGAGCAAGCAACTTCCAAGAGATCTAAGAAATGACAGAGACTGCCGGCTGCCTGGACAGTCACCCAATTTTTCTCTGCAATGCTGGGGTATCCACTTATGGCTATAGGCCTAGAATATCTGACAGAACAATTTCAGAAGCAGGAATTTTGAAAGACCATCTTATCCTGTCTTGGCAAGTTTCAGCAGTCTCTTTTCTTTGTGTCCTGCTCATCTGGAAAGGACAGCATGCTTACTGTCAGCAGCTGAGGAAAGGGCAGTTCTTTGCCCAACAGGCCATTGATTTGCCAAGAAGAAGAAAAACTCCACATGTAGTGTCTTTGATGCCCAACATCCTTTTGGAAGTAGATCAGTGCTGCCAGGAGCAGTCATGTCTCACATCAATGGAATTCTAGGTTATTAAAACATTTAAATGTCATATTCTCTAGGTCTGTGAAGTGTTTGAAGATTACCTATCCATCTGACATCTTTTTATGTTTCTAGAAAACTTAACTAACATCACTATAAATATGACAAGCATGGGTGACTATTAACCTGTAATTCTTATCATCCTAAATAACTTTAAAACTAAGGCTTCACATAAACAAGGTAAACAGTCTGTAAACATATGTACTGTATAAGGACAATGACCTCAAAATTGTGACAGTACACAAAATATCTAAAACAGAGGTAGAAATGTATAGTGCAATATGCAATATGACAACAATATCCTTAATATATATCAACACACAAAATATCCTAAGCAGAGGTAGAACACATATGCAGTATGACAAATATAATTTTATGTTTGTATCAATATATAAAATATTTCAAACAGGAGTAGGAATATATGTATAATACAACAAATATAGTTTTGTATTTGTATCAATATACAAATTATTTTAGGAATATAAAATAGTTTACATTTATATCAATATATAAGAATCCATCCACCTCAGTGCAAATTTTCTAAGGCTGATATTTTACTGAATTATTTTACTAGTAAGTACAATAATCTACCTTAATAACCTATACCTATCCACTCCCCTTTTTCTTTTCTTAAGGAGAATACTGAATCTAAATTTTATTGTTCCATCTCCAACTTTATAACCATTTATCCATAACCCTAAGAAACATGAAACCTTTGGGAGAGGGGACGTCATGCTCTTTGCATCTAGCTGTTTAGGGGGCGATGGTATCTCTGTGGGGTCCTGTAAGAAAGCTTAGATAATTAGGTCTCAATAGGACTAGCTGTAGATTCTGCAGTCAGTCTCAGAGTAATGGGTAAGGTTGTCTGATAGTCTGGCTAGAAGTGTTGTATGATGGACCATTTCATCTTAGAACTATCCTGAAGAGTTTACAGTCCAAGGCTGATCATTGAGTAATACTCTTAGGTGTAATGGCATCATTCTAGACTGGGTAGAGTTGTTGTTGTGGGGCCCCATCTTCCTTCTGGAGACTCCAGAGATTGCTATTGGAAAGATTTTTTTACTGTAGAAAACATGAACATTATTAATATCAAAGTGGAAAGGCTGGATTTTAGAATCACATAACATGCCAGAAATCAGGAATAAGGATGGAGAGAAAAAGAGTCTTGGCAACAATGGTCCTTAGATTATTGGTTTTCTTCTGTCCCACATTGGGTGACTTTTCTGATATGAGACTGAGTTTCTTAATATTTTCTTTTAACAACATGCTTGGATTTAGAGAAGGAGAGAGGGGTCACGAGGCCCTTTCTCCCTTTATTTAGAGCATGGGACTCTTAATCCCAGGGTTGTGAGTTCATGCCCCATGTTGGGCACCAGATATTGCTAGAAATCCACAAAGTCTGTACAACAGGCAAAGGAATTTATTAGAAGATTAAAAACTCACTACAACCTGAAAAACCAAGCTATGGTCTACGCTGATCTTCCTGGTCCAAGATCTGCCTGGTCTGTTTCAACATCCAAACCATGAGGGAGCAAAGAGAGCACTGCATACATGCATCCCAGGTCTTAAGGGTCCCAAGTAACCATGCCCCAGGGGCATGTACTTCAAGGTCTTGGGCAGGTGTAACAATTACCTGTTGCCTCTCTAGGGGTGGTACTTCAAGGTCATAGCTGTAACATCTACCCACTACAGAATCCAGTGAAGATGAAAGAAAGAAAGGAAGAAAGAAAGAAAGAAAGAAAGAAAGAAAGGAAGGAAGGAAGGAAGGAAGGAAGGAAGGAAGGAAGGAAGGAAGGAAGGAAAGAGGTGGGGAGAGAAAGGGAAGGAGGGAGGCAGGGAGGGAGGAAGGGAAGGAAGAAAGGAAGACAAATTTTTTTCCCTTTTTGTGAAAAAGCCATGAAGAACTTGAGGCAGAAAGAAGTCAATTCATTCTTTCCCAGGGGTTGGGGGTGGGGGTTGGGTGGGGTGGGAATGATGAGCCACAATCAGAAGGCTCTTTGCCAAGCATGGACCAAGCAAGCAAGATAAGTCAGCAGGAAGATGTAGGATCTAGGATCAGTAAACAGTGACAACCTTCCCTTCTGTTGGAACCAACGTTTGTGGTTTTTTTCCCTCTGAACAATGCAGCCAGAAGTAAGGTTAATTTAACCATGGAAACCAAGGGTCCATGCCTAACCGAGTGCCATAGTAGATAGTACTGCCCACTACTGGTTAGTCTCAGAACTGCAGACAGAAGAGCAGACATGGACCATCTATTATCACACTGGACCCACACATCAATTGTGGGGATGAATAAGAGAGAGTAGAAATGTGGAGTACAAGGAGTTCAGCAAAGTCCCTGGTTTGCTATCTGGATAAGAGACCAAACTAAGGCAAGTACAAGAAACCCAAGTCTGCTTGAACTCAAGGAGCCTACGCGCAGTCTCAGTGCAATTGCTGGAGGAGGTGAGAAAGAATGACCTTGCAAGCTGGTTGTCACCAGTATCCTGCTCATTAGCAGTTAAAGGAGCAATTATCACAGTTAATAAAACCATGTTTAAGCATATGACAGATAAAGACAGCACAATGGGAGAAGTTTAATGGGCTGTATTTCCCGCCAGGTTTTATATTGGGTGTTAGATTATTTATAGGACATATGTTCTAGGGAAGCAAATGTCTAAACTGGAAACGAGCAAATCTGAACATTCGCTTCTTTGAAATCCTGTGGTTTTACACGATTCTGGTCATTTCTATCTGCTGGGAGACGTGTTGTCTTGTCTATTCAAGCATGAGTGGCTTCCTAAACAGATTTTTATGCAGCTCTATTTTACTTTACAAGTAGAAATTTCCATCTTGATTTAAAGCAAGTCACTTCCATACCGCTAGTGATAAGTGGAACACTGTCCGCTAACACCCTCTCGGTGCCCGCCCCTGCTCTACTCGCCCACCCTGCCTACGCTCTTAGAATCTCCTGTCCTAGACAGAATCACTTCTGTACATTGATGTGCTTCAGCGCACCTCTAGCTGTCCTTCCTACGAACCTGCTGCTGACTCTAACTCACCTTTCCCCTCCTTTTGCTTATATTATTTCTGTTCTCGTGTACTGTACCGAGGAATCCAAGTGGCATTGTGATTCTTAAGAGAGTTCGAAAGTTGAGGTTAGCCGGGCGAAAGACTCAAAAGTCCCGTTTGCTTACAAGGTGGGTGGCATTTAACTGTTAACTTCTCTGAGCCCTGGGCTCCTCAGACAGAAAACGAGAATGATAGTAGCTATAGAGAAGACTGTGAGGGTTTAAACACACCACCGGTGGCAGAACTAGAGCCATGACCAAGTCTGAGGAGGAACGCCATAGCAAGTAGCTAGCAGGGGTACTGAAGGGAGAGTCCTGTCTGGAAGGCACAGGGCTGCCTGCCTTCTGGGGACCCTGGCACCCGATGCTTGGTGCTGCCGGCTTTTCTTGTTTTCTTTCCTGAGTTACTACTCACACTTAATCCTATCACTGTTCTCCAGCACAAGGCATCTTCAACCCTGTATATCTTATCTAGGAGGCTCAGTGATGAGTATACACTGTCCTTCCTAGCCATGTTCATTCCCTTGCCCCACACCCTTTCTAGAATTTTAACTGGCTATTTATTGTTTGAGAATTTCATACATGCAGATAATGTAGCTTGATCAAATTCGCCCAATTCTTTCCTCTCCCGGTTCACCTCCTCTCCCTCTCAACATCTTGTGCTCTCTTGTTATGAACCCACTGGGTCCACTGCTGCTGATGATTATGTACTTGAGGAGGGCTGAAGCCTGGGAAGCTCCACAGGGTCCTCATACTCAGAGACCGACTCTCCCTCCCAATCCATTCCTATCAATTACCAATAGCGCTCAGCCAGGGTTGAGATGTCACGAGCCGCTCCCCCACCCATGCTGAGATTTTGGTGGCTCCATCTTACAGGAGGCGTGCATGTAGCCACAGCCCTGTGAGTTCATGTTCAACAAACCCTCTCTTTTCTTCTCTTTCTCCAACTGTGGGGTTTTGCTGTAGAGTCCAGGTGTACTGGCTGGGTTTGTGTGTCAACTTGACACAAGCTAGAGTCATTGGAGAGGAAGGAGCCTCAGCTGAGGAAATGCCTCCTTGAGATCCATCTGTAAGGCATTTTCTCAATTAGTGATCAATGCGGGGTGGGTCTAGCCCATCGTGGGTGGCGCCATCCCTGGGTTGGTGGTCCTGGGTTCTATAAGTGAGCAGACTGAGGGAGCCATGGGAAGCAAGCCAGTAAGCAACTCCCCTCCATGGTCTCTGTATCAGCTCCTGCCTATAAGATCCTAAGATCCTGCCCTGTTTGAATTCCCGCCCTCATCCTTTGGTGATGAACAGCAACATTGAAGTGCAAGTCAAATAAACCCTTTCCTCCCCAGCTTGCTTTTTGGTCATAGTGTTTCATCACAGCCATATAAACCCTCACAAAGACACTAGGCTTTCCTCTAACTCAGCACAACTCTTCTCCACCTCTTGAGTGTTGACATTACAGTCGTTTCCACTACACCCGGCCGGAGTCTCCATTTCTGAGATAAATACTCATGGAGGTGACTGGAGCTTGTATTACAGCTGTGTTTTTAATCTTTAAAGGAATTTCCAAACTGTTTCCCAGAGTGCAGTGTTTTCTATTCTGGTCCTATTTACATAACTCATCATTTTAACATTTTGAGTGAAGAATAGAAAACTTTCTCCTTCCCTGTTTGCCTCACACGTTCACAGTCACATCTATAATGCAGACTATTATAATAATATTTGCTTCAAGCCTCCAACAGGATTTCGAATCTCAATTTTTGATGAATTTTCCTCTAAATTTTGGATGAAAAGAAAAGGCTATATGTTTGCTTCTGTTTTCACTTACCTGCTTCTCTTTTGCCTTCTTGGATGTGTCAAAATGTTTTTTTTTTTAATTAATATTTTCTTTCTTAGAGGGCATCTGTTAGCTGTTCTTTGCAGGCCAACTGGAAACAAATTCATTTAAATTTTCTTCATCTGAGATGTCTTGATTTCTCCATTCCTGAATTTTCCTGAAAGAAAACCTTCCGTATTTTGTTTTCTTGGAGTAGGAGTCTAGATGGACTTTAAAAAGTCTGACAAGCACTGTGGTGGTTCCTGCTGGCGTTCATGGTTTGTGATGAGAAACCTGCAGGCATTGGAATTGCTTCTCCCCAGAGGGGATGCCATTCTCCCCTGGCTGCTGCATAGAACTTATCTTTCATTTTAAAAGCCTGTGGTATGCCTCTGGTTGGGTTTTTTTGGTTTTTGTCTTATTTTGAATTCTTCCCAAACTGGGGAAATGTCCGATTACTTCTTCAAGTGGTATTCTCTTCTCCCAAAAGACTCGAACGACAGAAACCATAGACTTTTTGCTTTTGTTCCACGGTGTCTGGTGTTCTGGGATGTCTGTTACTGACTGGGTTCACTTCTAAGATCCCTGTCTCTTCAGACTGATTTATTTTGATTATTCTGTCTTCCAACTCACTGGTTTTTTCTCTTCTATTCTCATTTCACCGTTGATCTCATCCATTGTGTTTCCTTATTTGTTTTCTGTTCTAAAACATTTCCATGGTTCCTCTTTACATCTTCTGTTTTTTTTTTCTTGAGGTTTTCTGTGTTTTTCAGGCAGATTTCAAATTTTTCATCAATGCATTTGTAACTTATTTTATGAGACATCATATCTTCAGGGCCCACCCCTTTATGTTTTCCTACCTCAAATAAAAATTGTGAGGGGTTCGGATGTGACTCCATTACCCTTCAATGCAATACACGGCATGGTGCGTTTCAAATCGTTTCGAACCAGGTTTCAAATAACTGATTATCAGCGTGGTGAGAAATTGATGTGTTGGGGAGTGTGAGGCTGGTTTTGGAGTTGTCTAGATCCAGACCTTCCAAGGCCCACATGGCAACAGAGGTCTATTTGTTTCTAAAACTTTTAGAATTTCTTATATTCAATGTGATGAGAACAGAAAAAGAAATCATTTGATGTGCACACTCACAACAAACAGAGGACTCTTTTCTACATCCCCTTGAAGTCTAGGTGGCTTGGATCTAGTCATGCCAAGGAGCAGAAGTAGGAGCCTGGTGTCTGCTGCATCGTCTACAGCCTCATGACAGGGTTTACAAAAGAGTCAGGGTCAGTTCTGCTGTTCTACCACACACCACTTTCCTTTCCCAGGCTTGTAGAACCCCTGCTTCTTAAAATGATGGCTCAGTGACTAAAGGCACTTTTCTCTAAGCCTGCTGACCCAAGTTCAATCTCCAGGACCCACATTGTGGAAGAAGAGAACTGATGCTTATAATTTGTCCTCTGACCTCCACACATGCTCTGTGGCAATGCATGAGTACACACACACACACACACACACACACACACACACACACACACACACACGCATACATGCACACACGCACGCACGTGCACACACACTAAATAAATAAATGCAATTCAATTTCTTTAAAGATGTAGAACTATTCTTCCCATTTTCCAACTCCCAAAGGCCTTCTTTCTCCCCGCCTTTCCTTTCGCCATCCCAGAATATTCTCAATTCAGAATTTCAAAATCAAAAGTAAAAAGGAGAGCTCTCTGTCTTGGCCTTGGACCTTAAATCCACTAAATCCAAAGTATTTTCCTGAGGAATACAAAAACACATTGAGATCAGAGCACAAATCAGTATCTCCATAAGCTGCGGTGCCCTGACTCTCAGAGACTGGAGGTTGTATATTCTACACCAACAAGGTACCACAAACCTATTCTTAGTGAGACCTCCACCTAAAATTGCCATCTGCCAGCATCCTGCTGCCTCCTATAAAGAGCTTTGTAACTGCTAGAGACCAGCTGGTCACTTCTCTCATTATTCAATGCAAAGATGTTCTAGGAAGGGAGCACAACATGAAATAACATTTCAAAATATAATGCCACATCAGAAAAAAAAAAGAATCCTAAATGTCGACAGAATGCGTTTTTTGGCCATGGGACTAAAAACAGCTTGTTGGAACTCATTCTGTTTGTTATAACTAAGCCATTCTGGAAAGATTTCCTCTTTTCCAGTGTGTAATGGTTCATTTCATGCATGGAACAACTGTAATGAAAACAGCTCTTTGCTAAGTCTGCCTTTTGGCTTTAAATTGCAATTAAAATAACATTACTCGGATCTCGGCTATCCCCATCACTACCTCTGGTACTTAGGTTCTGGTATCTGTCTAAAATTCTTTGCCTCATTCAGAAATCAATTTTAATGAAAGAATGGATGAGAGAGAAACAGATAGGAGTCCAAAAACTCAAGGGCTGCACAAAGCTTTTAAAGAACAGCAACAAACAGCATGAAATGAATGGATACGAATGGGAGGCTTGGGAGGCGGCCAAGACATATAGTTGCAGGCAACTAACTAAAACGTGTTAATAAATTTACCTCCTATTATGGGGACAGTCAAGGTTACGAGTCATGGCTAAACAGGAAGTATTTGAAAATGGAACAGACAGCCCATTTCCTGATGCTGAAAATGGGCATTGGTGTGCAGTTCTGTTTTGTGGATTCTGGGACCACACAGAACTCTGCAGGAGGTAGCAGCTAATCTACCATTCTCCAAATGGAGCAGCATCTGGGACTCTCTCCCTTCCTGAAGCTCAGCCATGGACTCCATGGCTTTTCAGCAAGTCTGAAAACTAGGTCAGCAGTTCCAGAGGTCAGGAGAGAGCCGTGCTCTGCCGTCATTGTTTGGAATCCTGGCTCTCGGAGTGGTGCTTCTTCCGTGTTTTCTTCTCCACAGGTTATTATCTCCACAGTCCATCACGGAGACCGGTCTAACCACCTCTCCCCATACTTAGCTGCCTGACATCCCGAAAGCATCTCCATCTATAATGCAAATATGAGCATCACAGTTTATGAGCATCACAGTACCTTTCTTGCCTCCTGGTTGCCTATAGAAGGAAATCCAGGTGACGGTGTGTCTTTTTTATTATTATTATTATTTTTTATGTCTTCATCTGTGGTCTCCTTAAAGACTATATGTCATCCTCCATCTTTCGTTGGGAAATCTACTTGTGTGTGCTCTGGTGGCATGCCATATATTGCCTCTCTTCAAGAGTCTTTCAAAACCTCTTTTTATTTCTATGTCACTCTACGTCCTTTTCCGTTTCCTGCTGGTGGGGAGTTTGAGTTACAGAGACAAACTTTTTCATCGTCTGTTGTTTTTCTCTTCAGTCTCATTTCTTGCGGCTTCCAATTCTTCGTGTTTAGCCCTGTCCTGTCTACATGGAGCTCACTACTTCTGCTCTTTTCAAGTCTCCACACCTGCTAGTCCCTCCTCCCAGAGCGCCCTCCTCCAGGCTCTAGGTCAATGCCTTCTCCTTCAGAAAGCCTTTGCTCTTCCTGGAACAACGGGGCACCCTCTCATCATGGCTGTGCTTTTGTTCCATTGACTTGTGCACCTTGTGGAGTTGTCCTTCAGCTGTGGGTTCCATGATGACACAGAATGTTCTTTTCATGATTATTTCTCAAGGTGGAAGACAGAAGAACCGGTAATTATTTCTTCATAAGAGGACTATCAAGTTAGTTTAGCTGTGGGTGACTTATAAACACATGCACAGTCCCTTTTCTGGGGTGGTGGTGGTCAATGAGACAGTCTTGAACTCATGCTGGAAGGAGTTCTTTCTACATTAAACTATTCACATATTCCCTTCATAACCTCTGATGGCTTTAAATTCACACCTGTGCTTAAGACTATTTTCAAATTTTTAAAACTGCATTTAAAAAAGAAGTTGGGTTTTTAAGAGGCAAATCTATGCCACTCCTGTAAGCAAAAAAGCAACGATTGTCATAACTATCAGTACAGATTGGTACAAATTAAAAGCGGTACGCAAACATTAAGAGTCATGCATGAGTATTAATATTATACAATCTGCATGTACTTTGGGCACATTCTTATGTGCATGCCTCATGTTGGAACTACATTTTCATCTTTTTAGAATCATCTATGGTTGTCTAACATTCTTCAGAGTGTTGTTGAGATAGACAGGAGACACATATAAGCTCTTATGGAGTAAGAGTCTCCCTTAGGAGCAAGTGGGGATAGGTTGTACTATTTCCACTGGGAGAGCCATTGAGAGATGGGTGAGGCTGAGGAAAGTCTCCAGGGAGTCCTTCACTTGTGACTGCTCTGGAGAATTGAATTTACTCACAGGCATTACAGAGATGCTCAGAGCCAAAGTTATTCCAAGAATCAAAGTCCCGCCAGATTGACAAGCTGAGGATGTTTCTGCATCAATACAATCACAACTTCAGTTTCAGGCAATAGGTTAGCTGGAAACACAAGTCGTTAGTACATTAAACTCCACCACCCATAGAAAAGCTTATTTAAAGTATTTTTAAATCTGAGTATGTTTGTTCATCAAGGAAGAACTCACAGAAATCCACCACATTTCTCAGCAAGCATGCCCTAAACACTTGCATTGCATGATTCAGGTCCCATTTTATTTGTGTTTGGAACACAGGCATCAGCATGGATATTTGGGTTTTTTTTTTTTTAACTAACATGCAAAGTGATATATTTTCTTATGGAATTTTCATTCATATTTTATTTTGGTTGATCTCCCCCACCTCTGGTTTAGTTTCAAATAATTTTAATACTATGATGAATGCCAAAAATTGTGTGCCTCGTACACAAGCCTGGAACATAAACAAAGACTCCCTCTAACCTACCTGTGTGCCACTAGCCACCCCTCTCCTCACCCCTTTTCTAGAGGCAATGACCATCTTGAATTTCAGTAGTAGCTTTCTTCCACAGTTTCATGGTGTGTTTACGTGTGTGTGTGTGTGTGTGTGTGTGTGTGTGTGTGTGTGTGTGTATAAATAAAATATTATGCAGCTTTGTTTGGAAAAAAAAATGTTTTAAAGAGAGCATCAAGCTGTGTAATTCTTCTGGGACCTTCTTTTGGCATTTGATGATATGTTCCTAAGGGCAGTCCATATTATTGCCTGCAGTTACCGTTAACTATTGTCATTGCCGGCGTGCAAGGATACAAAGGCATCATGGCCACCTGTGTTAGGTGAAGCAAAGTCTCCACCGTGCTGTGGTGGATCTTGTGAATAATTTCCAATTTCCTGACAACCGTTCTGGAGCAAACAAAGTGAGCAACCGAAAAGACTTTCTGAACAGCACTGGGGGGACTTGGGCACCAGTCACAAACTGTCCTTGTCTTGGTGACTTCCTTCTGTGTCATCTGCATCTGTGATCATTAATATAAAGCAAGGGGAGGCTTCTTATAACACAAGTAAAGAGAGTGCCCTGTAGGCTACCCTCCCACAGGAAAAAGATCCAATGGTTATGGCCTTTTCTTTTTACCGTCTTCACTAGAAAAACTATTTAAATATATTCTGCACTCATTTGATTTTGAAAATAGTTTTCCTCCACATGAAGGCTAGAAAATATGATTTAAGAGAAGAAAAATTCTCTTAAATTTTGTTACAGTTTAGCTATCCTTGGTGGCCAGGGGCGGGGGAGGATTTTAAAAGATTGGTGCCCACACCACTCTGTGGGTCAGTTAAACCAGGCAACACTCGAGTGGGCTCCCAGTGTCCATATGAGTTTTACACGTCCTTGGAGACCCCAGACAGAGCCAAGTTAGTTCTCTAAGCCATGGGATCTAAGAAGCGTTAATCGCTTCTAATTCAAATGAGTCTATGTGGCCTGGCTACTTTGAACCCTGGAGACGAAAACAGTGTCAAATATTTAAAGGAAAGCATGAAATAAAGACTTAAAATCTGCAACCAGTTTAAAAAAGACCACCCAACAAAATGGCTTACTTAAAACCAAATAAATCTTAAATCACCTTTATTTTTTTATTATCACCTTTATTTTTATTTTATTTTATTTTTTATGGAAAAGCAACTGACTCTACTTGAAACCTGCTTTCCCCACCTCTCTCTGCTTCTGTCTTTCCCTCACTGTATTCAGTCTCTCTACCCAACCTTATTCAGCCAGCTCTCCAACGCTCTAGAGAATGAGTGCCCTCTGTCTAGAATCCGGACTTTCCCCAGCTTCCCATCTCCTTGCTTTCTCATTTTGTTTTTTCCTTCTGCCATGTCCTCTTCACAAATGACGCTGCCTTCTATCACACAAAGAACTCTGCTAAGCACTAACGCGGGGCGTTTGCCCTTCTGTCAAGCAAGCTTAATGCACGGCAGTCGGTGGCTCTTGCTGAGCCAGCCTTCCGTGCTCCGTCCTGGGCTCAGTGCTGAGGCTGTGGATCCGATCGTGACACAGTCCACACCCGGTGGTGAAAATGCGCTTCTGAGAGAGAACAGTTTTTAAAACACTGACGTCTTCACGGTAGAATGGTACATTTGGGTATTTTGAAAGCCAAAAGTTCCAAAGGAAGAAGTCTCCTGCCCACTCTCGTCCACAGGAGACTCTCCTTCATCTTCAGTCCTGTGAGTGGTTCCCCCACAGCTACACACTTATCAGCTTCCTTTTCACAGGTGTCAGATTCACACACACAGCATTAACGTTTTCACTCCGTGTCACATCTTTAAGACTCCCCTATATCAACACATGAAAATCCTAATTCTTATTTGATAGAGTTACATTTTCACTGTGTTGATATTCTGCCATTAATTTTTCCAACCTAGAGACACTTGAATTTCTGTCTTTTTCTATAACAAACAGGGCTTTCTACCTAGGCCGTTGCATCAGCCCATGCATGTAAATCTAGGCTAGATCCCTAGTGCTGGCATGAGCACAGTTGCTGAGCTTGCATCTGGCAGATGTTGACCAGCTGTGGCACACCGAAGGCAGGCCATTTCCAGTGTCTGCCAGCATGCTGAGGAGCCCACGTCTTCCCTTCGCTGTGAGCACAGTATGTTCCTCAAAGTTTCCATTTGTTTGATGATTAGGTGGGTAGAAAATGGTACGGTATCCATGTGCCTAGCCCTTGTTATGAGTGAAATCGCATGCCGATTTCCAATGCCAATCTTATGTCAGTGGGGGTAAAGGCTGCACTTGAACTTGAGTGCATCAGAAATGACAGACAAGGGCACCAGGCCACCTCCACCTCCACCTTGAAGCAGAACCTGAAGGTGAGCCCAAGAGGCCTCAACAGTTTGCACTAGAATTTTTGTCAAAAGGCCCCATCAACCAAGCAGTGATGGGATTGGGAGCCCCGACTTGGTTTTGTCCTTTCCTGTCCCACTCTTTCTCTCTGGTCTTTAGAACACGTTACAACGTCAGCCTCTGGACTGCCAGCAAGGTTCTCTATGAGTTTGGTTTTTGCTCGGTTTCTTTGAGTTGGTACCCATTACCTCTCATTGTCTTTTTTTTTTCTAAAATACTATGTTCTAAGATTTTTAATATGCTGTCACATGTTTAAGTCTCATCATGAACCCTTTAAATAAAATCTACCTTCTGAAATGTTTTCAAGCTTACACAATATCTTAGGGCTCCATATCTCGTTGGAAGCCCTCAACCAGTCTGCAATTTATTCCTGAGACGGTGCCTCTATTTCAACGTAGAAAACTCAAATGACATGTTTGCAGTCTCACAGGCAAACATTTACCTCACCGGGAACCACACAAGGATTCTCACCCCAAACCCAGTGCATTTGCGGACTGGACTTGAAACTGTTGGCTGTGATCAGGAAACTGTTGAGCGTCTGTTGTTCCTCTCTGCTTCAGACTCCTATACCCTTGGAGGTGTTTTCTATCTGCTTGGTGAACTGAGTGAGATACTCTCAGTCGCTTGTTTCTCTCCTTAGACCTCAATGAATGGAGCCTTCGCTGGGCTTAGGCGTCAGTGCACCCATTCCAGCTAGAGCAGCTTGAGAGACATCCTTCACAGGTGAGTTGACATCCTTCACAGGTGAGTTGGTCAACAACTGATGGGGAGTTTTGTGCAGCCTTTTTCTCACATGATGTTTATATAAAGTTCGTGACTACTTTGTATATCGGCATGGTTCTTCTTTGCTCTAGGAAAAATTCTGAAAGAATTCTGAAACAAACATTTTGCCCCTTCAGTATCCCTCATCACCCCCCTTTAAGTGTTTTTTTTTTTTTTATAAATGAGCAGTTGAATCAGAACCCTTCGTGAAATTGTCAGTCTGACTCTTTGGAGCGCAGACCTAGCCAGTTGATGTACACAAGCTGGATCACATCATCTTCCTCCCCTCAAGGTTCTTCCCCCTTAGCACTCAAAGCTGTGTGTGCTTCCTGCTTTGTGCAGGGCATGCTCCCTTTTATCTTGGGGTTAGCCTCTATGGCAGCAACTGATAATTCCATAGCCTAGCGATGAAGGAAAGCAGGAGAGCACCAGAGGCAGGAAGCATGGCCCCCTCTCCTTTGTGTTTTTGGCTTTGGAACTTTTCCTGGCAGCAGCATTTGGTGATTGGAAATGAGCTCACTGGGTCATTTTTTTCTGTGGATGATTGAGAGCCAAATCTGGCAGAGCAACAAGCTCTGCCTCCAGATAACCCGGCTGCCCTCTAGAGCAGAAAACTGAGAAAACACAGACTTGCTTGAGTTTCAGACTCAGCAGGTGCTGGGGATAAAGACACAAAATGACTCTGTGGAAACTTTACAAGGAGCTCAAGCTGGACAAGTACATTAAATGGGAGGTCTTCCCTTTCATTTGATAATGAACCCTGTGTTTGCTATGTCTGGCTTCAGTAACTGTTTTACACCTTTTCTCCACAAAGATCATTTTACTCCAATCCCCCGCCCCCGATTTTCTCATCTTCATCCTTCAGAACCAAGATAACACTGGGTGGATTTCCTCTGCGTTGTTGCCCCAGTGACTCTGAGAGGAGCGCATCTTCTCCGTGCACCGGCTCCTCTCCTGCTCGCCTCACTTGCTTTTCTTCTTTTTATGCTCCCCCTCTTTCTGCTTAGGTTATCTTCGTTTTCCTCTTCTGGCATTTAAAACTACCCTTATTTCTCACCTGGAAACAAACAGGAGGAAGACCGCTTGGGCCGGGCCTTGCGGCTATCGCCCTAACACGCCAGTCTCTCTGAGCCTCGTCAAGCGTCTACACTCACTTCCCGTTTCTCACCTCTGTATTTTCCTGCCCTGCCCCGTGGAGTCTCTGGACTGTTTCCTGGAGTTGTTGGACTTCCTCGTTCAGTAGCATTTAACACTCACCCCTCCCAACATTCCTCACCACTGGCTCTAAGCCCCCGTGCCTTCCTGTCTGTCTCCACCCTCCAGAAGCTCTGAACCTCTTTTCTTTGGCTGGTTCTTCATTTCTCCAGTTTATTAGCATAGGTATTCCTCGGGGGACTCTCTACACCCTCTCTTCAGGCAATCAATAGGTCTTCCTGCCCCATCCTCCTCCTCGTACTTCCTTCCAGACTTAAGATGGGAAGCAAGGGGATTCTGAGCATCTGCACCCAGATCCCTTGTAGCCAGCACTTCGTTCACCAAGTGCCTGGCACCAACATCCCTCTCCCGGAACTCTGCTTCTCTTTCTAGACTGTGATGGATGGAATGGCGTGCTTACCATTCTATTTTCCACCTGAAACCAGAAACCTTGGCATTATCCCCATCTTCTCTCATTCCCTGTCCTGTAAAATCATAAGAATCCTTCACTGGAACTTCTTATTTCTTTTATTTTTGAGATTGTAATATAATTATATAATTTTCCTTCCCTTATATATATATATATATATATATGAATATGTATATGTAAGAATGCCTAGACATTTTACACATTCTTCTCCCATCCCCGACAGCTCCGCTGTAGTACAATCGAATCTCCGCCTGCCCCATCCACCATCACATCACTCCTGAGCCTGCCTGTCCCCTGTCACTCCTGTAGGTGTTCACTCCAGCCAGTGTGACTTGTCAGCAGTGCCCGCCGATCACATCCTTCTCCACTTCACACTCCTCTTTTGCCTTTTATCGAATCCAAGTGCCACCGCCGGGCTTCTTCTAACATTGCCACTAGCCTCTTTAAATCCTTCTTACCTGCCGGGGGCTGCGTCCAGGGTTCCAAC
The DNA here is from genome assembly GCF_007827085.1 of Peromyscus californicus insignis. Classification (NCBI taxonomy): domain Eukaryota; kingdom Metazoa; phylum Chordata; class Mammalia; order Rodentia; family Cricetidae; genus Peromyscus; species Peromyscus californicus. The sequence goes on along the minus strand of NW_026294535.1, from coordinate 42,509,614 downwards.
TTTGTTTTCCTCTGTAGCATACTACTCTCATTTTGTGTGTATATGTGTGTGTGTGTGTTTCTTCATTCTTTTGATCATTCACTAAAGTGTGACTTCTTCAAAAGCAAGGGTCTTCTCCACCTTACTCATTACCACATTCAGGGGTGTTTGTTGGCATACACTAAACATCCATTTGATATTAAGATAAAAGGATGAGTGTGTCCAAATTACTTGGCATGGATACATAGGTAAATGGAAAACACAGTAATTTAGAGGTGGGATCGAGGTGTCAGCAGTAAACGCTTGCTGCTTTTGCAGCCAACTCCAGTTTCATCCCCCAGCACCCACGCGGTTGCTTCCAGCTGTCCTTAACTCTACTTCCAAGGGGTCTGGCGCCACCTTCTCAGCTCCACAAGCACCAGTCATGAGCTTCATGTACATGTGTACACACAGGCACATACATAAAGTATTTTTTCAAAGAATACAATAATGGTTCTAATAAATACAATACAATAATCTGAATCTAATAAAGTAAGCAAACCTCTTTTAAACAGTATTTCTTCTTCGTTCCCCATTTGGTTCCTAGAATTTTTTTTTCACTTAGAGATATGGAGTGGATCATCTAGTCTTAGAGTGATTTCAACTTTTATCCTAATCCCCAGTATTATTTAGAGCCAAGAAAAATAGGGAATTTCACAGCTGCAATGGCCTCGTCTATAGTCCAATGCCCTGTGAAAGGAGTGGAATCATATTCTGGGGTAAACTGAAGTCTGCTGGGAATACACGGAATGTGCTAGCCACTGAGTCACTGGTCCGCACAGCGACACTTGGATTGATTCTTGACATCCCCTGTCAGAAATCCAGTCAGTGATTAGATGAATTCACCAAAGAAAATAATAAGGATTGTTACTAGCTATGGTAAAAGTATCTCGTGGGTAGGTGCATTCATGTTTTTTGCTGAACATGTGATTGCATGTAGAGACTCATTTCAATCAGCATTTACTGGGACCCAGAGACCCCATGTCAGATATCAACCAGATCCATATAGACCATAGCAAAAATGACATTATAAATAGTACTTTTGTCCTGTTTTCCCACTTCAATGCCTTAAAATGGTGGTAAAAATGATGCATGTCTCATGAAAAAGGTTGTTGAAGTCAGTCTTTGCTTTTCTCTTCTTGTTTCATAGTCATACGGAGAGGTCACCCAGAGTGGGAACAAAAGTGTGCTATGGCTCTTGAGAAGCAGTGAAGAACCAAAGGTCACTTACATTATTTTCCTCTCCAGTTCTTATCCGAGTGCCCAGCTCTACCCTCTCCATGCCCCGATCTTCACTGCCACCGTGCTATGTATAGCCTTTTAAACCACCCTTCCCCCATTCCCCCCCCCCCCCCCCGCCCCTATTTTACAAGCCAGGTAGGGCTGAGGGCACTCAGCTCCTCTCACTGCCCTCCTTGCCCGTGTCTTGGTGAAGATCAGTGGCTGGAGAGCCACGTTCTCTATCACCCAGGCTCTCACGAGCTCAGTCTTCACATGAGCTACATATATATATATATATATATATATATATATATATTCTTGGGCTGTTCCTAATGACAACAAGCCCTGTTGGCTTGTGCTCAGAAGCAATACTTTACTGCTCTTGCTCTCAAATTGACTTTTTTATTATTAAAAAAAAAACACCTTAGATGTCTTAATCGATCAAACACTATCATTGCCCACTACGAAAGTGAATATTATTTGAATTCATTGATCAGCTTCACAATAAAACACCTACAGAAAAGCCTTTAAACTCTAAAGCTTTGTGGTATTTCCCACCACTTAGCGGATTAGTGTCTGAATGTTTTTTTTGTGTGTGTGAGAAGAAATAGTTATTCTTCCCTGGGAACATCATGATTACCGTTTGAAAACCTAGACAGGATGATGCACTAGGGATTTTTCCTGTGGCTGAGACACCGTGAAGGGAGGCAAAGACATCCTTTGTTTGAGGGATGCAGCCCAGCATAGTAAGAAGGCATCAACACCAAATACTCTCTTCCTGGCTGCTGGACCTTGCTGGTATCATAGCCTGTTGCATTCCCGCTGGTCAGGAAGCTGAGGGGTTGAGCTGGAGCCAGAGTCAGCCTGTATCCTGCAAGCTCCGTGTCTTGGTTGTCAGTCTGCTATATGGCTCCATGTTCAAATATCCCATAATGTCCCCTAAACTGTGCCACCAACTGGGAACCAGGTGCTCAAGTACGTGAGTCTTGGGATGAGGGACAGCGGTGGCCTACCCCTGAGGGCACTGAGTGGTCTGTTACCAACGATCTGGCCAAATGTGATGGACAGAAATCAAGAACACCAAATCATTTTATGGGTGAGATACTAGATGGATGGGCAGTGAGGAAAAAAACTGAAAGTTGGCATGTTGAGCAAGAAGACCAGCCTGGTCATGGTCCTCACCAGAACGACGGTAATAAGGCCCGAGTGTCTCCTCCATTCCCATCCCCAGCAAGAGCCAAGTGTTTCCTCTGAAAAACTAAACTTTCTCAAAGAGAAGCTACGGTGATGCCTGTATCTGAATCTGGCAAGTGAGCCTGCCAGCCGGCTGGAGTGAGAACTAACAGCTCCGTCTTCCCGAAAACAGTTTCCTGGTCACCTTTGCAGAGCAGAAATGAAGGACAGTCAGAGGTCAGCCGGAGTCGGAGGACAGACGTTGATATAGGAAAAGGAGTGGGAATAAACTCACAGGAAGCATTTAAAATGTATGCGTGGAGTACAACCACATTTTGGTTTTTTTGGTTTTTTTTTTTTTTTTGGTTTTTCGAGACAGGGTTTCTCTGTGTAGCTTTGCGCCTTTCCTGGTACTCGCTTTGGAGACCAGGCTGGCCTCGAACTCACAGAGATCCGCCTGGCTCTGCCTCCCGAGTGCTGGGATTAAAGGCGTGCGCCACCACATTTTAAAAGTGCTAAAGTCGCAGGGCGGTGGTGGCGCACGCCTTTAATCCCAGCACTCGGGAGGCAGAGCCAGGCGGATCTCTGTGAGTTCGAGGCCAGCCTGGGCTACCAAGTGAGTCCCAGGAAAGGCGCAAAGCTACACAGAGAAACCCTGTCTCGAAAAACCAAAAAAAAAAAAAAAGTGCTAAAGTCATTGTACTAAGACAGCGGAATAAAAGTTTTAGAGTAACTGCATGACAAAGAGCAAATAATTCTTCCCGATTTCCCTATCGGGAGCCACCAAGAGTCTAGATATGCTGTTTCTTTCTTAAGGAAATAAAATGGTTGTATATAAGGAGTTGGAATGAGGAGGCCTGTAAGATGGTTCAGCGGGTGAGGTGCCTGCAGCTAGGCCTCTAGGTTCCCCAAGACCTGCCTGGGAGAGGGGAGGGGTCAACTCCTGACCTCTGACCTCCCCATGCACTCCGTGGCACAGGGGCATGTGCCCTCTTCACACACAAACATATCAATATGAAAATAATTGGAAGGGTAAGAGTAAGGATAGACTCAAGGTGTGGTTGTCTATACGCCTCTTTTCTCAACACTCAGGAGGGAGGGGTCAAAGAAAAGAAAGTTCAAGGCCTGCCTGTACCACATAGCAAGATCCCACCCCACCCCACCCCACCCCACCCCCGCCCGCCCGCCCAGGAGGGATTCAGTTAGGAGGGAATGATTGCCGATCTAGAAAACCGTGTTTAGTTTAACTGTCCACCTGGTCAGGAGACAGAACAAAGGTATTTTCAGAGAAAAAATGTACAGCTGTAATTAAAAATAATCACAGAATGTAATTTTAAAATCTTTATTAAGGAAAATATGGAACATATGTAAAACTAGAAAAATAATATGTATGATGGCCTAACTTCAGTCATTATCAACCTTTTAAAAACTATCATTCCTTGGGGGGGGGGGGAACCCACATTTTTATCATTCTAGTCCTCAAGTCCACAAATTCTCTCTCTCCCTTCCCTCCTTTCCCCCTCCCCCTCCCCTCTCCCCCTCCCCTCTCCCTTTCCTCCTCCTCCTTCTCCTCCCCACTCTCTTTCCCCCTCCCCCTCCCCCTCCCCTTCCCCTCCTCCCTCCCCACTTCCCTCCCCCATTCCCTACTCCCCTCCCCATTCTCCTTTCCATCTCCCTCCCTCATCTTCTCCCTCCTTCCCTCCCTCTTCTCTTTTTTCCTTGGCAGTACTGAGTTTGAACCCAGTGCCTTGGGTTTCCTAGGCAAGCACTCTCCTACACCCTCAGTCTCAATCGTCATTTCTTGACTCATTAGTAACTCATTCAGTGCTTACATTTCTCCATTCTCTCTGGAAAATATTTTTGCTTTTTGTATTTTTAAAAGTTAGATTTTTAAACACTAACCATTCATTGCAATGCATTCATCTACCTATTTTTCTTAATTCTGTAGGCTTACACTCAATTTCTTTCATGCTCTTTTTATTTATTTGAGTGTGTTTTTTTTATAGAAGACAGTTTTTTTTTCCCTGTCAAATTTCTGAGTTTGAGTTTTATCCTTATTCCCCATGGCATTATGGATTATAGCTCAAACTCACAAATATGTTTAACTCCGTGCTGATAATGTTATCAAAGGTATTATTTTATTGATTATATGTGGAAAAAACAAACTAACACATTAAATTGAAAGTTGTAATTATGAGGAATTAATTGGCAGTTATAACAAGAAAACTGAGTACATGTTGTAGAATAATTCTACAACAGAGTGCAATTAAGTGTTGCTTAATTGTATAAATAAGAAATTATGAGTTTCATATTTAAACTATGCTGTAGAAAAATAGTAATTGATGGGGGTAAGTTTGTCTTAATGAATATATTTGAGGTAAGAAATTATAGAATTATATCACTACTTTGCAAACTTTTGTGAATAGGTATATCATAGACTATCAATGGCTACTAACATCAAACCTGAGGCACATACATCACCCACAAAGTCACTCTGCTTTCAAAAATAAGTCAAGCCAAAATCTGACCAAATCTTTAAAATCCATTATGAATACATACATCAATGTGCAAAGTGTCTAAGAGAGACTAGAATTTTAACTTAGTCAAAAACTATGATGAAATCTCAGCTGGAGAGTAGAGGAGGCACGGGGAATGACCAGAAGTTCTCAGATGCCCTGATTAAAAGCGATAAATAATATCAAGGTTAAGGAACTAGGCTCTAAATATTATTTGTGTGGGAAAAAATACTACCCATTAAATGAGTTTAAAAGGGTTGTCCCTGGTGCCTAGATAAAACAAGAAAAGGTCAGAATGTCATGAACTGCTTGTTTTAGGCTCGGGACTTTAAAATGTTACTTGATTTTTAAGGACATAGTACTTTGAAGAAATAATTTAAAATAAAAGAAGTAAAATAACAGAAAGATAGGCCTGACTACCGGGTGCCTCATCAAAACAGAGCCAACCGCTATTAGTGAGTACTTATTGCATGTGTGCATTGTGTGTGGTATTGCTATCTAGTGGCAGTACTCTTTACGTTTAGGGTCGATGTGCCCACCCTTTGCTTGAAGGAAGTTCATCCCCTGCACTCACCATCCCTACACAGCCTGTGGACTCTCAAGAGTGTGCTGGCTTCTGCAAAGAATTTTTTAGCTCTACTCTAGAAACATTTCTATCTATCTATCTATCTATCTATCTATCTATCTATCTATCTATCTATCTATTATCTATCTATCTATCTATCTATTATCTATCTATTATCTATCTATCTATCTATCTATCTATCTATCTATCTATCTATCTATCTATCTATCTATCTATCTATCTAATCTATCTTGCTACTGGAACCTGTCTCAACATCTCCAGCCCCTGTGACATTTCAGAACACGGTTGCAAAGGAGCTCTGACCAGAAGTCTCTGGAGCTCTCCACAGAAGTCTTTGGTGAGGAAGTGTCTCCCCTGTGCGTGTGTCCGTCTTCCAAGTCAAGCTGATTGGCTGGAAAGTGGAGGTTGGAGAGGTTGCACTAAGAGAAGTTGTGTTTCCCAGCTGACCTTTGCAGGGTAGCAGAGACGCAAGATGGCCATGGGCTAAGTTATGTTTGCAGCTTTCCCCAAGACCCACTTCTCTTGAGAGCCTTCCCCTCTAATTAGTAGAGATCCTTGGAGATCACGTTACTGTTTCATATCAGTTCCTTCTTGCTTGACTGAGAAAACCCATGATTACAACGGGCATTCGGTCTCACAAAGCCAAAATGGCCACTCAGTATCACAGTCGCTGCCGAATCCTGTCAACGTCCCCCTTTCTTTCCGAGCTACTTAAGCAACAGAGCACACCCTTTTATTCCTCTCAAAGAAACATGGAACTACCACCCTATGAAACAAGACTATGAATGCAGATTCTTCTGAAATTGGGAGTGCTGTAAAAATAGCATTTTTTAAATTATTTCTACCTAGTATTTATTATTCTACCTAGTAGAAGATTAGGTAATATTTTAATGGTTCATTGCTATTAATCTTGTATTACTTATGTCAAATTTGCATAGATGCCATATTAAAAAAAATCAGTAGGAAATGATTATTGCCAGAATGGGGAAAGAAGTATGTGTCAGTCACAAGAGATTTAATAATCAATGATGTAAACTATAAATGCACACTCTCTCTTTGTTAGCGTACACACTTCAAGTTCTTTTCACACATGTGGCTCCTGATTACTAATCATTTATGAAGTTGAGTTTTAATTATCCTTCAAACTAAATGTGAATTTTATGTTTGTAAATTCTGCCTTGGCAGGCTGATTCTTTTTTTAACTTAAAAAACAAAACAAAATAAAACAAAAAAAAAAATACCCTTGTTTTAGTTGAAGGGCATTTGCAGAACTTCTCCCTTGCTCTGAAAATGTAACCCGGTTCCTGTCACTTGGCTTAATGTTCCACACATGTTTTCTCACTTAAACTTTACCTCATTTGGCTGTGGTTTCTTCCTGTAGCCTTTGAAACCGTTTCTAATGGAAAAATGCAGCTGTGAGCAAGATTTCCTAAAATGTACATGGAATTAATTTTCCAGGCGTTTTCTGCAAGGGCCCCATGTATCTGAAGGAGAGACTTTGCCAAGAGGCATTTTCATATAACCAAATGAAAGCGAGAGAGGGCGGGATGGCCAGTCAAGGCCGTGAGCGGAGCCGCGACACAGAGAAGAGCGGGCAGGGGGAAAGAGAGGAGAAAAGACCTGAGTGTGAAAGATGTCCCATGTCCCGTGGGAAGGAAGGAGAGAGAAAAGTAAGAGGTCCTGGGAGGGCAGGAAGGGCAGACCTTAAGAAAGAAAATGCTGTCTCCTGGAATTGTTGTCCTTATTTTTAAAACGTATTATTCTTTGAAAATCTCCCATGTGTCTATAACGCTTTCGGTCATTTTACCCATCCGCTTTTTTTCCTCCTTGACAAATCCCCCTCCTGTTTTCGCGTGTGTTCGTTTGCTTGTTCTGTTTGTTGGTGATCCACTGAATTTAATCAGGATTGCCTGCATGAACACTCGTGGGACTTCTTACTGGAGCACCCCACAGCCGGCAGTGACTACATCCTCACAGGAAATTCCTCCCCTTCCCTAGCACACCTCCACCCCACCCCCTACTGCCAGGAGCATCATTTTCAAAGGGCATTCTCTAGCCTGTGTCTTCAAAACTTCTGTTTTCTGTGTGAGATCGATGAGATGTACAGTAGAGATAAATGTAGAGATAAATAAATAAATTAGTTTCAGCTAAAAGGTCACTTTTTAAAATAGCATTTTAAATATCACTGTTAAGATTCTTTGTTTTTTTTTTCTTTTTATCAACAGCCTTCTCTGGCCACATGCTGTTTTTATGGACACTGCCAGGTTAAAAGCTGGGGTACCACACAGGGCCTCCCCAAGGCACAGCTGCTGAAGTGCACATGCTCATGACATTGTGGAAACACCGACATGAGCGGATGACTTTAGACAGTGAAGACTCACTGTGTCTGCTTTCTGCCTGAGCTTCTGCCTTTTACACTGTAAGTTCTCAATATCGGTGACCAAAATCCAAAACACAGAAAAGAAACAAAATGTGTTCTTACTCTTAATGTGGAGTGCTGGTGGTGCATTTTTCCAGAACTGGTCTCTGGAAGAACATAAATTTCAAATGCATGAGTAGTATATGCTTTTTGTTATATAATATTTAATATGTTAATTAATAATTGTGACTATGACAGTCTTATTGCTACATGTTTATGATTGTTTTATACATACTCTACTGATAGTTTTCCAATTGACCAAATTGGCATACTTCCTTGGCCCAGTACAATCAAGAAATTACCTTATGAGGATGCAGGCTATGTAAATATTTAAATAATCTTATTTAAATATTGGAGGATGCTGCACATGGACAGAGAACAAAGTGGAGACCATGGTGTGACTGATTTAAAGTGAAATAAACACAAGCGATTATGTTTACAAAATAGTCCAAACTAGGTTTTGAACAGTATCATCAAAACTTGAGGTTGATAGAAACCTTTGAAATATAACTGAACGCCTTCAATGAACTCCTGCCAAATATTGAAAGGGGATTCTTAGGAATATTCCACAGTTTAGGCCTACCTTCAATAATCCTAGTGCAATTACAGTACCACCAACTATAACAATCCACAACTGGACGTGGTTTGAAAATACGTATCGGTTCTGAAATAGTTTTGATGATTTCACGGGGGGGGGGGGGGGGGGGGGGGGGGCGCGGGGGGAGATCAGGCTGAGAAACATTATCCATATTTACTTTCTGTTTGCCTGTTACCATGTTCTCAAAATCTAGCTCTTTGTAGTTATTTCGTTTTATATTTTTGGATATGGCTTTGCTTTCCCTCATCCAGCGTTTTGGCTTATTTGATTGTTTGACACTAGTTTCTCTACAGCCAAGGAATTTATATAATCTGATCACACTGAGAGATATTCACGGACAGAGCTGAGTCGCTTGCAGAATAACAGCTCGTCGTGGAGAAAGAATTTGTAGCTGGAATCGTAGCAAATACCGATGCACTGAACTCAGTGCATCACCAAAGCCCCTTGAAAACTGGGTTTTCTTGGTGGAGGAGTGAAAGTGAGGGGGCATTTGTACTAGGGCTACAGTTGTTTAAGGGTCTTGTATTCACAGAGCAGATTGGTTTGATGTTCTGTGGAGCTTGACATGTTATAAAATAAGGGAAGAAATTCTTGGTGTGAAGAGCAGACCCGAAGCCTTTTATTTTGCTTCCTTTTCTTTTCTTGTGGAGACAGGAACAGATATCTTTTCACCCAAACACTGGTTCACACAACGGACCAAAAGAAAATACCCCACTCAAGTCCAGCTTGATAAACCAGTGAGTCTCTTGAGACTACCTACAGGAGCATGGATAACTCAGTCACAAGCATACCCAAAAAGCCCACCCCAGCCTGGGTGATGACCTCCTGAAGCTGCATCCGTGGAGCCCCCACCCCAGTCAAACTCCTACACCCTATGTGTCTAGAATCCCCAAGACCATGGGCAGCTTGGCCAGGGTTGCTTGCAGTCAGGGAGAGGAGCAAGAGGGAGGAAGTGCCTGGTCTCCCAGTTGGGGGTTTGGTGGACATCCTCCTCTCCTTCTGTGAGGGAATGCCTGCTGGCCTTGTGAGGCTTTGTGCAGGTACTCCCATGCACACCAATTTCCAGAGGACCGTGGCCAACTCACTCCCAGAGGACAGAGTTCTACAGTATTGGCTGCCTCTCTGGCCCAGGCCCAGGAGGGGTTCCTCTGCATAGTCCAACGTGCCTGGTACAATCTGACCCAATCCTGTAGTTTGTCCCTAGATACCAGTAGGCTGTTCTCCTCACCTTTCGAATGCCACCTTCTCAGAGAGTCCTATCCTGGCACCTGAATTAATGCTGCTGAGCGTCCTCTCCCGATGCACCGGATCCACCTCACCTTCTTCACCCCTCACGGCTTCTGTTCCCCGCAGTCGCTCAGCCCCTACCTTGCTGTATAGTTTGCCATGGTTATGGTTTAATTTCCCTCCCTTCTCCTCCCAAATGCTCCGAAAATCAGAATTTTCGCCCATTTTGTTCTTGGATACAAGTGCCTTTGGAACAACATCTGGCCCGTAGAAGGCACTCAAATATTCGTGGAATGATTGAATTTAGCAAATCGGTATTGAGTGTCTGCCCTGTCCCAAGATTTGTGCTTAGCCTTGGGAATAAAAACGACAGCAGGGTACAGCTTCTAACCCACAAAAGTTTACGTGGCGCACGTCCCAGGACACCCACCACACTTTCTGACTCAGTAGACTTTGGATGGGGTCTAGAAATTTGCCAGTCTGCCAGATACACCAGAGTTTATCCTTGGTTCCCCACAGCCCTCTGTGCTGGCAGATAAATGATATTATCACGGAATCTTTGACATAATACAAACCTGGAATGTATCTGGCATTGAATAACCATCCCTCACCGATGAAAGGGTCATGTAATAAATAACACGTCCTTTCTGTTTTCCAGAAACACAGGCAAAAATGTTTATTGCTCATGTCTTCCCACAAGCACATCTACCACAGTAGAAAGGAATGCCCCAGCACAGATTAAGGAAGTAGGTGAGTGTGAAAACTAGAACACTCCTCAGGAACATTCTTTGTAGATTTCCGCTGCCTTCATCTCAGCAGCCAGATTTTAAACTGGGTGTCAATGCATCCTTAGATTATTCTCAATTCTTGTACAATGCAAAACTTGGTACATGCAGAAAGTTTGCTTTTGGAGGATCGCTTTGCACTTATGGTGGGCTGGGGTGGCACAGCTGTTCCTGTGAAGTGAGTGGTCAAGACAGGCTGTCGCCTCAAATTCAGAGTATCCTTGTGTGTCCTTATCAGATTTAAAGCCTTCCGAGGTCAGCGTGCCGCTGTGCGTTGGGTAGACTCAGGTCTACTGACAGACGTCTGCATAGTCACCAAATCAAATTCAACTCCAGTGTTTCCCTTATTTCATTTGATTCTTGAGCCAGAAATTGTGTTGATTGGTTCCAAAGGGACAAAGGTTGGGAATGGAAAGTTTTCATGAGTTATGATGAAGCACCACTGAGGCACACTTGTCTAGGGATAAAATTCAAAATAAAGCCCATCTTTATCATTCGGAGCAAAAGAACGGCCTTATTGTTTTAGTACAGATTCATCTAGAACATGGTTGATGAACATGGTGTGGTGCCCCCAAACCAAGATTCCACTGGAATACGATTAAAATCTGTGCCTGCAGTATATAGCTATTCTCAGGCAAAAAGTTAATACAAATAGAGCTTACTTTCTATAAGCCCAGGTCCTGTTCCACGCACATTCTTTAAAAAAAAACATTTTTTCTTTTCTTTGTTTTGTTTTGTTTTTTGTTTTCTTTCTTTCTTTCTTTCTTTCTTTCTTTCTTTCTTTCTTTCTCTCTTTCTTTCTTTCTTTTTTTTTTTTTTTTTGAGACAGGGTTTCTCTGTGTAGCTTTGTGCCTTTCCTGGATCACGCTCTGTAGACCAGGCTGGCCTCGAACCGCCTGCCTCTGCCTCCCAGAGTGCTGGGATTAAAGACGTGCGCCACCACCGCCTGGTGATATCCAGCACTTTAATTTCTCTCTTGCTGTCTTTAAACAGCCCCTATTTTCTGGAAATAGAATTGCACCAATTAAATTATGCGCTATTGTGCATTTGTCAATTGGCCGTGTAATCCACACATAATCTACCCCAAATATATTTCACTGATAGGAATTTTTCCAGTTGTTAGCCAGAGTGTCTTCGCCAAGCGGCATGAATTCCAAAATCAGGTGATACGAACTATCCATGTTTTGAAAAACACACAGGAGCTGGTCACCAGATACTTGCTATGTGGCGGGCAACATGCTGGACCTTCCGTATCCAGCATCCAGTCTCATCATTAGGAAGGTCCTCTGTGGTAGACGACATTGGACCCTTTCTAAAGATGAGAAAAACCGAGGCCCAGTGAGGTTAGTTTACTCCCCAACGTCGTGAGATTCAATCTGTGAGCCTCAGAGACTATCAAGCTCCTGACTTTCCCCACTCTCCGTCAGCCACTGGGATGTAAAGATGTGGCTGCTCATACTAATGGGTCCTGAGCAAAAACAGGAACTGAAGGGGACGTCTGGAGAGACGACTCAGCGGTTAGGAGCATTGTGCTTGCAGAGGAGCTGGGTTTTCCATTCCCAGTTCCCACAAGGCAGCTAACAACAGTCTGTAATTCCAGTTCCAGAGGATCTGATGCTCTCTTCTGGCCTCTGTGAGTACTGCACACATATGGTGCATAGACATGCATGCAGGCCGAACACCTATACACATAAAAAAAAAAAAAAATTGAAGAGATAAAGCAGAATACCAAATACAGTATTTGGCTGTTAACACTTTTATCTAAATTATGAAGCCAAAGTCATCAGGTCATTTGGAAATCTTTACCTTCTATGGCTTTGTCAAGTGGCAGAATATGAACATTTACCACATATTAAAGGACGAAATCAGTGATGACCTTGGAAAAGCTCTCTAATTCTAGTAACAAGAATTACATTATCACCTCTATTTTGCTCTCTAAACTGCTGATTCTACCGTCAGTCATGTTTGTCTTCATCTTGACCGCTTTATTGGACGGTCACATCTATGATAACCTGCGGTGCCGTCCTGCTCCCTTTGATAACGCTGGCTTTGCTCACATTGCTATTACCTTCTTTTCTTTCTCCAGTTATTTTGAGCTGCCTTGTTCCAATATCTGTGCTGCAGGCGTCACGCACGACTCAGCTGCAGGGTTCATTATTTCAGGTCTACACGTGTTTCTTTGTATAGACTCATGCATTCACTCCTTAGCCATGAGAGTGTGTACTGTAGGCCCTCAACTATTCTGGCAACCTTTTGGGGGTTTGGGGGAGGTCCCATAGGTACAGGTTCTTGGGTCAAAGTCTTGGTCACTTTGGGTAACCCCTACTTACTTACTAATGATATTTCTCAGAGGAAAAAAGAAAAACACTTTAAGTTACATAAAATCCACTGCCACCCAGTCCCAGTGAAGATGGAGAAAAATCTGAAGTTTCCATACATTCCCAGAGGGAGCACAAATGTTGGAACCATGTTAGAATGTCATCTGGCAAATTGGTTTTTTTTACAGCAAGTTAAAAAAAAAAAATCTACTTAACATAGGACCCTATGATCTCACACTGAGTAATTTACCCAAGGACATTTCATGCTTTCATTAAAAAGATCGAATTGTGGCGTTCATCCATGGCTCTGGGTCGAGGAGGACTGGACAATAAAGAACATGGGGAGTTTTGAGTTTAGCTATCTGTGTCTTGCTTGTGGCAATGACTCTACGCCTTTCCCCAACACTAAATGTATCGCCAGAGAGTGAATTTCACTGTCAGTAAATTAAAAATAAATACAGATGTTTTTCAAAAGCAGACTCCATCCTATTTGGGTAATTCCTTGCCGCTCACACCTTCCAGAGACTAAACGCATTATGAAAAATGTCGTGCAGTATTTCATGTCTTGAAGTTAAGAACAGACCTCACTATTTAGTCACAAAGTCACACCTGAACTATTTTCATTAGCTTTATTTGAAATGTTTAATAAGCACGAGAGTCTGAAGAAAAACATTTCCATACTCATTATTTTTTATGTTGTGCCAAACCTTGCGTCTACGTGAGCATGTGTGAATTTGCCTTTCAAGATCACTCGGTTTTCTTAACAAGCTCTATTTAGAAGACAAAACTTTTAGTTCCTTTAACTGATTTCCCCCATTCCCTCAGAGTATTAAACTTGATAGAGATGAATTAGTTTAAATGCAGGTGGCTACAGGAAAAAAATGACGAAATCTTGAGCTCAGTTCCCACCCAGGGTTGGCTGGCCCTTTATCCAGTCACACACAGAAAACGCTAAGGTGATCTCATGCCTGTAAAGGTGGACGTGCGTTCTCTAACCCAGGTGTTAAAAAGACTTCAGACAATCAGAGAGCTGATGAAAGCCACATCTGTTCCCTTTAGACGGCACAGCTGCGTGAGAACACAGCAAGGCTCTCAGCTCTGTTTGCAACAACTTGCTTGAAATGATGGATGTGCAGACTGCACTTGGAATTTTGATAAACACACCAGGGTGTCGATTCAAATCCAGAGTGTGGCTTTCTCCCTCTTCACCTCTTTTGTCCTGGTGCTTTCATAGTTTTTGATAATTCCAGTAAATAACAGAGGGACAAATAAAACATAGCTTTCCAGATCTCTAAACATATACCTTTGTCAGGATTCATTACTTTCCTGTGTGTCTTTAAAGTATGGAAATGACATCTTAGATTCCCATTGCATTTCAGGATTTGGGGAATGAAAAAAAAAAGAATTTATTATTAACATAAAGGGATGTAGCAATATAGGGGTTTTAAGCTGTGGTAAGACATTCACATTGTGAATGAGTCAGTCATGAATCTCATTATTCCACTCAGCCTTTCATTCTAAGTGTATTTTCTAAGGTGTTCAAAGTGATATCTTTATTTGCGATCTTGACTCAACCAACAGGTGATTCCTGCTTGCAGATCCATGTTGTATTTCAAAGAAAATGAAATTAAGCTTCATCGGCTTTGGGGTTTCTTGTTTCATATCACTCAAACTTTGCCTGGTAGTAGAATATTTGCTTTAACTAATGGGTGGGAGAGAAAGAGGAAGGAGAGAGAGAGAGAGAGAGAGAGAGAGAGAGAGAGAGAGAGAGAGAGAGAGAGAGAGAGGGAGAGAGAGAGAGAGAATAATAACAATCATTTAGAAACATTTAAGTCAAACCCTTATTCCCTGTAGTGACCAGTTCTTATCATCCGGGACCTCCCCCCAATCCGTCCACTGCTTACTTGCTTGCTCCCTTGGAGAGTAACTTGCTTACTTGAAATATCCCCAGTGCTATGGGCTCAAAATTAGAAGTGAAAAGAGCAGCCACAGATCACCCCGGGACGACTCTGCTCCAGAACAGCGCAGTGTGGCTGCCACAGCCACGCACAGCCACGCACAGCCACGCACAGCCACGCACAGCCACGCACAGCCACGCACAGCCACGCACAGCCACGCACAGCCACGCACAGCCACGCACAGCCACGCACAGCCACGCACAGCCACGCACAGCCACGCACAGCCACGCACAGCCACGCACAGCCACAGACACTGTGTTGGTCTTTGTCCCAGGCTGGTCCTCTTGGCTTGGGGTGGTTTTGCAGATGCATGTGCTTTACTGTTTGTGATCTTCAGACATTACCAAATGTGTCTGTCTTTCTCTCCTGTTTGTACAGTCTTACCTGGAAAATTAGAAAATCCAAAATCGACATTTCTGGTGTCAGTGAGGAGTGGTTAAGCTAGTAGTTAAGACCACTTTTCTTCCCTTCCAGAAGGGAAGGAGGGAGAGAAGGAAGAAAGAAGGAAGGGAAGGAGGGAGGGAGGGAGGAAGGAAGGAAGGAAAGAAAGTGTAATTATAGTCTCGCTCCTTTCTAGAATACTTACTACATGCCAGGACTTTGCTAGCACAATCTGGGAATCATATTATTTATAGTTCGAGGTTGCGGGAACTGGGTATGAGAATGAAGCTCCACACTGGGATGTCAGCTGCATGGTTAAATCATATCCATCACTGCCCTCGATGTTTTTCTCTCATGCCCAGTTACATATACTCAACTCAGCTAAGCTTGGTGCCAAGGGACCTATAAACTCAGCAGCTGAAGCAGCCCAGGGCCTTCCTTCAGGGAACTTTGATGCTATGGTAACAAAAGTGTCAGATGGTCCCTAAGTTCCGAAGTTACCGTCTCTGAAAGCAGACCACTGAACTCGCCGGCCCACTCTCCACCTCTGCTGACTCCCCCTGCTCACTCCTTTCAGGCAGGGATGATGGGAGCCTGGCAGGATCACAGGCAGCCTCAGTGCTGGACTCTGCTCCCTCCCTCCGCTCCCTGCTGGGAACGCATCAGCACAGGCACTTGCCGCTAGGGTCTGACCCTCCTGCCAGAGCTCTCTAGTCCCCGGAACAGGTTCTGTTTGCAATCCCATTTTGTACTGCAGCCCTTAAAAGAATGTTCAGAGGGCTAGGGTACGGGGTGTTTACCCACCAACCCCACAGTTCCCCAGTTTTCTTGAGTTTGAGCGGCAGGAAATATTAGACACAAGGATTTAGATTGTGGAGATAAACAGAAAATAAAGGATAGCCTCGAGAGGACCTGGAACTTTTTCCAATGGGCCCCGACTGTCTCTGCCCCCAGGGTATTTATGGAGACACCAAGGGGTGG
The DNA here is from genome assembly GCF_007827085.1 of Peromyscus californicus insignis. Lineage (NCBI taxonomy): Eukaryota > Metazoa > Chordata > Mammalia > Rodentia > Cricetidae > Peromyscus > Peromyscus californicus. Next base: position 42,493,433 of record NW_026294535.1, on the reverse strand, counting down.
AGCAAAAGACCTCCTCCCCCAGCACAGCCAAGTGCAGACCATCTCAGACACCTGCACTCAGGCCCGTGGTCCTAATCATCCTCTATGCGGACCTGCTGGGTAAAGCCACGAGGAACCTGAAAACGGGCTCCCACACTAGAGGAAGGGTCCGAACCATAGAAAAGAAACAGCAGCCATTGCCATGGTCACCATGCTCGTTTAAAACAGCACACTGTACCATTTTCCTTCTAGTGTCCAATAAACCAGAGTCTCTCCTTGCACACTCATCAGAGGACTCAAGCTGGTCTGGGTCACTTGGTTACCAATTTGAAGGATTATGGGTTTGGGCTTTTCTTAGTAACCGATTTACAATTATTATTCTGCCATTTAGTGACTCTCACTGAATCTAAAAGAAACAAAGGAGGAATGAATATAGACACCTTTCGCTTAGGATATGCACAAATGTAGCTTTTTCACTGTGTTTGTTCACTGTGGGTAGGTTTTATTGGGGGTGCCCAGGTAATTCAGAATTTTTTGCTTTAAGTTTTTATTTTCAGAAGTATTTCAAGTTTCTTTCTTCTTTTTTTTTTAGATTTATTTATTTATTATGTACACAGTGTTTTGCCTGCATGTATGCCTGCAGGCCAGAAGAGGGCACCAGATCTCATTACGGATGGTTGTGAGCCACCATGTGGTTGCTGGGAATTGAACTCAGGACCTCTGGAGGAGCAGCCGGTGCTCTTAACCGCTGAGCCATCTCTCCAGCCGGCAAGTTTCTTTTTTTCTTTTTTTTTTTAATGGAATGTTTTCACTATTGTGGTGTGGTAAACAAAAATAAGTAAATGAGGATTCCACTTTCTGCCTCTGTGAATAATAAAAAAAAATAATCATGAGTCACAGCATTTGACAGTTATTTCTGCCAATCAGCCATTTTTAACCACTTTCTATTTCCTTTTTATAAAAAAAAAGAAAAGAAGAAGGAAGGAAGGAAGGAAGGAAGAAAGTAAGAAGTTTCAAAGAGAGATTATTAACTGACTTTTCAATCTTTAATTTTGAGGCTAGAACGATTTTTTCAGTACACTCCTCAGCTGTCCAGTCAAATTTCTGATAGGTGCTCACCTGCCATTTCCTCCGGCTTCTTTAGGTTGACATCTGCCAGGATTTATTGTTTATCTGTCTGTCTTTCCACCCAGACGTCACCACATTAAAGGAAGGAGTCACATCCTTTCTCTTTGTAGTCTTGGTATTTAGAAGGCGATACCCAAATGCATTTATTGAACCAAAAAGGGGGATGGACCTTTTTAAAGGGTGTGAATATGAAAAGCCAGCTGAGGCAGAACACCGTTGATGTGACTCAGAGTGTTGACCCATAGGAATCGTATTCAGTGAGGCAGAAGGATGTGGGTTTTGGCAAACATTTTAGAAAGTATATATTGGGATGTAGGCTTCTTTGTGATGTCTGCATGTTAGAGGTAGAAACACCTGTCCCTGGGGACTAGACTAGTATCCTGTGCTTAGACGGCCATTGGAATGCACTATAAGCCAAATGTCCCCACTGTGTTTCTTCCAAATAAACTATTTTTAAAGATTTACCTTCACTTTATGCTTATTTATATGCATATGTGTGAGTGTGTATGTAAGTGTGAGTGCATATGTAAGTGTGAGTGTTTGTAAGTGTGAGTGCATATGTAAGTGTGAGTGTGCGCCACCACCGTCTGCGGGCCAGAAGATGCACTGGATCCTCTGGAGCTGGAGTTACAGGCTGCTGTGAGCCTCCTGAACCAAAGCCGGGTCCTGTGTAAGAGCAATCACACACTCTAAAACTCTGAGCCTTTACCCCACTCCTCAAGTAAACACTATTTTGATGGCAAGAATATTAGTGGTAATTCTTAAGTAGGGTATCTTATATCTTAGATATTCAGGAGTATTAGGAAATAGCATAACTGTACTTAATTATCTTAAAATTATTAATATAACAATTATTTTACTATTATAGAGACTTTTTAGCTGTTTTGGACAATTTTGCCTGATACATGAAGAATTTTAAGGTATTTAGAATATGTATCATAAATACAAAATACATTTTAAGTATATGAGATATATACTTAAAGTGTCTTAAAAGTAAGGAGTAAGAGACTACACGATCCCATAATTGGAGAAGTGATGTTGCTTGCATTCCATCTCTTTCATCATTTGCTTTAATTACAATTTACTTACTTTTTAGCAGATATTCACATGGCCTATTACTTCAGTGTAATAATAAAAAAAAAACACAACTCAATACAGTGACATTCTGCTATACTCATAGATCAGTGCCTTGCTTAGCCAACACCAGAGGAGCATCCTCTTGCAGCAGATGGGAACAAATACAGAAACCCACAGTCAAACATTGCACACACACACACACACACACACACACACACACACACACACACATACACACACAGAGAGAGAGAGAGACAGAGAGACAGAGAGAGAGACAGAAAGAGAGAGAGAGAGAGAGAGAGAGAGAGAGAGAGAGAGAGACAGACAGACAGACAGACAGACAGACAGACCTTGGAACACTCAGCTCTACATGGGATGTCTCTATGAAATCCCTCTCCTCACGGTTCAGGGAACTTGGCAGCAGAGGAGTTGGAAAGAGCGTGAGAGCCAGAGGGGCTGGAGGACACCAGGAGAACACGGTCCTCTAAAACAATACAGCAAAGCTCATGTGACCTCACAGACTGAGGCAGCATGCACAGGGCCTGCATTCCAGTTTAGTGTTCTTATGGGATTCCTGAGTGCAAAGGAGTGGGTCTCTGACTCCTGTGCCTTCTCTTGGGCTCTCTTCCTTTGGGTTTGTCTTGTCCAGTGGTGATGTGTCAGTTTTTGTTTTATCTTACTACATTTTATTTTATTATTAAAAAAAAATCTCAGTGCAGATTTTGGGAGGAACACAAAGAATTTTGAATAAACTTGTGGCTTTTGTTTTGCAGAAACCTGGCAGACTTTCTAGCGATCTGCAAGAACCCAGCAGAAATCCAAATTTTTAAAATATTTTGTGGGAATTCTCAATTTTTAAAATATGCAGACTCAGATCCTCTCATGACCAAGAAACACCAAGCGACTAAAGTTCACAAAACAAAAGAAAAAATAAATATTTTAAAGTCTACTTCAGCTGTTACAGTCATTTGTTCTAAGACAATGGATCAAATGGTGTCAGTTTGCTTTGAATCACTTTCTATGATTACTTTTTCGAGAAGAAAAAAGTCCAAAACATTTTCAGTAAATAACAGAAAAGTTTAATGAGTTTTCTGAAGGAAGGTATTTCGTGGAAATAGTTTGAATTGAGACATTTGAGAGCTGTTAACACAAACAGTGTTAGAATAGCTGGTGTTTATAGCAAATTGGGGTTTTAATGAATCTCAGCCAGTTTTATCATTTTCCCATCCAACACTATCCACTGTCTCTGTTGGCCGTTCCTTGCTAGTCTTTCTGGGAATGGACGAAAAAGCCCAGCAGACTACATTATTTTAACTTGGTCATTTCTGGTAGGACCCGCACTTTTGTTTGGGCTCATTTTCTCATTGTCTGATAAATGGAGTCACTGGAAGGAGAAATCCCAAGGGCTAGTCAGAGAAGCGAACTCTTTCATAGGAACGGGAAAGAACCTGGGGTATAAGGAAATAAGGCAGAACAATGGTCCTTGCTAACTGGACCTGCAGGTGAATATTGGTCTTCTGAAAGGAAGACATCTTTCTTAGCAGGCTAGCTCTACCCAGAGAATCACTTCCAACAGGTAAACCCGAGGAAATGACTCCCCGGAGAATTCCACCTAAGCTATGCCCCATCCTCTGAAGGAAGCATGGAAATATTTCATCACTTGGTACTCTTGGCAGTGTGAAGAGCACCATACAGTCTCGTGGAGATTTTATCCGACTGACGTGTCCACTGTAGGAAAGACAGACGGACTGAGAGGAACATGAGAGGTGAGAGGTTCCCTCCGATCTGAGTCCTTCAGGAAGGTCATGAAGAGGACCCTGGGCCAGATCTCTGATCTTTGAGAGGAATGCTGTGAAAGGGAAACTTCTAGACTTGCCATGGATACGATACTCATGAGCTCACATCACAGCTGCTGTGGGCCACCTCCACAGTATCAGCCCAGGAAAAACTCTGTCATAGATGAGGGTGGTGTCTTCCAGTCCCCGTCTCTTACAGAGGAGCTACCGGTGATAGATAGCTGTTGGGACTGAAGATCATTCTCCCTTTGTGTAAATGTGTGGCTGCTGGTAGATTTTCTGGGCTGCAGTGGGTGCCTGCCCCCCACACATATGAGCAACACTGGACTTAGTAACACCTCCCCCCTAAAAAAGTGCATGAAGTTGTCAGGGTGCCGCATTGAAGAGTCTTGGGGGAAGCTGAAGTGGGGATATTGGGAGTGGATACGATCACATTTCATTATATACATGTATGAATTTCTTAAGAATAAAGAAAATTAATTTTAACCCTCTCGGACCCTTGGCAGTGAAACTTGACAGTCCAGTCCCATATGTTAGCTCAATTACCAAATAATTAAAACACTGTTTTTAAATGTCATTATTATTTTTTTATCACTGATGAAATTGTCCAAAAGATGGTTTAGAGAGAAAAATATAAAATTAATTTTCTTCAGACGGGAGAATATGTTTAATTTTAACAAAATGTTCCTTCCAGTCTGCTTACAATTTGACAGTAATTGCAGAAACGCTAAGAATTCCCTTTGTTGGCCCATGACGGATCCTCAGTGCGACCACAGGAGAAAAAGTTCTGTGCAGCCCAGAACACGAATGTGTTTAAACACGAAGCTGTGCACCATGTCTGCTTGTCTTCCTCTGGCGTCATCTGTCCGTGGTGGACTTGATCCACAGCTCTTCAAGTTCCTCACTCTGGCTGATCCCTCCTGTATGTCTAAGGAGGAGAATGTTGAGAGGGCTCCCACTCCTGAGGGTTTCATCTCCGTCTTCCTAAAGCTAGCTGTCTCCCTTTCACCTCACCGTTTGCAAATGGTCTGCAGCCCAAAGGAAGCGCGCACACACACACACACACACACACAAATCAACTTCTCAACTTTCCCTTTTTTCCTTTGAAGAAGGTTGGTCATTCGGCAAAGATGTAGGAAGCTCTGAGGATCTGTCCCCTGCCCACCTCTCCTGCCTCCTCTGCCATTTTTTTCTCTTCTTATTAAATTATAGAAAAGTTCATCTTTAATATGAAGCGGTTCATTTCATTTCTTAACCAAATTAGTGCTCAGATCATGTGGATACTATGCTGGCCAAGCAGCCATATCAGAATACATTCAAATATCACAGATACATAGTGCATGTCACATTTTCTTCCCCCGCTCCTCCCCCTCCCCACCCCCGACTTTTACCAGCACTCCATCTTTTCAAACAATGACTTGTGGTGGTATTGTGTTCCCCAAAATATTGTGCATGCTAATAAACTTATCTGGGGTCAGAGAACAGAACAGCCACAATATTAAACACAGAGGTTAGGCAGTGGTAGCACACGCCTTTAATCCTAGCATTCCAGAGGCAGAGATCTACCTGGATCTCTGTGTGTTCAAGGATACAGCCAAGCATGGTGACTGGAAAGTGAGCCTTTAATCCCAGGGAGTGATGTCAGAAAGCAGAAAGGTATACAAGGCGTGAAGACCAGAAACTAGAAGCTTTTGGCTGGTTAAGCTTTCAGGCTTTTGAGCAGCAGTTCAGCTGAGATCCATTTGGATGAGAACTCAGAGGCATCCAGTCTGAGGAAATGGGATCAGCTGAGGAATTGGCAAGGTGAGGTAGCTGTGGCTTGTTCTGCTTCTCTGATCTTCCAGCATTCACCCCAATACCTGGCCCAAGGTTTGTTTTATTAATAAGAACTTTTAAGATTCCTGCTACAATGACCCATCCTGACTTGACTCATTCTTGCTTCTCATTCCCCTCAGTGTCAATGTGCTGTTTCCAGCCTAAGTATTTTCAATGCTTATAAACATTTCTAAAAAAAATAAAAATAAAAATAAAAATGCTAATTATGCTCAATATTGAAGGAATAATATCGTAACTATGGTTGGGGTTTGCATATATTGAGAGAAACACTAAGCAATTCGTTGGAGTTTCTCTCTGAGTGTTACGAGTACTAAACACGCTCTGAGATCCTGCTGGAACCATGGTGGTGGCAGAGCTTCTTTAGGGACTCTGAGGACAAGTTATTGATTGTCTCGAGTCTCTCGTGCTGGCTGGCATGTGCTGCGGAGTGATGGGGCACCCTGAGAGGCGTTCCCAGGGAAGCAGGAATGCGCGTTGGGGTGCCTTGACTGACACATGTGACATCAGCTCTACAGTGGCCACAGTGATCTGTGAGGGGATTTCTTAGGGGTCAGCCAACACGCTGCTCTGCTCTGAGGGTGGGAGCTTTCATTTCTGCGGTATTCTGTTGGAGGGTGGAAGTTTCCCAGGCTGATCTCAAACCCCAAATCCTCCAACTTGTACCTTATGAATATTGGGGTTACAGGCATAAGACATCACATACAGGCCCAAATCTTCAAGTAATTGCTTTAGGGGTGGAAAAAATGGCTCCCAGATAAAGGCACCTACGCAAAAGCCTGATGATGTGAGTTCCATTCCCTGAACCCACGTGGTGGAAGAAAGAATCAACTCCTCCAGGTAGTCCTCCGACTGCCACACAGAGTGCTACTGTGTTTGTGTGTGTGTGTGTGTGTGTGTGTGTGTGTGTGTGTGTATGTGTGTGTGCCACAGTAAATAAATAAATAAATATAATAAAACTAAATAATGCCTTGGACTTCAAAATTGATGAAAAGTTTATATGTGTGTGTGTGTGTGTGTGTGTGTGTGTGTGTGTGTGTGTGTGTGCACGCACATGTGTGTGATGAATGCAGGTGTGAGTGTACAATGATGCACATATGGAGGTCAGGGGCCAACTTTATGGAATCAGTTCTTTCCTTCCACCTTGTCATGGATTCCAGGGATTGAACTCAGGCTTGAACTAAGCTTGCCTGGCAAATGCCTTTGCCCACTGAACCATCTCACAAGCCCTGAAAACTGTTCTTCTTTGTTTTAAACCAACTTTGTACAGACACATTTTAAAACTGTTATAAACGTACTTAAATATGAATATAAAAACAAAACCAATTTTGACCAAGTTCTTAGTAAATTTAACAAATCGAAGGCTGGGAGATAGAGGAGGCTTATCAATATTGGAGTTTGCCCCATTGGACCCTCAGTGTGACCAACAGCCTCGGGCACAACTGGGGAGGGTAGTGAGGACCACAGAGACTGGACTCAGTCAGACATCCAACATCTGCACAAGGGATGAGCAGGGCCTGGATGGATGTTAGCCATCAAGCCTGAGGAAGGGCTCTGTTCACTACGGTCTGCCATGCATTTAAATAAATATTGTGCTCAGTCAGATGCCGGAGGAAGGAGAGAGGAGACTGTGAAATGATACCACAGTCACTACAGACCTGAATGGGACAGAAGGACACTAGGAGTCCTCCACTCTTTCAAGACTCTGGCTTCAGACTAGGGAGGTAGCTGAGTGGTAGAGGGCTTGCCTATCATGTCTTACCTCTCAATTATATCCCCAGTACTACCAAAAACAACAAAGTGTCAAGACTGATGAGGCACAGTGTTTCAACGGACATAACTTTATTCTGCTTATTTTCTGATCATGGCAGGAGGATATGTTTACTTAAAAAAAAATCCCACGCCTTTAATCCCAGCACTCGGGAGGCAGAGCCAGGTGGATCTCTGTGAGTTCGAGGCCAGCCTGGTCTCCAAAGCGAGTACCAGGAAAGGCGCAAAGCTACACAGAGAAACCCTGTCTCGAAAAAACCAAAAAAAAAAAAAAAAAAAAAAAATCCCAATGGTTTCCATGGCAACGGGAAAGCCTTTTGTTAGTCCAAACTCTTGTAATGATGTCACTATCATCGGAAACCACATTTACAGCTATAGCTTTTAAAAAGCATTTGAGGCTATGGGGTGACTTAACGGAGAAGCAGAGACAGATTTGTTCAAGGGGAGATGTGAATTTGGTATCTCTTAGGCAAGATCCCAAGCAAGCCTGACTCCAGAGAGAACTTCCCAGTTTCCAAACCACAAATTGTACAAAGCTTTGTGCGTTGCTTCTTATACATCAACGTCGGTGTCCCGGACAGCAGAAATGTGCCATGAGCTTGCCTTAGTCTTGCTGAATCTAGAGTTGGTCTAGATTTGTGTGGGAGTCTTTCTCTAATACATCTCCAGTTTTGTTTTAATGAGAGTCCTTTTTACAAACAGAAACACACTGAAGCAGTTATCAATCATGTTTTAGATCCTTCTGGATATTTTTCTATATTTCCATCCATATATTTCAGATGTAAAACCTGAGGATCTTTGGACTAAAGAATATTCCATATAATAAGTTATGGAAAATGTCTATCAATAGATGAATGGGTGAAGAAAACATCACACATTTGCTGAATGAAATACTGCTCAGCCACGAAGAGGATGTGGTCTTGCAATTTGCAACAGTGTGGGTGGACCTGGAGGATGTATGGGAAGTAAAATAAACCAGGCCTGTAGGGTGGATATGGCTGATGCTAATGTCCTTCATACTTCAGGTAGTGAGGGGATGGAGCTGAATATGCTCAGCTAGAGAAGTGATGTCAGTTTCCGGTGTTGAATGTGCTTAGTGCACTTAATCATGGAACAAGGTAAATATAAATCAAAATATCATACAGGACTCTGTGAGCATGCGCTGCTATTACGGATCAACCAAAACAAAGATGTAAGCACAAGTAAAGAGTTACCACAAGCCATGCTGGCATGTCTAAGAGCCTGGGTTACCACAGCGCGGCTCCCGGCAGAGGAGGGGAAGCACGCAGGGAGACGGGCCGGAGATTGTGAAAATGCAACGAGCTCTTTGTCCGCCTAGGAGCCTCTAGAAAGGAGGGCTTGCAGTTCTATTGCGCCTGCGCATCTTCAGCATGCAGTAGGAAGGATGGGGCTCAACACGCACCGTGGAAAGACATCACCGCAGTGGCCACTTGATGCTCTACTTCATGGGGCATCAGCCCTCTGTTCTAGTATCAGTTGCATCCCAGTGTGCTTTGAGGGACTGCTCTCCATCACTGGACAGAGCTTTCAAGAGCATTTACATACATGACTAAGAAGTCGAAGTGGGCTTGCTCCCAAGTGCGCTCACTTCCCCCCACCACTCTGCCCAGGTAGCAGTTGTAAATGACGCCTTACAGAGAAGACCCAACATTCTGTTTCGGAGGAGCCTCTGGTTCTGATTTAAAGAAAAAAATTAAAAAACAATGGCTCATTATCTTTCCTGTGCTGCTCAGTGTTCAATCAATTAATTAATTAGTTAATAATTAATACTTATAGTATTATGTTAACATATTATAGTGGTAATAATAGTTTCAATTAATTAATTAGTCTTCCAAGGTTGATTTCTGCAAGCTGAAGCCAAAGAAAGTTAACTGATAGAGAGGATGAAGGAGTGAATGAACCAAAGGACCCATGTAGGAACTCAACAATAGTCTAAACTTCCCAATGTAGTCTTAGAAGCAAGATAAAATATTCGACATAGCAACAAATGTATTGAGAAATGCCCAAATCCAGCTGCTAACCTTACTTCCTAATCTTATCACTAGGTAAAATGCTTCAGGACCCTTTGGCTTCTATGGATTAGAATAAAATGTGTATCTTTACTGGCATAAACTCATTAACAACTTAATTAGTAATTAGTAACCCCAAAGGCTAGCAGAACTGCAATTATTTTCATTTTAACTTCCATGTTCTTATCAAAAAGACAAAAATCAATGAAGGCATTCAGGTGACAATCGGTAACTTAAATATTTAAGCCCAAAATATGAAATAACATTTATGTAATAATAATATAATAATATTTAGACACTGACTTTTACCTTATTCTATTCCTGTTTTACTTCCCTGAAGCAGTGTGGAAGTACACTCTTCTAACGATGCTGACTGTTCTGCAGTCAGTGGACTTCCACACGTAACCACAGCCCAAGATTTAGTGTGTAGAGAGGGAGGATCAGAGAAACCAAAGCATTATTTCCAGGGCCCTGCTCATCCCGGGGATTCCTGCCCCACTAGAAGGAGCCCTGTTTCCTCATCACAAATGGCTTTAGAAAAGAAGTCTCTCAAGGACAGACTTACCACTATCTGTAGGTTTGCGTTAACGTCGCAGTTCTAAATAATGGCAGAGGATTTACCGATGCCATATGTAGGCCAAACACATTTGCGGCAAGCAAATTGCTGGTTGGATGTGTGGGCAGAATTATGGTGTCTAAAATACAGCATAGCCTCTCATTATCACACAATTCCTAGTAGAAAGTATATAGGGAAGGGGTCCAGACCCCACTGAAGAGGGCTGCCAGATGAGCAATGAAGACAGCAGCTTGCTGTCCTGCCTCTGGGCACTCCCAGGACAGGGATTAGGGAAGACGAATAGTGACTACCTTCGCCAGAACTCTCTTGTCTTCCCTCGGGCGCATGGTCACTTCCCTCCAGCAGGCACCATGGCAACAGACGGATAGCGAGCCTCAGAACTTAGTCTCCTTCCGCTCTTTGCCCCGGGATTCCACAGAGAGTTTCTCTTAAGAGCAGAACCCTCAGGAAGAGCAAAATACTTTTGCATGAGTCTAGGGTGCTGTCTGGAACGTCTCTGTTCCCACAAAACCCAGTCTGTGGAGTGTAAAAGAAGGGATGTGATTTCTTACTGCTTTGGAGTGAGTGTGGTCTTGCCTTTTCTCGTCCAGATCACCACGTTTAAAGAGCTGCCACATTTAAAAGGGTGGCTACCAGATAGAATTTGAAAATAATAATTGTCCTGGGTGACGTGGAAAAAATGATTTCTAAGTCTAAGCTTCAAAGGATAGTGCCCTTGTGTGTGACCCATATAATTCTATTTACAGTTGAGTATCTATCACCATGGTAAGTAGCCACCATTTATCAAATGATTCTGTATGTGTGATGCATGCACAAAACACAAAACAGACATGAAACACATCAGGATGTGGGTGTAACTCAGCTGGTAGAGAGTGCCTACCTAGCAGGCAAGAGGCTCTGAATAAACCAGGCATAAATAATAACAGGCACCTGTAATCTGTGCTCTGGGGTAGAGGTAAGAGAGTCAGAATTTCATGATTATCTTCAGCTTCTTAGCAAGTCTGAGGCTAGCACAGGCTACATGAGACCCATTATAGAAAACAAAAGAAAGAAATACAGAGAGGAAGGAAGGAAGGAAGGAAGGAAGGAAGGAAGGAAGGAAGGAAGGAAGGAAGGAAGGAAGGAAGGAAAAAAGGAAGGAAAGAGAGAAGGAATTGGCAGGTTTGCATAAAAAATAGCTATGGCTAACATTTATTGAACTCCAGCTGTGAATAGTAGGCTATCTTTAATAGATACACTGCTAGGCTCTGTAGGTTGCTGTCTATGTCTCCTGACCATATTTATTTGCACATCACAGTGCAATCAATCCATTAGGATGAAGGAATTATGATTTTGTACTAGTCTTTTAAAAATTCACCTGGCTGGCATTTCCGTGGTCTTGCACCTTTTTTTCCCTTGCTCTTGACTTTCCATATTTAAAGAGGTCAATAGAAAGATGGCCATGCACATTTGTAAATCAAATTATGTTCAACAAGGCCATGTCTGCCCTAACATGATGGTCTATACCCTCTCAAACCATGAACCTAAACAAATTGTCCCTCCCTTAAGATGCCCCTTGCTGTAAGAATGATCGTTAATGTACTTGTTCCTGGACAAAGTCTCGGGGATTGGTATTTGGGTGAAAGGGGGCCTACTCCGTAGTGGGTCCTTTATAAACATCTGTTGAATACATGCACGGAGAACAAATGGAATGTTCATATTTGTTTACTGAATAGATACTTACTGAACACCTCCTGTGTGCCAAACCGTCTTCTAGATGGTGAAGACAGGACATCAAGTGGGACAAACATCTCTGACCTTGTAAGGTTTACAGTCTGGTAAAAGAATAGTAGATAACTTACCCTGCCTGTATATAACTTTGTTCTGTTTTGTTCCTTCAATTGTGCTTGGCAGAGAATCTTCCACCAATAGGTGGCGTCGGGATGCTAGAAAAATACACCTTGGGTCTCTTGACCCAGAAACACTTCCTCATTTTAGCAGAACTTGCCAAGACATTATCAAGCCCGCAGCCAGGGCCACTCCTATTTTATGTCAGCGTGGGAAGTATCCATTCCTCTTATGAGAGGACTAAAACAGCAAGATAAATGTCATTATATCCGCTGCTTAGTCAAATATCAAACCTACTCGCAGTGACCTTCCCAACGGTTTGCTTTCCACAGGGAGACCTACAAAGGACGATCTCGTGTTTGAAATGCACACAAGCCGTTTTGAGTGTGGTCTTATGGGTAGCAACGTGGTGGAAGAGACCCTCTCATTAGGCCAGAAACAAGCATGGGGCTCTGAACAGCCTCGAGATACTGTGCGGACAGCTCTGCTCACAGCTCACGACTCTCCGGATATATAACAAAAAAAAAAAAAAGTATTTGTGAAGCTGTCTAGGTCCCCTTCAAGATTAAAGGAAAATAATGGTTTTACGGGAAGCTATAGCTATGGCATTTAGAGATGACAGAAATGGCTAGGGGAGAAGATAAACATTGCTGGAAGAGGCAGTTCATACACGTGTAAATTAGCTTAGTAAATCAGAGCGACTCCTCCAGTGTTTTTTTTTTTTTTTCAAAGGCGTAACCATAAAGATATAATTTTACTCACTGTAACATTTTACGGAGAACAACAAAATAGCGATGCTTGGGCAATCGACCTGGTACTTAACAGAATTCCTTCCCTGCCTGGGGAAGGCCGTTGATTTATTGGGAAATCATTGAATAAACAGAGGAGTAGGTTTTAAACAACCACCTTGCAGACAAGGTGTTGCTGTGTGCTTATTTTGCAATCGGAGATGCTGCTGGAGTTGAAATCATTGCCGGCTGCTTACAGGAGATGTTCTAGTTGGCTCTCAATTTCCAAGGGGCAATATGGGTAATAGGGAGCTCAGGGCTTTACATTTTCATAGTTCTTTGGTGCGTTGCTGAACATAAGACTCAGTTTACAGACTTGCAAAGCGTTCACAGTTGGGGATGGAATTCTCTGACAGAAAAGGCAAACGGGATGAGTTTACTGTACCCTAGATACAACTTTTCTATGCTAATGGAGACTTCCGCGGTCTCCTCTAACGAAGGTTACTGTAAGTAACTTAGTCCAAAATAGAAATGGGTCTGGATTGTGGCTTGCACGAACTTCTTGCAGCGGGAGCAAGGATATGCTTCCTACTTTTCAGTTCAGCTCTCTGTCTATCCCTGCATGCACTAGTGAGTCTGACCCTCTCCTTGAAGAAATACCTTCTCCACCACTGCCCTTCCACCTCCATCTGAAGAGCTCGGCTCTCTCTCCATACACCAGCTAAGTTGGCCAGGAAAGCTGCAGTTATGTGAGACCTCAGAAGAGAAGCCACCACACTCTGATTCCCGTTATGTGCATATTGCCCCCGGGGCCTGACTTAGCCCACACCTAGCCTGGCATTTTAGCAGAGAACATGTTTAAGGCAGTCTGATTTGACCGGATCACATAACAGCTTGCACTTCTCATATGGTTTTAGATCCTGATAATAAAGAGTCAATGCTTTACCTAGGTGTGGCGGCATATGCCTTTGTCCCAGTATTTGAGAATACTGAGGATGATGAGTTCAAGGCCAGCCAGTGCTACAAACTAAGACACTCTCACAACAACAACACAGCCCTTCCGACAACCAAAACCAACAGCAGGAAAACACAGCAAAAGTGCTGTGGGCTAAGTCAGGCCCCGGGGGCAATATGCACATAACGGGAATCAGAGTGTGGTGGCTTCTCTTCTGAGGTCTCACATAACTGCAGCTTTCCTGGCCAACTTAGTATCAGTACTCAAGTATTTGGGGGAAAAGTCAGGAAAAAATATTCCTCTCTGTAATTCTATCTGCTGAAAAAGGATTGTGGCCAACAGTGCTTCTTAGTTATAAGCAATCAAATGAAATGATGTGTAAGAGTGTGTGTGTGTGTGTGTGTGTGTGTGTGTGTGTGTGTGTGTGTGTGTGCATGTATGTATCTCTCTGTCTTTTCATGTATCTGTTTATTAGCAACTGGAAGGTTGATTATGGGACCGAGAGACAGAGATGCAGCCATATCTGGTGTGCATGAGACCTTGGCCCCGGATAACATCAACACTCTTCATGTTCTTACCCTCTGAAAATCTTTTTTTTTCTACTTGTTTTATTCCCTCAACGTTTTCTTGGTGTAGATTAATTACACATAACGATGTGTTGTCCGTCTGAGCCTCAGTCTGTTTTGTTCAGAGTCACGGACACCCTGTTTAAAATGCACACCCATTATTTCCAGCTTTAAATTAAATTTCCAATATGAATCCACAGGGCTGTCATGTTCAGGTTGTTCCCCATAAAAGAGCATCACATCAGATTATTTCACACACATGTCTCCATTTCTGAGTGACAGCACCACCCTTTTTTACGATAATTATTGGCGTCAGAGTTGGGCTATTTATTTATATTGGTAATTTTCTGATAGTTGTAGGGTGCTACGCTAGAAAGATGAATACATATATAATAGCAACTCTGTGCTCACTGAGGCGAATCAAACACAATGTCAGACACATGGGCACACACCATGTGTGATGGTTGGTGCTGACTGCCAGTTTGACAGGATTGTAATCATCTATGAGATGAGCTAACCATATCTAAAATACACACTGCCTCTATGTAAGGAGCTATTTTGGCAGATGATATACCCATTGAACATCCATTTAAAATTTGAATCTCTTATTAATGTTAGTCCGTGTTTAAGTCTGATATTTTATATTTTGACTTATTTCATCTGGTGTCCATTTACTGTACCTGATGATATTGGTGAGTTCTTGATTTGTATACACAACTATTTTACTCCACTATAGACAGGGGCTGGAGAGACGTCTCAGCCATATGAGTGCCTATTTCTCTTTCAGAGGACTTGCATTCAATTAGCACACATGTTGGGCAGTTCACAATTGCCTGTAACTCCAACTCCAAGAGTCCAAGGCCTCCACAGGCCCCGCATACACGTGGCATGCACAAATGCAGACATGCACATACACATGAGGGTGTGTGTGTTGTGTGTGTGTGCGTGTGTGGTATGTATGTGTTGTGTGTGGCATGTGTGTGTACATGTGTGTGTACATGTGTGTGTGGTGTGCCAGGCTCTATAAACTCCCAAAACAGCACTAGTGGCTAGGGACCGGATATTGAATCATAACAGCCTAGAGGGGACATTTCAGATTCGACCCATAATATTCTGCCCTTAATCACCATAGGCTCATGGCCATCTCATAATGCAAAATACACCAGTCCAAATTCAAGAGTCCTCATGGTTCTGGTCATCCTAACACTGTACAAACCTCCTCAGTTTCTTCTAAGACTTAAAGCAAACTTTAAGTGCTAGCACGGTGATGTAAAAGGCACAGGGCAAACGTGTCCATTTCACAGGAGATAAATTGGGACATAGCCAAGAACATTGCTCCAAGGTTGAACCAAAGAAAAGTCCAAAGCCAGCAGGGTTAACACAGCTTGTAGCCTGTGTCTGGCATACGGGACGTTCTCCTTGGTTTTAGCAGGCTTCTACGGCCTTGCGGTCTGCAGCATGCAGGGGTTTTCTCTCATGCAGACTCCTCACTGTTCCTGTTTAGAAGATGCCCCACAAACCCTGACACCTTGAGCATCTTCATGTGTCTATTGTAGTTTGGTATCCACTCTTTAAGCTGGACACATTGGCCTCTCAGGGCATTCTGGCAGGGAGTCTGGACTTGTCACACACTGGCTGGTCTCACAGGCTTTCCTCCAGAACATTGGTGCAAGTCTTCAGAAGAACATCATCCGTTGTATCCTGCGCACTGTGCCATGTGGATAAAAATAAGTTTGAGATGTCTCCAAGCCCTGTTAGACCAGACTTCAGCAACCTGTGCAGCTGAGCGGAAGAAAATATCTCCCTAGGCAGAAAGACAGCCCTGGGATACTATGTTCTCAGGTCCGGTCTTCGCAAAGGACAGCTCTCAAATTTGCTTTCACTGGGGCCTTTGATGGAAGGGACCCTGTCTTGTCTCCAGCGTACCTTCCCACTGCCTAGTGCAAGGCGTTCACTTTTGCTCTAGTAGTGCTTATCTCTGCAACAATCAGAGCTATACCATCCAAACCCACGTTGTCCCCAACTTTAAATTTGTCACACTCCCTTTCTTGCCAAACTGAGCGATTTTGTTTTATATTTTATTCTACTTTTGGCCCTCATTTTCACTATAATCCTGGCTTAAAGTATCCTGAATCCTTGTCTTGAAGTTCCCTCTGTCAAAATAATTAGACTATTTTACTTTTGGAATAAAGCTCACTCGGATTTTCAGGCTGTGAGCAGGACAAAATGTTAGCCAGGTTCTTTGTCAGAATGGACCAAGAATTCACTGTCCACCAGTGAATTCCATCAGTGTTCTGGTCTTCCGAAGTCCCACCAGATTGGCCCATTAAGCTCTTTGACAGCACCCTTGGCCTTCTCTAGTTTTCTGCTTCAAATTCTTCCACCATCTTCCCACAAATCAGTTCTGAAGACGTAAGAATGCCAGTATCACAGTACCAACCTCACTTCTCAGTTCCAGTGTTCACTCATTGCTTTAAGCACCTGATGCAGTCAACTTGAGAAAGGAGAAACCTACCTGGCCTGTGGTTTGAGTCCATCACAGTTGGGAAGGTGTCATGGAGAAGCTCTGTAGTGCTGGACTCTGTGACTGCTGTTTCTCATGTGGTGGCCAGATTAGGAAGCAGAGGACAAGATCACAGCAGGGCCAGACTGCAACTCTCCAAAAACTTGCCCCTGGTGACTCATCTTCACCAACCAGGTCCCATGATCTTCTAAGACATCACCACCAGCTGTGGACCAGATGTTCAAATACATCAGCATATGGAGGACATTTCAGATTCAAGCCATAATAGAAAGTTAAATCTAACTAATGAGTAGCAGTTTAGATTCCCGGTGTATATAGAATACAATCACAGTCAGAACGTGTGTGAAACTTGGGTGAACCTAACGTCACCCTATGTGAAAACCACCACAGCAGGATTTCAAGAAAATGAAGAACCTCCCCAACATCACGAAGGATTTGTTATACAAATATCCTGTCTGCAGAACCAGGATAAAATTTTCGTTGTGCCAAAGACTGTACTAATGAGGAGCTCGCAGAAAGTTATTGCACATAAAGCCTTAAAAGCGATGAAAAGCCCGTGACATCCTGATCTGCATGATGAGTTCTCTCCAGTGATTCTGAAGGTGCTAAACATTGATTACTTGGGCTTCTAAAATCAAAGCCAAGACAGAAATTGAACACACTGTTGGTAGTGCTTACAGTTTACCAGTAAACATGAACAAAGCAAAAATACTCATTAATGTTATTGTTCATACATTGAAATAATTTCATAGCTATAACTGTCAGTGGTGGAACAAAGACACCATACACTATGATAGAAAATATAGGTGTACTGTTTTCGAACTCATGATCCATGATTCAGGTTTGGGCAAGGAGGCAGGGGTCAACTCTACAGAAAGCCATCCAGGACACTTGTGTGCCTGATGACAGGAACTGTACTCATTTAGTAGAAGGACAAAGTCGGATTAGAGAGCATAAAAGAAGAACTTTCCTGTAGAATATAAACACTAACAAACTGTAATATTGCAATACTGTGTCCTGTTTGAGGGAGGTAAATAATAAAATTAAATCTAAGCCAAAAGAGTTAGGATCCAAATATAATGAATGATATGTGCAAAATATCCTTGAAAAAATAATTCTGAAGCATTCTAAATCTTTGTTTTTTTATGTTGTTTAACCTTGGTGATAAATAATGAAGTAAACAACAACAACAAAACCTCTTTCGCTGTCGCTGAGTTCAGGACATTATCCAAGGACTTTATGATCACTACCCTTTGGTTTCAGTGAAATATTGAAATGTTGTGAAAACACACTTATGAAATGCAAATTGGAAATGATTGCAGAGTCCACTGTGAGAAAGGTCACTGCTGTTGACGATGCTGAATCACAACGAGAAGCAACGCGTGCAGTTACAGGAACTTCAGGGGTACCAGTAGGGATGCCGATTGCAGAGGCCGAAGCAAGTGTATTTCAAGACTATTTCATCGGGAGATTTATGTCCCAAGGTCTCATTTGGCACCGTGTCTTAAGCGAAATGATGCAGAGCCCAAAGTCAGCAGGATCCTCTAGGAAGCATCCATCAGAGGGACTCAGACATAGAGCAATTAGAAGGGATACTGTTTGCAAAGCCTCCATCATGAGTGTCTTTGTGCTGGTGCCGATTACTCAAACTTAGAAGCGTCAAAATAAATAAATAAATAAAGCAACCAACCTCTTCCTTTGCCTTCAGAGCTCATTATGGCCCCACAGTTCAGGTTAAATTTCAAAATTATCTTGCTTTCATTTTCATTATTTCCTCTTCAACAGATAGATATATGATCATAAATATTTCGTGGTCCCTTTAGTGTCCTTGCTGGGATTTAATTTGAAGGATTATGATGAGGCAGATTGGGGAAAAAAATGAGGGCTTTGCCACAGTGAGGTCTATGCTGTGGTTTCTGCCTGGAAGGACAGAGAAAATCTGATCTAACACAGAGGTGTTGGGTTTGCGGTTAGAGGTCTTCAGATCATTAGTTAAAGAACAGCCCTGAAACCATTAATTTAAGATTGAATATTTACTCATGAAAAAAGACATGGCATGAGGAGTAACTGCAGTCATGACATTTTATCAACGGGTCCATAGTATTAAAGGAAGTAAATTGTGTCATTGACATTAAAGATACAGGGAGAGAAAAATATGGGCGTCTTGTATGTGACTGAGATTATTATGTTTAAATAGACTGCTACTATTGTTTTATGCCAGCCCTGTGGTCACCACAAAGAAGCAATATCTATAGTCAGGGCGGGAGGCTAAAAGAAAAAGAACAGTATCCTGGGATACTGTTCACCTCATTGCGCTCACATCATTCTGCTTTGTAGATGTTAACTTCTCCTGGAGATGTAAGGCTGAGGCAACCCTGCATGAAGCGGGTTTCTCAACATTGTTTCTCAAACAGCTAATGCTCACTGTGCCACTGTGTCACACTAAGATAACTCTCACAAGACTCTAAACCTTTTTATTATTATTATAGTTGTCTTCTACAGTATTTGTTATCACTTATTGCCGTGATTTGGGTGCACCCATGCTCGACATGGGATGGTCAACTCATCCAACAAATACTGTGTGCTCTGCCTGCTCCAACAACTGTTCTCACTTCTTCCCCTTCCCTGGGCCTCACTACACCCTGAGAGATGACAATATTGAAATTATGTCAATTATTAACCCCAGAGGGGCCCCTTAGCAACCAAGGGAAAGAAAATTGCCACACATCTCACTTTAAATAAAATTCAGGAAAGATTAACACTGAAGAAAATATATCAAAAGCACAGTGGCAAGGTAGCAAGTTTTGAAGGACAAGTGGGCAAGTCACCCAAAGCACCCAACTGAGATGATTGGTGAAGGCGGCCATGCTGCCAACAGCTCTCAGTGTGGATGAAACAGCCTTACGTCGGATGAAGATGCCATTTAAGACTATTGGAGCTGGAGGGGAGAAGTCAGTGCTGGCCTTCAGAGGTCCAAAGGACAGTGTCTTTCCTTAGGGTTCATGCAGCTGCAACTTTAATGCAAAGTCAGCACTCATTTCCCATTTCAAAATATCCCAAGACCCTGAGGAATTCTACTAAATATAATCTGTTTGTGTTCTGTAACTGGAACCACGAGGCACATCTGCTCGCAACATGATCTACTGAATACTTCAAGCATGTTGTTGAGATCTCCCTCTCCAACAGAGATTCCTTTCCTTTTTAGTCTCCTAATTGACAATGTGCTGGGGCTCCCCAGAACTGTGATGGAGGTACACAGAGACATTAGTATTGTCTTCATGCCTGGTAACACAGCATCTATTCTCCAGCTCAAACATCAAGGAGTCGTCTAAACTTACGTCTTTGACAAAGCTAAGGCTACTGTAGACCATATGAATGAGTCCTCGGTGGATCTGGGTAAAGTAAATTGTAATCCTTCTGAAAAGGGTTCGTCATTCTAAGCACCTTTAGGAACATTTAAGGGGGGCTGAGGCAATGGCTCAGCTGGTAAAGTGTTTACAACACCAATGTGGCACCCCGAGGTCCATCCCTGGCATCCATTTAAAAAGTGGGGCTTGGTGTAGCCATTTATAATCATAACACTGGGGAGGCACAGACAGGCTTCCTGTGGGACTCAGTAGCCAGCCAGTCTACCTATTCTGGTAAGCTCCAGGTCCTAGTGAGAGACCCTGTCTCAAAAATAAGATGGATGGCTTTTGAGGAATAACATTGAGGTTGACATCTAGTCTCCATTTACACCACACACACACACACACACACACACACACACACACACACACACACTTGTTATTCATGAGAAGAAGTAAACCTGTTAATAGTAGCAGGAAATTAGAAGCTACTCACTGTAATTCTTATGGATAACTTTGAAAGATTTGAAACTGATAAGGAAGTTACTGTGGATATGGGAGAAATAGCCAAAGAACTACCTTTAGAAGTTTGCTAGAATACTACATGCACCTGGAGGATTAGGCTAAGTGACATAAGCCAGAGGCAAAAGGACAAAAACATCCAACGCCACTCATGCCTGGAGTAAAAATAGTCAGATTCATAGGAGCCAAGTATGGTGGTGGTTTCCAAGGGCCAGGGGGTGACTCCTGGGTGGCCACAGAGAAGGGGGATTTGGTGTTAGTCCTATGTGGTAAGAGCTTGCTGTGCTCATTTGGGTATTCACCAGAATCCCTCGGGTTTTCTTGAAGTAATTTCCTACACTATTTTGGTCAAAGAAAAAGCATATAAAATGTAGACAACCTTTGTCAAGGCTACATATCTTTCTAAGACATAAGAAATCATCCAAGAAACAACTCTCCGGTCAGGCATGGAGCAGATGCTTGATGAGTATTTGTTGCATGAATTCAAGAATCAAACTTTACTCATGAAGAGAATGATCAGTTTTTACCGTGAAAACCTTACATTTTGAAGTTTTGACAAATCTTCCTTGGTTTTAGAATTACCTTTGTCTTAACTTTATACATATTTTGAAGGTTGTTTGGGTTTACTAGAAAACGTATCTTAGTAGTAGTAAAACTGCCTACTACTTACAAGGTCATTGGTTCGATGCCCATCACTGCTAATAAAAGAACAAAAGCAAAATCATTGCCCATACTCAAACAGACAGCCCTCCATCCATGCTCAAGACAGCAGCCCTGGTTAAATGCAGTGGGTTGCCCACAAAAAGACATGAATGCAGGCAGGAGGCTTAGGAAGAAGGAATTTGGCTGAAGGGTAAAGGGAATAAGAGAGGCTAGTGAGGGCCGGTGAGATGATTCAGTGGTTAAAGGCACTTGCTACAAAGCTTGACGACCAGAGTTCAAGACCGAGATAGACCAAGAACCTACACTGTGGAACTGACTCCCACATGTCCTCTGAACTCCACACATGTGCCAAAGCGTTCATGTGCCTCCCCTGTAAGTAAGAAAAATAAATGTTAAAAACTGTTAAGAGAGGACAGAAGGGAACTTTATTCAAAGAACATTATGTAAATGTGCATATAGAATATGAAAATGTAATGGAATAAGTCAATTTTAAAAACAGTCTGGTCTGATAATGCCAGTTATGATTTTATGATTACAAAGGTCTCCCGTGACCCACATCCAGGACTGGTTAGTCCATCATTTTCCGTCTCACTGTCGAGATGCAAGCGATTGCAGAGATGCATGAAACTTCCTCTGCAGAGGTTGGGATTGTTCTGTTCCTGAGCCTGCTCCTGTGTGGGTTCTCGATGAATTCTGGGAGCAGCTGCATGAAGAACAAGTATGTGGGAGCAATTCTATCTTTTACTGGCCTCTGTCACCTCCCAGGAGCAAGACTTCCCTCTCACTTGTCCCAGTACCTGCTCTCAAGAGACATTCTCTCCATCTGTCCTTCTTCAGCCCTTTCCCGACCCAAGGCTCGTTTCAGTCCTAATTTTTCAGAACATACAGAATCTACAACTACTCAAAACTAAGTAGGAGAGATATCATGTGGTGCAGATCTTTACTGAAGTCTCTATTTCTGTCTGTTAATTCTTCGAAAACAAAAGGAGATGAAGAGGAAGGGAAATGGATGGGGAGGAGAAAATGGGGGAGGTAATGATGAGGAGGGACTAGCACCCCCCACTTTCAATCTGAGGCAGAACCACAATATAAGGCCTGAGCAACTCCAGCAGGAGCCATGGGAAGGACTCCTAGCCCTGAGCAAAGGGAAAGACTCCTTAAATCTCTGTCTGCTTGTGTTTTGTGCAAGGACTTCGCTGTGGTGGAAGGATCTCTGTGGTAGCCGTGACTGACACAGTGTTTCACCCAGAGCAACTGTCACATGCTTGAGGATTTGTCATCAGGCAAGGTTGAGAATCTCCCTTCTAACCCAATACTGACAGGAACTTATAATCCTCTCCAGTCTACTGAGTGTACATTTTAACAGCATGTTAAATTAAGCTGATTTTGAAAATATTTTAGTCTCTCTCTCTCTCTCTCTCTCTCTCTCTCTCTCTCTCTCTCTCTCTCTCTCTCTCTCTCTGTGTGTGTGTGTGTGTGTGTGTGTGTGTGTGTGTGTGTGTGTGTGTTAATTCAGTGTTCTAAAACACATGCCTGGGAAGGATTGCCGGCAATTGTATAAATAAACCAGGAAGTACGGAGTGGAGGGGTGGTGGCGGCCCTGGGAAACAGTATCAAATGTGAATGCACTAAGAGGTACGGTTCTGGATTGTAGGCGACCTGTTCACACTCACTCATCACCCATTTCAAAGGCTTGGGGAAATTAAGTCTCTTTAAATGAGCAACATAAAAAGAACACTAAAAGGGGCTACAAAAATTTTATAAGCCTTTCTTATCAACAGAGAGCTTGTGTTTTCTATACCCATGCTCAGCGTTAGCGGTTTATCAAAATGACAGGGGTTTACGTAGTTTCCAAGTGTTTTTGCTTCCCTAGCATGTCACTGAAGAGCCAGTAACAGCACGAACAATGATTCCACTTACACTTGGAGGTTGCCATTGTTTGTAGAGCCCTTGCAAGGGAGTGGTCCATCTCCTTCTTGTCTACACGGAGGGGTAGGGGGCAGGGAGAGAGGAAGAGGGAGACAGACAGAGGGGACCTGACAAAAACAATCTTGATGTCTTGAAACTCTGTCCTGAGTCTCAGAGCACACTAGAACACACACACACACACACACACACACACACACACACACACACACACTCACACGGGGGTGAAGGGGAGGTGTATCAGAGATCTATCCTCACACATATCCAAAGTATTTAAAGTGCTAGATGGACCAAAGGAACCACATCTTTCCAGGTGGCTGAAATAACAAGGAATTAATCCTTATAGTTTCTCTGATTTGGGGGGGGGGGGGGGAATGTGTCCAGCCAAGCGTTCTCTCTTTTCTTTCCAGTTAATATCCACATTTATTTAACAGTTACCTTCTTTAACAGAACAATATCTGGGGAGGCTTCAGGGAAATGTGGCTGATATAACCACCACCTGGCTAAGTGCACATCTTTGGTGTCTATCCTGATTCTCCAACTGAATTCTTTTTGCCTTTTTTTTTTTTTTTTTTTTTTTTGCTTTTTGTAAAGTTAGTCAAGATACATAATTGACCTAAAAAACTTTAATAGGGTAATTTATAGATTCCCTGAAGGCCCTCCATGCGCCCTGATCGTGCTCACCTCCTAGTCCTCCCATGTCTAACCCCCTCCCACCCCATGGTGGCTGAAGGATTGCTCACAGTGTGTATTCACTGGGGTTTAGTTAAATTCCTAGTGGCCGGCCCTCTAAGGGAGAATGAGTCTTTTCTCTGCCTAAAGCCATGCCAGAGGACATCTGGTGAGGAGAGCCTTGTGGTGGCCGGAGCCAGCTCTCCTGTGCCCACTCTACCACCAGCACCACAGGGCTGTGGGCCAGCGAGGTATGAGAGTTCTGCGATGTGGAGGGTGGGTCAGCTCTTCCTAAGGGGCAGGGCCAGGTCTCCTGCGAAGGGTGGGGAAGAATTTTCTTTTATATCCATTCCTTCACTGTATTATTTTTTTTTCCTCATCCTCGGTTTGCTCGAATACACAGAGCTTGAGAAAAGAATTCTGTACAGATGGTTTCTTTGAAAGTTGTGATGGTCTGCTTTAATTGTCAATTTGACACAACCAGAAATCACCTGGGAAGAGTTTCAATGAGGGATTGTCTACACTGGTTGGCTTATCCGGCTACACTGGTTGGCTAATGTTGGTATGAACGAGGGGAGGAAAAAAACCAAATGGAATCAGTTTGCAGAGAGAGGCAGTGAGACCTCATCAAAAAACTGACCTTGAATTCTGGTAGGAGAGAGAGAACAGGGGGGCTAATGTTGATATGAACAAGAGGGGAGAAAAAACCAAATGGAATTTTTCTTTTGTTTGTTTGGTTTTTCGAGACAGGGTTTCTCTGTGTAACAACCTGGCTGTCCTGGAACTTGCTCTGTAGACCAGGCCAGCCTTGAACTCACAGAGATCCACCTGTCTCTGTCTCTTGAATGCTGTGATTATAGGCGTGTGCCGCCACCACCGCCTGGCTTTTGTTGTTGTTGTAGCAAATGGAATCTTTTTACAGATATTTTTTATTCTTTATTGTGTGTACATACATGCGTGTGTCTGTCTGTCTTTCTGTCAGTCTGTCTAGAGCATGATCAGAAAAGGGTGTGGATTCCCTGAGGCTAGAGTTACTGAGTCATCTGTGGGTGCTGGGAACCAAGCTTGTGTCCTCTGGACATGCAGAGGACTGTTAAGCTATCTCTACAACCCCATAATAGAATCTTAATCTTATGAATCAAAATTATGTTTGTTTTATTACTTATTTATTTATTTATTATTTTCAAGAACCCGTGGTAGAGGTGCTATTATTTTGCTCCATTTTATTTGCCCCAAATTTGTGGTAATTTCTTTTCCCCGTTGTAAACACACGTGGAAGAGTATTCCATTGAGAACACAGGTAGAGGCCAGGCAGGCTTTATGCCACCATTCTAATAAGAATGACGTCTGTACCCATTCGCTGTGTATTGAGTCCCAGTGGGGGCTAGGCTATGTCCAAATTCTCCTTTGCAGTTGCAGGCTTTATTTCTGCGGCCAGATGTGTCTCTCAGCTGTCAGCCCCCTTCACGGCGTTATCTCAGCTCAAGAAGCCACCTCTCAGACATGCTTCTTCCCCACAGTGGGCTGTATCTACCGGTTCATCGATGTGCGACATCCGTCTTAGTCCCATCACCTAACTTGGGTGACTTCTACGGTGGACTGAATCTTCACAATAACTTCTTCCGCTACCCAAGCATCATGAATGGGTATTCACAGTACTAACAGGTAAAACATTAGTTTTCTGTCAACATGTTTTTCTGCCATTGTTTTACTCTATTATGCAACAGTAAATGTCAGCTTCTCATCCTCCCGTTTTCCAGGGCCTGACTCGATCTCTCTCTGCCTCCTCTGCTCCCCTCCCCTCTCCTTTCTCCCCACTCTGCTTCTCACCAGACTCCCTGCGGCTTCTCTCGCTCACGCACTCACCGCTCTTTGCTGAGTGCCTTGGATTGAACCCGGACTTGTCTAGCTCCTTGTTGAGATTCTATTCATTCTTTCTTTGCCTCCTCCTTCCTTCCTTTGCGCCTTTCTATATTCTTTGATCTTGCTTTTGTCTAAACTTCTATCATAGTTTCCTCCATGCTGAAACACAAGGCTTTCTCTTTCTGTTTGGAGTTTGTATTTACATGTGTGTGTATCTTCCCCTATTCAAATCAGATAGCTAAATCTCAAGCAGAACTCTAGGCTGATGCTTCTTTCTTGTCTCTAATACCCAGCACTGAGTAGTACCTATCTTTTAGTAAGCATTTACCAAGCCCCAAGTACTAAACTAATTCCAGTACTTGGTACTTCTTCATACTAGACCACTTCATTTCTTCACACACCTCACGGAGCAAACACTACCATTATTCTCACTGTCTTCTGCTTTGAAAGTAGTGGAGCCTCGTAGAGGTTGAGGAATTGCTTAGTATCCTAGATGGAAGTGGAAGAGCTTCATCCTTCTCACTGTCAAGCCTTAGTTCTGAACCTCCTACACATTAACCGTGTGTCCAAGAGGTCTTCATGGGTCAGCTGATCTCAATCTAAATCACGCAGCACGGGATTGCTTTGTGAGAGCCCCAAGGACAAGATGAAATCCTCATCCTCTGGGATGCTTCACTCTTTTTTTTTTTTTTCAGAGAGCAAACAGCTGTGAGCAATCCTTCAGCCACCACATGACTTCCCAGAATCTCTGCTTTGGAGTAAGGTTGGCAGCAAGTCATTCATTTGTTCCCCAAATGCAACTTGGCATTGCTCTGTGCGTTTTAGTCATCACAAGGGGCAACCAAGTATTAGTCATGGTCCTCAAGGAGCTTTCATGGCACACAAAGGCTGCAGGGAGAATGCGGGTGTTTGCACTCTGCAGAGCTAAGATTTCCTAGGAGAGACGGGCTACAGGCATCCTGGCTATGTTCAGAAATCACACATATAATTAAACTCATCAGCACTCTTCAACACTTGCTGTTTATCAAGCAGCACTTGAACACAACGATCTGAAATAGTCTTCAGAACGCATCGTACTCAAATTAGCCTACATCTGTAGGCCACTTGAAATCATGAGATGTGTATTGTTTCAGCCTGTGAAATATGGCTTGTCCACTTCAACTACTGCCCTGGCCACTGAAAACAAAGACCCTGCTCTCCTCAGAACGGCTCTATGTGCATTTAATTTTCTATGTATTTTTAGTTGTAAAAATTAAATTTGTGCCAAATAGACTTTCAAAGGAAAGTGATACTCACTCATGTCATTGAGGGATGGATACTTTGAACAACTATTGATGTTCTTAAAACAAAGGAATCAGACAGAGCTCACATTACCTATCAGGTTTAATATATAAATTCTCCTTTTTCATTCCCATTAACAATACTTTGAGGTTCATATGGATATAAGTAGCAACACTTGAAAAACATTTCATTCCTCTTAGCCACTTCCGCTATGAATGAGGGGAGCAACTCATCATGATACACTATTTCAGACTACTTGGGTGGACATTTTGAGAACATCCTCTTTGCCAGGGCATCACTTCTTGTCCACAGCATGAGCTGCAAGGGACCGTGGTCCATGGGCCACTCTCTTTCAGCATCAAGGAAACAGTCTTCAAATAGCTACTTTAGTGAGAGGATGTCAGGCTCACTTTCACTTTCTTTTATCTCTTACACTGTAATTTTCATCACAGGTAAATGAAGTAAGATTTTTCCAAATGAATTTACCTTCCACAATCAAGTCTTGTCATCTGACATCTCACATGTTGTGGTGGTATTGTATTCCCCAAAATATTGTGCACCCTAATAAATTTATCTGGGGTCAGAGAACAGACAGCCACTGATACAGAGGCTAGAAAATGGTGGTACTCACGCCTTTAATCCTAGCATTCCAGAGACAGAAATCCATCTGTTCAAGGATATAGCCAAGCATGGTGACTCATGCCTTTAATCCCAGGAAGCGAGCTGTGTCTTGTATTGTGAGGGTTTCTGCCTACAATTCATCTTAACATCTACACCCAACCTACAGAGGACATGACGTCAGAGATGATGACTGTTCTCAACAGAAGGCTGAAATTTCTTCAAATTGTGAAACCAGTTATGGTTATGAATGCTTCTAATCCAAGCCATAGGGAGTGCTGTAGAACAATCCTTTTCTACACTATGAACATGCATTACTTTCATTGGTTAATAAAAAGCTGACAGGCCGGTAACTGGGCAGGAAGTTAGGTGAGAAAACCAAACTGAGAAAGCTGGGAAGAAGGGTGGAGTCGGGCATCACCAGCTGGATGCAGAGGAAGCAAGATGAGAATGTTGTACCGAGAAAAGGTACCAAGCCACGTGGCTAAACACAGATAAGAATTATGGGTTAATTTAAGTGTAAGAGCTAGTCAGTAATAAGCCTGAGCTATTGGTCAAGCATTTGCAAATAATATTAAGCCTCTGAGTCAATTATTTGGGAAACAGCTGATGGGTATTTGGGAGTTGCTGGTGGGACAGAAACGTCCACTTACAAAGGAGAGAGGTTGGGACAGGAGGATTACTAAGTTTGAGGCCAGTCTGTGTTACACTGTGAGACCCTGTCTCAGACAAAACAATACAAAGAAAAACATGAGAAACAGGAACAACCCTCCAAAACCAAATTCATTCTGGGCACCAGAATTTGCAGGTGCTCTCCACAACCTTCACAAGGCAACAAGCACACAGAACTTTTCTAGACACAGGCAACTCAAAGTTAGGGTTCACTTGGAAACCTCCATATGCTGTGCCCCTTGAGGGTGAGAGGGTCTATGGTAAAGACAACAAGGGCAGGTGGGGTTGTGCTGGTTGGTGACGGGGGTGGGGGTGGAGGCAAACCTGAAGAACTCCTGCTAAGTCAAGATGGAAATGGTGCAACCTGAGCAAGATTTCGGCTGCACTAAGCTGTATCTGAGTGAGAGATCTGAGAGGTGATGAGTTTAAGTTATCCGACATCACTGGCGGTAACTAGACTACTGGAAAGTGGAGAGTTTAAAGAAAGGACTAAGTTGACATCTTTCCTTGCATGTGAAGGACACCAAACTCTTAGCAGACAATCTTCTAGTTAATCAATTTCTGGAAGCATAACAGAATTAGAAAGAAAAAAAATCATCATCTTCGCAAACAATGATGTAGCTAATCCAGGCCACTGTCATTGGTGGGTGTCCATGTCAGATCACAGTTTGTGCAAAGCATTGCCACACAGAAGCAGACTGTCACCATCTGAAATGACTGGTCAGTCTCGGCATCCCTGAAAGTGGACCAGCCAGGCATTTTAGGTCTCTGATGTGATGTGTTTGAAGCATGTAGCACCATCTAAAACTCCATTCTTACCAGAACCATTAAGCCTAAACTTAACCATAATCCCAGAATTTAATGTCTTCATATAGAAAGTAAAAATACAGGTCATGGAGAAGAAAGTTAAGTGGCCCCAGGAGGAACCAAACAGCTAACCTAGGGCACTGAATGTTTTGTTTTTGTAACAAGTAAACTATACAGAGGAATGGAAAAGAGATATAAGTGGAAGGTGGATTTATTTAAAGCAGGTTTGAAGGCTACATCATATAAATGTAAAGTACGGACCTTGTGTTGATCCTGCTTCAAGTAAGCCAACTGAAGAGACAATTTTAACAGAATTGATAAATTATGTCTGTGGATAATAGATGACATTGAAGGATTATTTATTCTTTCTTTAAAATTCCAAATGCATTACGGGCATACAGAAAAATATCAAATTTGTATTTGCAAAATGGAGGATTCAGGGGGAAGAATAACATCATATTTTTAAGTGCTTTAGTAGAGATAAATGGTCCTCAATATAGCAAATTGATAAACATTGAGTCCGGTTGATAGGCTTGTAAAATTTCACTGGTTATCTCTATAAGTTAAAAATTTGCAGTTCATAGGCGTGTCATTAAACAGCACAAAGGGGACATTTTAGTGCTTATAGTTTTTTTTTTTTTTAGCTCATCTACAATTTTATTTATTTATTTATTTTTATTTTATAAATTTAATTATTTTTCTATTATCAGCTTGATACAGTATAAATTCTTATCCTAATAGTGAAATGTTTCATTGAGGCTTGCCCAGTAATTGAGTAAAACCAAAACTTATTATAAGCCACAGTCATCCTAGGGTCCCCCCTGCCATATAGCCTCCCTGGTTCTGTGGGGTGCAGTCTGATTGTCCTTTGCTTTACATCTAGTATCCATTTATGAGTGAGTACATACCATGTTTGTCCTTCTGGGTTTGGGTTGCCTCACCCATGATGATATTTTCTAGTTCCATCCATTTGCCTGTAAATTTCATTGGTGCTTATAGTTTTATACAATGTAGCTCAGTATATATGAGTGTAAATATAAAACAAAAGCCACTTGAAACTTGTTCGTTGAGAAATAACTATTATCGATTGCTAGATTTAGTATTTTCTTAAACAAAGGCCAGCCAGATGGTTCAGCAGGTAGAAGCACTATACACAAGCCTGACAACTGGACTAGCCTGAATCATGCAGTGCAGCAGAAACAAGAGTGATCCTACCTCAAACAGAGTGAAGGAAGAGAGCTGATGCCCCAAACTATTACCTTCTGATCTCCACATGTCCAGCATGGAATTTGTACACCCATACCATAGACGTACATAGATACAATATAAACACACACAATAAAACAATAGTTTTATAAACAGAATAAGGCTGAAAATAAAGTTTGCACTTGCTAGCATTCACTCAGCCAGTGTCAATATACATGTAAGATATGGAACTAACCCCTTGAGAAAAGTGTTTGAAAGTTTATAGTTGTGAACTCCTTTACTGTGTGTGGTATATAATAGCTTCTATCATGTGATCTCTTTCTGGTTTGGACTTGAGATATCCCTCCTGAGAATAGCTACAGATAGAGGTAGCCACTCCCCAGGAGAACCATGATAGGAAAAGTGAAGTTCTGGGGGTGACAGGTGAGATAGAATGCAGAAGTGAAACCAACATGCACGACAGAGAAGACAGCTGTGCCTCGCAGGCTCTGGGGAGGCTAAGAGGATGTGCAGGAGATCACCTGGAAACCAGGAGGCAGCAGGGAGCTCCACCTATGGGACAGGGGAGAGACAAGAAGGACCCATACATCCTAGCTTTTATGGACATGGATGTCCACAAGATTGTCCCTCAGTCTTTGTCATGGAGCTGTGGATTGGTTAGTTTAAAGGAAAGGCAGGCACACAGGAGAACTTATTTTATTCCAGTATTGACCATTAGGTTTTGTTGTGATCATGCAGGAGCAGAGTGTGTGGGTGTGTTAGATTTGGGGTCATGGAACAGCGGCTAAGGCACAGACAAACAAAGTCACAGAAGAAGGCACACGGGATGGGTTTCAAACTACTGGTGTTGGATCTTGTTGTTCGGCTGTTTCCTCTTAAAAACAAACCTTCCCACCTTAGAGGAAAGCTCCTCAAGATGTAGAATGTCCTAAAGGGAGATGAAACATTCCACCCTGTAGGGAAATTCCTTAAGCTCAGGAAGTAAACAACCGAAAAGCTTCAGGAAGTCCCTGAAACTAAACAGATACACTGGTTCTTCCCTTCCCACCCATCTATCAGCCATAAGGACTGCTGAGAGACACTCTAAGGGGAGACAAGCCACCTCAAAAACAGAGACCAGCTAGGCTGCCTGGGAGAGACTCAGAGCAGTTGAGATGCCAGGAAGGACATTCTCCAAACTGTTGAGCTGCCCGCAGGCTGTGCAGTGTGCTCCAGGTTTCTAGCGTTAAGAAGCTGTCACCACGCTGGGTAGGCTTTTGGTTATACAGTTGTCTTTGAGTCATTTCTGTTCTTTTTAGCAATCCTTCACCCATATTCCTATCATAACCCATATAAACCCATTGATTCACCAAACTGGACTTGGATGGCATTAAGTGGATGTTTTTTGTGTCTCTATAGGAGTAGTGTTACACAACATGTTTAAAAGTGGATGCTGAGGAAAGAAGCTATATTTATAAAAAGTAGTTAATATTTAATAGACTAACTGCTACCTGCGAGGCTGTTTGAATCTGTTCAGTTTTATACATTATTTTTGGGAAACTCATTTATTTTTCTTGGTCATTTATTGAAACTTTTGATAGAAACATTTTGCAAATAACAACTGATTCAACAAATATTTATTGCACCTCTACTCTCTGCCAAGTGTAGACGTGGGAGAGTGCACTGATAAATCCTGAGAATGGAAGTCAATTAAAATGTGGATATATAAACTAAAAATCATAGTAAAATATGACATGTTCTAGTGCAGTGGCTCTCAACTTTACTAATGCTGTGACCCTTTAATACAGTTCCTCACCTCATGCTGACCCCCCAACCATAAAATTATTTCATTGCTACTTCATAGCTGTAATTTTGCTGCTGTTATGAATTGTAATGTAAACATCTGATAGGCAGGGTACCTGCTATGTGACACCAAAGGGGTCCCCACGCACAGTTTGAGAACCACTGCTCCAGTGGACGTCCAGAGAAGGTGTTGTACAGCAGAGAGGAGAGAACAATGGACTTTTCACGAGAAAGTGAAGGAAAAACGCAGGGTTTCATCTCGCTGGGGTATTTGTGCTGAGTTTTGAAAGGTGGCTCAAGTCTGGGGTAAAATAACAGTGAGGTATTCACGGTCAGGGTTTGGAGAGATTAGAGTTAGACGACATGGAGTCAAGTTGTGCGTTTGGCCCTTTAGTTCAGTGGGGGTGAGAAGCAGTGAGAAGTAGCTCATGGGGCACTTAGAGAAGTCAACATAAAAGGTAGGTATAGCTGGCTAGACCAAAACTTTACACAAAACAAGGCTGTGTGATCCTGGCATTTGGGATTGGGATCAGGAGTTCAAGGTTACACGCTTTCCTTTTCAGGGCACAATATAAATGTTAGAGTTTTTCCCTTCTAGGCCTCAGGATGGAGGCAAAAGTAACAGAGAACTCAGTAACACATGCACAGAACAGTGCTCTGGAAGGGAGTTCTGGTGGCTTTCACGTCTGGCATCTGCTTGGTAGCAGCTGAGCACTGTGTTGAAGCCAAGCCATCCTGCAGGGGCTCGCTTGTCTCAAGACAGATTTTAGACGTGTTGGTTTTATTACCAAACTGCATAGATTCCACCCAGAGGAAGAATTTATTTGACAATCCAGAAACTATACAAGATTTGTTTTCTGTTTTTTCTTACGTGCATATTCCCTTGTGAGAAAACAGATCTGCTCTGTTACTGATTGGGCAAAGCATTTCAAGGCATTATGGAGACACACTGCCAGTCTGGTCAGCTCTGGCATTCGATTCACTTTTCCAAAAGTTGAGTTCATAGCACTGATGGAACAGGCTCAGTGAATACTGGCATTTTTCTCTGTGTCTGCGGATCTAGTGTTGAGATGTTGAACACAAGACTGTTTGATGTTCTTTTATATGTGTTTTTTCTTTTTAAACTTTATAGAACATCTTCTATTGCTCATTCTTTCTTGAAAGAGAAGACAAATTTTTTTTGTTCCAAGTAGATGGAGTGTTTAAACTGTAAATTCAAGTTTTCTCCTTTCTTTTGACCCATGGAAACGTTTTGTTGTTGTTGTTGTTGTTGTTTTCCCCAAATGAACTGCACAGAGCGTCTCCTTAGATGATGTCTTGTTTCCAAGGAGAGACCAATGTACTCTTCACAAATGAAAGCATGCAGCATGGAATAAATGCATTGCAACCCTTCTTGCCCTCAAGTGCACCCAGCGCAGCTCTGTCCCTGAAGCCGCTCCATCCTCTAGGTTCCCCGTGTGATGCTGCTGTGGAAACAGTCCACAGAGATTTCTTTTTATCCCACCAGCTGCAAAATAAATTGTTGTCAAACACTGGAAATCTTTTGCTGTACTTTCTTCATATGAAAAATAATCGCAGCGCGTAATCCTGACGCTGCAACACTGGAGGAGGCACCTGGGCAAACGGGAACAAGAAGAAAGAAAGCCAGGAAGAAATGTTCGTGATGTGAAACAGTCTCAACTCTACCTAGTGATGCTAATGACTCCTCTTCCTCACAGGGTTTCATACTCCCCCAAGCTCAGCAAGTTATAGTACAGAAAAGTATCCTTTAACCTTTTAAATACAGTGTGATCTGGAGAGAAGAGCAAGCATTATAAACCAAGGGCAGCTGATTTTTTTTTTTTTTAGACCTTTTGTGAGCCTGGTTCTTCAACAATAGAAAAATCTGTCCAAATTCTAACATACGATTTATGGAGACATGTATGCAATGATTAAATATAAATAAATGGATGAAATACCACTTAGTACAGCTATTAAGACTGTCTACCCCATAAAGTGTATTTGGAAGTCTGAATGAAATATCTTTCTGGAGAGATATTATTCAACGACAAGAGTATCAATGCTAAGCACCTTTTGTAATATGCATACGCATGATTATATACATGGTGTGGACATGCACACACACACACACACACACACACACACACACACACACACACACACACACCTCTAATGATGCTCTGCTTACACACAGGCCATAGTCATCAGTACTCAATACAACATCCTAAAACAATCTCTAAGGGCTAATGCATACAAATCCTACCCATTGCTAGGATACTCAGGTCCTCTTACCTTCTGACATTTCAGCACCAAGTTGGGAGCAAATGAGAGAACCATTCCTAAAACAAGATGGCAACCTGAGGAGCAAACTGCTTCCATGGGCATTCCATTATGCACTTGCTTACAGAACAGCACATGTATTAACCATATGGACGACCTCTTGCATAAGTGTAAGACTCGCCAAGATGTGGATTAGAAACAACAGAGAAGTTTAGTTTGAAAGAGCTGCTGAAGTCTGTGTTACAGTGGCAAATCAAACTGAACCCATGCCTCTTCTTGTTTGTGCTGAGCAGGACTTAACCTGGATTCAATGAAAAATAAGTGTTTGAATATGTTGAAAAGCCTGGGGAAAATGTTGCGCTGTTGTATCTATTAGGAGAGGACAGGCTGCATGAGTGCAGTTATGAAATCACTCTCCGGCTTGCCAACTCTCTCCTAACCGATACACCGTCCCAGAGTGTAGCCCAGCAGTCCTCCCATTTCCCCACTTCTCAACACTGTAATTACCTTCTCCATTTTCCTGTGCCACTTGCAATTCCTGAATTGGAAAGCCTCGGTCAAATGGCTTCGTCGCAAGGCCATTAGTATTTAAATTTGTGCAAGTTGTACAGGTCCGTGACAGTGATTTTTTTTTTTTTTATGTGTTGTATTGGCTTACACGGAGTATTAATATTTCCTGCTGCTGGCAGCATTTGTGTGAGGCATCTGGGGAGACTTCTCTGTGATGACTCAGACCATCAGCATCATCTGAGCGTCCGTAAGACAGTTAGTTCTGAGTGGTTGTCTTGTTACTGGAGGAAGACATCACATGATGGAGGAGCAATACATACGGTCTCTCTGCAATGTTCACAGATAACATCACTGGCATTGAGGCTGCCGCAATGACAGGACCTTTTCCGAGGAATAAGGAAACATGTCACGGGTGTTGTTGGTTTTTTTGGTTTTCTTCCCCCACACAAATACACTCAACTACCTTTGAGCAGCATTTTTCTTTCCGTTCTCAGCCGTATGCTCTGAGCATCAATGTACCACGAGAGGACCGTTTAAAAGGACTCCTAGGACGGGGTCATTTATGTCAAGCAAGGTGTTTGTGAAATTAACACATTGTACTTGTCATGGGGCCGTTGTAACAGAAATCTATTCCTCTGCAGTTGCCTC
Organism: Peromyscus californicus insignis; assembly: GCF_007827085.1. Taxonomy (NCBI): domain Eukaryota; kingdom Metazoa; phylum Chordata; class Mammalia; order Rodentia; family Cricetidae; genus Peromyscus; species Peromyscus californicus. The sequence continues at coordinate 42,457,846 of NW_026294535.1, read as the reverse complement.
CAGAGACTACAAATCATTTTCCCTGCCTGGAGCCGCGTTTTCTAGAAGAAAGCCGAGAGATGGCTTTAGGTTATTATGGAGGTGACATTGTTGGCAAGCTTAAGCTGACATATGCTGGGTATAAGCATGGTCAGGCTCACATGATTCTTTTTTTTTAAACAGGTGCAATTGTTAGAAAGATATTTTGATTTAAAAAATTAAAAATCCCCAAATTCTTAACTTTTGAAAATATTCTTTACATCAGAACATTTTGAAGAACGAGCTGGTGGGACTTGGAATTTCTAAATCATTTTTTCTTGTGGTTATAGTGACGTCATCAAGGACGACTCATTGCTCTGGACTTGTGTTAATCCGTGTGCCACTGCAAACACCACTGAACCATCATAACCTTTGTCGTTATTTGTAAAATAAAGAGATTTCCATCACGTCATGTCGATTTTGTTGTATAACTTACATTATGAGATATTTAGATTAGTTCAAGAGAGTAACCACAAAACCACACATCTTGGATCCCTGTGAAGCAAAATGGGGGAAATTGTGTGTTTCGGTGTTTCCTTTATTTTAGGCATTTTAGGATTTCTATAGACCTCACAAGCAGCCTTCTGCCAAGTTGACTCAAGAATGTCATGTTGCCAGGCATATAGGGGCATGCCTTTAATCTCAGTGTGCCAAATTTCGATGCAGGAGGATAGCAAGATCAAGGTTAACCTGGACTATACAGTGAGACATTGTCTCAAAGGAATAAAAGAAGGAAGGAAGGAAGAAAGGAAGGAAGGAAGGGAGGGAGGGAGGGAGGAAGGGAGGGAGGGAGGAAGGGAGGGAGGGAGAGCCTGAATGGTTCCAAGTGAGCTAATAGTCTCTATCATATTTCTGCAAATTTAGTTTGTAAAAGACTATATAAAATAAATACTCTTTTTTTTTTTTTGGTTTTTCGAGAAAGGGTTTCTCTGTGTAGTTTTGCGCCTTTCCTGGAACTCACTTTGTAGACCAGGCTGGCCTCGAACTCACAGAGATCCGCCTGGCTCTGCCTCCCGAGTGCTGGGATTAAAGGCGTGCACCACCACTGCCTGGCGATATACTCTTTTATTTTAATTAATCGTCACTATTTCATCTGTATTTGAAAAAAAATTGTATTTAGCATAGTAGATAGAGCATAAACAACACAATCAAGCCTGAGCGGTTACTACCTTCATTAGAATCTATATCTCTGACTGATATTCACCAGAGCCCAGCCACACCCTGCCTTCAAGGCCTGTACACAGTGTTGCTTGCTATTGTAGGCCATTTGACCTCACTCGTAACCACCAGGAGGTAACCACTGATGCCGGAATTTACAGGTAATACAGATTAACTGGGAGAAATGATTATCAGTTAACAATAACATTAATTGGGCCCATTTAATTTTTTATGAACAATTGGGATTCGATTATTCCAAAAGTGTTCAAGTGGATAATTTGGGAAATTAAAATTTGTTTGTGTAGGCCTCCCTTCACCCACTCTTCTGTGCCACCATTATACTAAGATAATAAATGAAAAGAATTGCCAACTTTACCTAGTCTACTCACCTTAACTTATTTTTTCACTAGAAACTAAAACCTTGTTTTTCCAGTTACTGGTAACTTCTTATAAAGCATTCACACAACATACAGATGAGTAAAACACCAATGTGGTGATATTATGTTCCCCAAAATATTGTACACCCTAATAAACTTATCTGGGGTCAGAGAACAGAACAGCCACTAGATATAGAGGCCAGAAAATGGTGGCACACACGCCTTTAATCCTAGCATTCCAGAGGCAGAGATCCATATGGATCTCTGTGAGTTCAAAGCCACACTGGAAACAACCAGGCATGGTGACTCACACCTTTAATCCCAGGAAGTGATGGCAGAAAGGTATATAAGACGTGAAGACCAGAAACTAGAAGCTTTTGGCCTGGTTAAGCTTTTAGGCTTTTGAGCAACAGTTCAGCTGAGATTCATTGTGGATGAGAACTCAGAGGCTTCCTGTCTGAGGAAACAGGATCAGCTGAGGAATTGGCAAGGTGAGGAAGCTGTGGCTTGTTCTGCTTCTCTGATCTTCCAGTGTTCACCCCAATACCTGGCTCCAGGTTTGTTTTTATTAATAAGACCATTTAAGATTCATGCTACACACCAAGGACAACCTTCCGTGATTGAGTGAGGGTTGGGATGGGTTGACACTCCACTCGGGGGCCTGTCTGTGCCCATGTGTTACTTACAAGACACTGTGCTCAACAGAAATGTAAGAACAAACTCTGAAACCAGGAGAGGATTTGTAACAGCATGTGATTTTTTTCCAAATACCATAATTCAACTGTAAAGATGCGTTCTTAAACTGTAAAGGCAAGGGTGGGAAAATCAAAATGTCATACCTCAATAGCCCCAGCTTTTCACTTTATTTTATGATGATTCACAAAATTAAACACATCCTTTCATGGGCAATAAAATAAACTACATGAAAATAGAATACAACAGTCTGACAGTGCTCTAGAACCAGACTTAATCATCATTGTAATTAGTGATCAATGAATTAAGCACATGTGTTAATAAAGGTATACCAAACACAACACTTTAGTACGATGGTCAGAATAATTTATGACAATTGAGCCTTTTATTATTTTTAAATATCTATGTGATTTTGTTATGTGTCTGAATGTATTTTTGTGCTCACATGTGAGTGGGTACATGCATCTGTATGCACACGGAGGCCAGAAGAAGGCATTAGATCCCTCTGTGTTGGAGTTACAGTTGTTTGTGGGACTCCTGGCTTATCACATGAATGCTGGGACCCAAACTCTGGTTCTCAGGATTGCACAACCAGAAGCTTCAACCCCATCTATCCAACTCTGTCCTTTCCATTTTTTAAATTAACATAATTGAAGTTGGTAGTAAAAGAGGACTTGGTTAATATGGAAAACTAACCTATTTTAAATCAAGAATAAATATTCTGATTATCCATGAAACATTATAAGCATTATTATTACAAACTACTCAAGAATTTTAAAAACAGTAAGACTGTAGAATCTGAGGCAAAAAGACCAATGTTACATGCGCTCTGTCCTTTCTTCTTTTATTTACATTCAGTAACAACTTGAATACAAGATCAATTTACTAGGCTCCAACGATGTGCTTAGAAATTGGGGAGACCTCAGGGAGTTTAGTGATGAGCAGATGTAGTTGTTGTGTGTGGGGGTGTCCTTATTCTACAGGAAATATATTTGAGCAGACAACAATTTTAGGTGGTTCTGACACTGTGGTGATCAGGGCTAATCTGGTTGCTAGGGAAGCATGTCAGCAGAGAACCCACTGCAAGAAAACAGCCTTTACACTAATTCTCACCAACAAGAATGGCTCTAACAGTAGAGTGAGTCAAAGGTGAGTGTAGGATACAAATGCAAGGGCAAGGACGTGAAAAATATGGACCTAGGCGTGATGCTGTAGATGTCCAGGGCAGTTTTCAAATGAGTTAGAACTGCCCTGATAAGTCAATTTCCATTAACTCTAGATTTTGCTGTATCTTGGAAATCAAAACACACCATGATCAAATCTCTTACCAATGTGAGATGCTGTTATTATTGTAGGAAAAAACTTTTGTCATTATTTTGACTTGGTTCCCAGTCATAAGAAAGACTTCCTGTGTGGCAGTTCTCAAATTGCTTCTTACCTTTTATAATTCCTTGACATCACGGCCTTCCCTTTGAGTTTACACTGAATACCATTACAGAAAGTCTATAATATTTCCATTCTTCTCAGTGCACTGTGGCTTTCATAGGACTGTGGGGCTATATGACGCTGTCTTCAGAAGCCTTGTACCATTTATTATGTGTGGTAGACATTTGATGAGGTACTAACTGGAAGTCAGATGGGGTTCATACCAAACTGGAAGTCACCTTCATAGAATAGTTAATCTTCCTCATGGTTTTACACCCTTCAAATCTATAAGCAATCATCGGGAATTTTCCATGTGTTCTGTTGCGAAATCACGTCTCTAAAAGTAAGTGCTCCCATTTCATTTCAATGAGATATCTTTGTCTTTAATCTAAGCTTTATCTTTGTAGATAGAAGTCCATTTGGAAAGACATCAAGGTCTCCACAACAACATCTTCACAGCTGTGGTCTCCACAGCAGCTTCTCCATAGCTATGTTTTGTTCAATAGTTTTTCCAAGACAGGGTCTCACTGTGTAATCTAAGCTGGCTTTGAACTCAAGATGTAGCCCAAAATGTCTGTGTACTCACTGTGATTCTCCTGCTTCTTCCTCCCGAGTACTGGGGTTAGGGATATATATCACCACGCCCGGCTCTTTGTGTCGTAATCTACTGATAATTTTCAGAATATGAATCGCAAATGCCTGCTGTGTATCAGTGTGCTACTCCTTTAGCCAGATGTGTTCTCCAGCTGTGAGGAAAAAAAACTTGAGAAAATCAACTTGATAAAGGGAGAAAACATTCTCGAATGTTCTGGAAATGGTAGCGCAGGATAAAGTCTGGAAGAAAAGTCAGAAGGCCTCGTGCTACAGTTCAGATCTGGGGTGTCCTCCACAGCTGGTGTGTTGAAGGGTTGTGCAAAAGGAACACACTGTGCTGTGAGATGTGCTGGAACGTTTAGGGGGCAGAGCCTGGTGGAAGGTAGGTTCCATCACGGAGACATGCCCCTTCCTCCTTCATGCATTGATTCCCAGCGTTTGCTCCTCAGTATGATCCCCGCAAAGATGATTCCTTCCCCATGAGCTGAAAAAGAGCAAAGCCCATTGATCACAGACTGAAATCTCTGAATCAATGAGCCAGAACAAGCCCTCCTTTTTCATCAGCTGACTTTTTCAAGTGTTTTCTCACAGTGATGGATAGCTGGTGAACACATCTGGCCAAAGGAATAGCACACCGATATACAGAAGGTGTTTGCGATTCACATTCTGAAAATTAACGATAAATTACTACACAAAGAGCCAGGCATGGTGGCATATAGATCTCTAACCCCAGGGCTCAGGAGGTTGAAGCAGGAAAATCACAGGGAGTGCACAGCCAACCTGGGCTACATTTTAAGTTCAAAGCCAGCTTAGATTACACAGTGAAGAAAAACAGCCTGAAGATGATACAGAGGGTCTGAAAACGAAAACACTGCTATCACGGCTTTAAAATCACACCGAAAGCCCTTTGCTTTAAAAAATCATAGATGGCAGCTTCTCAAGAACTATTTATTCTCAACTAATAAGCAATTGTTGGCATATTTTCTATGAAAGTGTTTACATAAATTTCACGTTGATACCAACAAAACAAGTAACAAAATTACTTCCATTGCTGTCTCTGTGTTTCTTCCCAAACCGTCATGTTGAAGCAAATAACTGAGCATGTGTGGATTTTACCCCACATCATCTAGTGAAGCCTGCCTCATTGACATCTTAGTCTTTAGGATAAAGACTTGCTATTTCAGTGACTCCTAAATGTACAGTTGTATTGAAAGTCATTATTTGTAAGATTCTGTGTGTTTTCTCACTTAACCTGGTGAATCTTACATATGCCACCAAACTCAGTAGTTACTCATTTGCATAGTATTTATAACTCTGCCTACAAATATTAATGAGAGTTATCTAAAATACTCACACTTTGTGGGATTTTTATTATTTCTTAAGTTTTCTACTTTTTTGAGAATTTCACAATAAGTATATCGTATTAACATAATTTCTACATTTCCCTGTCCCCACTCCAACTACTCCTGTGCTCTCCCTCTCTTGAATTCATCACCTCTTCTTCTATCATTACTATTGTTACACACACACACACACACAAACACACACACACACACACGCACACACTGAACCTATTTAATGTTGCGCATATGTACAAGTGTTTAGGGTTGAACACTGAAGACTGGACAACCTACTGGGGACTTGTCCCTGGGAAAACTGATTCTCCATCTCTTAGAGGCCTTTAACTGTCTGTGGTGCTTTACCTAGCGGGGGGCTATTGTGAATGTCCCCCCATCCACCTTGGCATGTCTCCTGATGGGGTCATTCCACAAGTCTCGTTTAAGTGACTGTATGGTTGAGATTTCATGGGTGAAGCATCCTTGTCATGTCTAAAAGACACGACCTCACAATAGACTTTCTGGTCCTCGGGCTCTTAGAACTTTTCTCTCCCTGTTTTACGATGGTCCCTGAGTCTTAGGTGTGTGTTGTAAATACCCCAGTTGGAGCTGGGCACCCCATGGTCACTTATCTGCTTTTTGATCAAGTGTAGATCTCTATGGTCACCTCTATCTGCTGCAAAAAGAAGTTTCTTTGATGAGGGGTGAGAGATATACTTATCCATGTGATAAGGACATGTATTTGGAATATAGCTACACTCTATATTGATATAGGAGTGTGGCAGTAGAATGCTCTCTTTTAGCATCTATGATCTTGCTAGTCAGTAGATCATAGTAGTTAGCTGGATTTCCAGTAACACACATTATTTCCCTTCTATTGGTTCCCTTAAGCCCAATTAGATAGATGTTGATTATCTTCAAGTTGTAAATGGCACTCTTGCACTGTTGGAAGGTAACACTTTAGAATGGCTGCTGAGAGAATCCTATTTTAGACTTCTCAGTACTAAGACATCCAAGAGGATTTTTTGTGTTGCAGACACCGCCCCCCTCTCTCCAGTGACAAAATGAAATCACTGAGTTCTGTGACCATGATTTCTTTACTCAAATGAACACTTTCCATGATGTAAGTAGATGAACTTGGGGCTTTTCAGGGTCACCAGTGATTCTGTGGAAAAGACATGAAGCTGAAAATCCCATGAGGTGTCTCTAAAAGTCTTCTCTCTGACTGGGAAGCCATGATGCAGAGTTGTTCTTAACGCCCATGTTTGGACATCATCCTGTGAGCCATAGTGATGTTCTTCCATCTGGAGCCCAGGCCCATTGAAGACTTTCTCTTTTGGTGGACTTTATTGTTGTAAGTCTTTATTTTTATGCTCTTAGGAAACATACCCATCGTTTCATTTGTATTTACTGGAAAATTGAATTGTGGGCTAATATCCATTTAGCTTCCCAATATATTCATGTCCAGGAATTTTTTAATTATAATATCCAGTAACTCAAAATTTCTAAATTTGCTTTTGTGTTATTGATGCCTTTTTTTGTGGTCTCAGTATAACTTACATACACTTTTTTTTTCTGTAAATGAGCTTTGATTTCACACTATAAGGCTTAAGAGCTTAGCTTTTACACACTTGATAATCAGAATTATAGAATAGCCTTATCACTGGGGTTGAATTGGATAGGTCTCATTAAAATTGACTATTTCTTGATTATAAGACAATTTTCTGATAAACCCAACCACACTCTTTGGTTTATTTTTCACTTCATTGTCTACAGTAACATTTGCTGAATGTAGTAGAAATTATGTTCAACTCATTCTTTCTTGGCCAAATTATCACGTCTACATCTTGTTCTATTTTTGAAAGGGTCAGCTGCCAATCTTGTGCCTGGTAAATGTCTCCCACAAGGCATGGCAATCTCAGGTGACTAGCCACTCTTAACATGTATCCATGTGTCACTATAGCAGTGTTAGATTCTAAATTGAACTCTTAGAGGGCAGACCCTGTGCTTATATTTACAAATACGATTCTCAATAAGGAAGTTCATTTTTTTTTTCCGAGACAGGGTTTCTCTGTAGCTTTGGAGCCTGTCCTGGAACTCACTCTGTAGCCCATGCTGGCCTCAAACTCACAGAGATCCACCTGCCTCTGCCTCCTGAGTGCTGGGATTAAAGGCGTGCACCACTACCACCCAGCAAGAAGTTCATTTTTGAAGATTTGCTCAATCAGTTGTTCAGTTCACAGCCTATCAAATAATCATGATAATTGTTTAGTTCAAATCAATCACATAGACAGATTTTGTTTGTTGTTGTTTTTCAACATAGTCAGAATTTTCCATTTTTATCTGTGGAATCCAACAATGGGAGGTGAGTAGGGGTGAGCTAACGACCAACCTAAAGTCCCCATGACGTGTACAATGAAAACATTTCTCTTGACCACATTTCTCTTGACCATATTTCAGTAAGGCAGACAGTGCTAGTTTAAAATAAAATGGCTCCCAAAGGTAATGGCACTATTAGGAGATATGGTCTTATTGGAGGAGGTGTGGTCTTGTTGGAGGAAGTGTGTCACTGTGAGGGTGGGCTTTGAGGTCTCTTTTCTCAAGCTTCACTCAGTGTGGCAGTCAGTCGACTTCTTGGTGCCTTCTGGTCAAGATGTAGCCAGCACCATGTTTGTCTGCATACCATCATGCTCCTCACCATGAAGATAATGGACTGAACCTCTGAAACTGTAAGCCACCACCTCAATTAAATGTTTTCTTTATAAGAGTTGCCATGGCCATGGTGTCCTTTTACGGCAATAAAAACCTAACTAAGTGCTGTGGGATGTCTTTCTGTGTGCTGTGAATATGTATTGCTATGATTGGTTAATAAAGAAGCTGCTCTGGCCTATGGTGAGTCAGGTTATAGGCAGGCAGGAAATCCAAGAGAGAGACTGAAAGAGGAAGACAGAGGCTGACGAGAAGCTGCGAGCCACCGTCATGTTGGGAAGATGAGGAGGGTGGAGTCAGCAGCCAGGGCTGAGGCTTTCATCCTAGCCATGCAGTTTCACAGTTAAAAATCTCTCCTGGCCAGAGAAGGATTATAGATTCACAATAAGACAGATTCAGATGGAATACTCATACACATCCTCACAGGCATACAAACACATGCAGGTATACACATATACGCATGCACATAGACATACAAACACACACATGCAGGCATATACATACATGCATGTACACAGACATACACACATGCACACAAACATGCATACACATGCAAGAATATACATGCACACAAGCTCACAGGTACACACATGCACATTTGTACACAGACATACAGACACACAAACATGCTTGCACAGCCATACACACATATGAATAAAGGCATACACACAAATATACATATGCATGCAGGCACATGCCCATGCATTACACAGTTATTTTCAGAATCATCAGGAGGCTAAACAACAATTTTAATAATGTGTTCAACTCAGTCTTAAGGACACCCTCCCCCTTAAAAAAAATAACCAAGAAGGATGTGCCTACAAATATGGCCATGCCTTACTCTTTTGAGAATTGCCTATTTATGGTTTGGAAAAGAACACACAAGGAGCATTCAAATTTAATACTACATCAAATATTCTCCAAAAGGATTTAAGGAGGTCTATGCAGTGGATCTCTCATTGAAATATAAACATTTTCTGTAGATAGAAAAGTGTCTTTTTTAGTTTTGGTAGGCCAAATACTCATTTTGCAGCGACAGAGAGCAGACGGATTCTTACTGAAGTGGAAAGAAAGACGCTTTACCACCAGGGAAGGACGGGGATTAAAAGGATACGGCGAGAACATATCTCCAGGCCCACCCACTGTGAGGAGCTTTTCAGCTGGATCCAATAGCAGTCTAAAACCAACATGACAAGAAACAGAAAGAAGGGCTGAGCACTTGGCCTGCACTCCTGCCCACACACAGGCAAGGCTGTGGAAAGAGTCAGTGAGCTCACTGGAGTCTGCACACCCAGGGAACCAGCAAGCGCTCTCTTGCTTGTGTTTGGTCTGAATGCTGTTTCTCTTATCCTATATTAGAAAAGAATTATGGACCCATTAGTCAAAAGAATGTACGCGATTTTCATTCATGAGAAGATGACGGAAGCTCCGGGAAGAAGTAAAAGCACCCAGGAAAAGGTTACTTTGTGTCATTGTCATAAAATTATGTATACTATATTCAAAAGTGAAAGCCATGATTCAGAAAAGTTTCCTTAATCATGAGGGACTGCCATGTCAGTTTTACAAACCGTTTGAGGTAGGAAGGCACCAGATTTATTGACTTAGCTTTAGTAACAAATCTTGTACGTTTCAACACTGATAACTTACGACTACAATGATTCATACTGCACTGGAGTCTTTTATATTAAATTGTTAATATACTCTTATTCTGCTTTGTGTTTCTCTCACACAGCAAACACCCAACATACTTGCCATGATCAATAAGAACCATAAGAGTAAGCATGATGACTGTGCCTGAGATAATTATTTCTTATGATACAATGGTTTTCAAGTCAGTTTTGTTCCTGAGAAGCCTGTTTGGACCAGTGGCATGGCAGATTTAAATAAGGACAGGGCCCCTATGCCTGAGCTAATCCAAGCAACTCAGCCATTCCCTCCAAGACCACTGGGGTGGGAAGATGCACAGTGGTCCTTCAGCTGCAGGGGTACCCCAGAATGGGGAGACAGGATAGCTCATGTAAAATGTCTATGGATTATGGAGAACTAGATGGGTTAGTGTCCCTCATTCCCGTTACTGTGCCCCAAATTGTTCTTTGACAAAGAGATTGATAGAAAGATGAGATATTTTCAGGGCACATTAAACTTTTGCTAATATTCCTTTGTTAGTATCTCTTTTGACACTCAACATCAACTGGCACTTACTTCACATGGATGACTGTGAGCCTTCAGAGATCCCGCCAATCATCTGTAGGAAGATGTTACATGAGGCTGACCCTGACTGTCCTTCCCATTTGTAAAAACATCTGGAAGAGAGTAAAGGCAGAGGTTGAGTAGTTTAAACAAAGGCACCTTGCTCTCTCTCTGTGTGTGTGTGTGTGTGTGTGTGTGTGTGTGTGTGTGTGTGTGTGTGTGTGTGTGAAGAGCACTCTTAGAAACCATCAGACTGCTAGGTAAAAATCTCTCTTTGTTGTTGGCCAGAAAGGCCCTTGAGACACCATACACCATAAATCCTATCTCCACTGCTATTCATTATGTACCAAAACTAGATAGTAAGAACCCATTGATAAAGACTCCACACAGAGAAATAAAACTGCAGCTGAACTATGAGCCTTCTTGCTGTCTTGCTCTCACAGTACAAAAGGCATGGTACAAGCTGCTGAGGGATAATTGTCACTACCTTGCTACAACACTGTATACGTTACTTTTCTATTGCTGTGGTAAAACACTATGACCAAGGCAACTTACATAAGAAAGTGTTTAATTTATAGGTCACAGCTTCAGAGGGCTAAAGTCCATGGTCATCATGACTAGGAACATGGCTAAGAGCTCACATCTTGAGATAAAACCACAAGGCAGAGAGAGAGAGTGAGAGACTTGGTCACAGAATCTTCTGAAACCCCACATCCTACCGCAGTGACATAGCTCCTCCAACAAGAACACACCTTCTAATCCTTCCAAACATTTCCATCAACTGAGGACCAAATATTCAAATATATGAACCCAAGGAAGTCATTCTCACAAATCACCATAAAATATTAACATGCCGGGCAAGATGGGCCCATCAGTGCAAGAGCGGCATGGCGTTATGGGTGCAATCAGTGGTTTCTGGTTGGCTTTAAGGCTGCCCCACAGGAAGTAACAAAAAAATGTTACTTGGAAGCCTAGGTAACAGCTTGAGGTTGGGAGTCAACAGGTCAGAATGGGGGAACAGTTATGTTTTGTTGGATGACTGTCAAACTAGCTTATAAATATTTATGCTTATGCCCATGGGTCTTTGTTGCTGTCAGCCACAATCATTAATTAAAGGAAACTTTCTTTGTTCAACAGACTCAAAAACACCAGCAAAACTCCTAAGAACAAATTACTGTGGCTGTGGCATAATCACATGATGCTTAGCGGTAAGTAGACGGGTATATCACTCCTTCCAAATTCAAGAGACACTACAGAAGAGGAGGCAGAAAAATAGAAGAACCAGATGAATAAATGTATTTTGTAGCAATTTCTTCTAAATTTAGACATTCCCTGGTGAAGGGAAGAAGTAAACACACCAGACTCAGGAAGTAAATAACAAAGTTCCTAAAACTTACAAGACTCATTAAGCTCCTCTGAAAGGTTATATTAACAATAGTAATTTCTGGGAAGAGGAGACTGTCTGACTTGTCAAACTGCCTGGAAGCCATGCAGAACATTCTAGGGATGTTGCTTTTGTGAGTTGTCATCCAGGCGAAGGTAGGCTTTTCAGTGACATGACTGCTTTTGATGGTCCATGCTCCTGTGCTAAAACTCAGCAAGCTCATTGGCTTACCAAGTAGGACCTTGTTGGAATCATTAGTTTTGTCCGTCAACAGTGGCCCTATCTGAAGAGAACAAGGGATCATAAAACCATGAATAGATAAAACAAGGAGTCATGAAACAAAACATTATTGGTGGTTAAAAAAGAATGTAATTTCTAAATAAGCTAAGACATTCAGGAACATGGAAGACATGCAGACACAAAAGTCACACGGAATACTCCAATTCTGTTCATATGAAGGATTCATAATAAGCAATGAGTGATGGAGTAAACTAGTGGTCACCAAAGGCTGAGGCAGAAAGGAAGGAGCAGCTGTGGCTATAAACATGGAATTTCTTTCATGAGTGTTAAAAAATACTTTAAAATTAGTGGATAAGGTCGTATCATTTTATGAGCACACCAAGAAAAGTACTGAATTGTTCATATTACAAGGGCAAATTATTAATGCATAAAATGTGTTTCAACACAAAAAGAATTGATTTTTGAGGGTTTTCATCAAAGTTCTTGATGTTGCAAGAATATATGAGCTACATCTAATGAATTCTCTATTTCATACACAATTTACATAACAGTTATTTCCTGTTCTTGATCATTTCATCACAATGCATACTTAATACAATCATTGATGTCATTATTCTATAATTGTCCACATAAACGAAGTATAAGACTATGACAGACTATAATCAACACACAAAATTGGCTGACAAAAATCATTAAATCACAGTAGCTGGTTGAAAATTGTAAAATGTATACTGCAAACATATTTACAGATATTAGTGATGTTTGGGTGTAGGGTCTATTTCTGTGAATATTTGTATATATGTATGTCAGAAAACAGCAGTGAAGAAAAGGTATGTTTGAAAGATACATTACCGGAAATGTTAATTATCACCACTGTTGTAACTCATGGAAGACCTCCAAAGTAGAAGATTCACTGGTTAGTTCAGTTTGGAGATGAAATATCTTCCCCACAAAAGCCCATGTGTTGATGAGTTGGTCTCCCGATGGTGCAATTGAGAATATTGGATCATGAGGCCCCACCTTCTTGGGTGGATAAACCCATTGATAACTTTATAGTTTGATATTATTCACAGATGATGGGTGCTAGGATGTGGGACTTGGTTGGGATGAGACTTTGAAAAGTATGTCTTTGTCCCAGGTTCTTTCCTCTCTCTCTAGCTCATCTATCTATCTATCTATCTATCTATCTATCTATCTATCTATCTATCTATCTACTATCTATCCGTCATCTATCTATCTATCTACTATCTATCTATCAATCATCTATCTATCTATTTATCATCTATTTATCTATCTATCATCTATCTATCTATTTATCATCTATCTATCTATCTATCTATCATCTATCTATCTATCATCTATCTATCTATCTATCTATCTATCTATCTATCTATCTATCTATCTATCATCTATCTATCATCTGTCATCTACCATATCTTTCCTCATCCTACTGCTCTTTCCTCTTCTCTCCTTCCTGGATGCCAGAAAGTAAGTAGCCCTATCCTACCATAACCTTTAACCATGGTACTCTGCCTCACGGTAGCTCCAGAAATAATGGAGCCAGTTGACTACTATCCAATTAACCCTTTGGGACCATGAGCAAAACAAATTCATCCTCCTTAAAGTTGTCTGTGTCAGGCAGTCCCCTCCCCGCATCGTGACAAAGTACAGAGAAACAAAGGTTGTTAGTGACTTTTCTGTTGCTGTGATCAAATACCATGACCAAAAGCAACGTAGAAGGAAGTTTATTTGGGCCTACGGTTCCAGAAGACTATGCGTCCATTATGATGTGGAGATAAAGAGGCAAGCAACAGGAATCCTGACGGGAGCAGGAAGCTGGGAAGTCACACCCTCGACTGCTAGCCTGGAGCAGAAACAGCAAACTGAAAGTAGGGCAAGACTGAAAACTCTCAATGATGCATTTCTTCCACCAAGCCTCCTTAGACACAACACCCGGGGACCAAGTATATGAGTACCCTAGCCTGTGGAGGACGTTTCTCATTTCAACACATACTAGTGTGTACTGTGACCATTTCTTACGGCATTCTGCAATTCAACAGGGTCCTGGACTCATGAAAAGGAAGATGAATAATGGCTAGCATTTCCCAGGCACATGAGCAAAGATTATTTTTCATTTTGTTTTAAATAATGGAGTGTTTTTTTTCCAATAATGCTCAATACTTTTTCAGTGATTTTTTTTATGTTTTATACTCACACAATGATTCTTTTAAAAATCTCATAAAAAAGAGATTTTTTTTTCATTTTAGTACTCACATTATAATTTCAGTGCTAGGATTTAAATAAGGTGTGGGACCCATTTCTCCAGTCATTTTAAGTCTAAAACTGAAACTATCAGTTAATGTATGATTTCAAGGATGTTGTAGAGATTTTTTAATAATTTGTTGTTAATAATTTTTAAATATTTTTCTTATCATATCCAATTATATTTCACGCTGGATTCCCTATTACATAATTCCTACATGTTTCTTGTTAAATTCTTTGTTGTAAATAGTTGGGGTTTCTAATAGTTACTGTAGAGAAATAAATGTTTTTATTCCTATTTATGATTCAACCACATGATTATTTCTGCTGCTATCCATCCCTCTTCAAAGTAATTTTTCCTTTCTAATTTAGTGTTCTGAGACACGTGTATTTGTTCTCATTTGAGAATTTTCTGGATAAAATTATTATTATTTATCATACTTCCCATACAATAAATGAATTCAATGTCTCATCTTCATTTTTATCTACTCTCCAAAGAGTGACTTCTGGAATTGCTAATGTTTCTAGTTTTTATTATATTACCCTAACTGCTGGATTCTACATCCTTTGAGATTATATAATAATGAAATTAAAGGGAAATAAATGACCAATTTATCTTCAGGGGTGAAAAACAGAGAAAAATAGCTGTGAGTTAGGTGGGGTAGGGAAAGAGTGAGCAGACTTTGGTTTATTTATATTCTCTTACAAAAAAATTAAAAACTGCATAACCTTAGCTATGTTCATGTTGGTTTGCAGCTTTCCAACGAGTCTTTGGTAGCTCCATAGCACAAATTTCTTTTCATCCCTTCATGAGGGTGGTCAGGTGAAGACAGGTCAATAACAAACTCTGTGAGCTGTGTCTGGTGCTTTGATAAAAGCCTAGGCCGTGAGTTTGGACTACTTATGTGCTTTAGATATGTGTGTAACAGTTTGACCCATTTTTTTTTTTCAGAAGTAAAAGACAATTTACATTAAAAACAGGTTTTATTTCAGTAATTATAATAGGAAAGTATGCACAGACATGCTGTTAATTGGCCAATACGTGCAGTATGGTGCAGGCCTGTTTTTCTTCGAGGTTCTTCTATGTTGGGAGCTATTTGGTTTCTACTATCCACTTGATAGTTTTATTTTCTCTGTGAAGAAAAGGAGGTGTCCATGCTCTTACTGTTGTTTGGGTGGCATTTCTGTGAGTCAAAGACATTTCCCCTGAAATACAGCTGCATGAATAATGGTGTGTTAAGAGAAAATCCAATTCATTCTTCTAACGAACACATAGTTCTGAAAGTCCATGGGCCTGTTCAAACACACAGTCAGCTTGAGAAGGAAGAGATCCAATAGTTCACCTCACAAAGTACCACACATAGCGCCGGCATAAGGACAGCACGCTGTGGGAGCCAAGGGGAACAAAGCTGACTGAGACCAGAATCACAGGGACCTTCACAAGGAGGCAGCGCTCTATGTGGGCTTTGAAGAATGAGCAATTTGCTAGGTAGGATCAATGGGATATCAGAACGGGCAACGGTTAAAGTCTGACCCGTTTGTTGTGAAACCGTGTGACCGTCAGTCTGAAGGCCTCCCTTGAGGACTCCATTCTAAGTGTCAACAGCTTACAAAGTAGCAGCTCTGGCCCAGAAATTAGACTTTTAGCCTAAAAAAATTGCCCTACAATAAGCACGAGTCATTTTCACCAAAAATTACTGACAAATTTCTTTGATCTGGAAACAAAACACAGAGGTTTAGAGAAACTTCTGAAGGCCAAGCTCTGCCGGATGGGTTATATTCACAAGCAAATAAATCTATTCCCTTCAAACCAACACACTTATCTGAGGAGAGTTGCAGGGATGATACTCCCGTTCTCACAGGCAGCATCAGGACCAGCTCTGGAAAAGGCTGTTAGCTGTCCCCACTGTCTTCAGGGGTGAAATCTCCAAGGTTTGTCATGTTGGCTGAACACTGACTGGGCCTCTTGGTCTCGTCTGGTTATAGTAAGATGAGCAAGTTCGGGGTGATCAAGAGAAGAAGTACGTGGGTGGTGGTTTCTGTGGCGTGTTCTTCGAGGTGAGGTCCGTCTTTCTTTTTTGCTCCTTGAGATGGGGAGGTGACTGAAGAGCCAGAACATAATGGAGTAGAGAGCTGAGAGGTGCTGTGTGACATTTTGTTTGCATTCTGACAAAGAAAGCGTGCCTGGAGATCAGAGGTCAGAGCTAGCCACTAGTTAACCATAGAAGCCAGGCGGTGGTGGCACACACCTTTAATCCCAGCACCGGGGAGGAGGAAACAGGAAGATTAGGAGTTCAAGGCCACCCTGGGCTATAGGAGATTGAACCAGTCTAAAAGAGAAACAGGAGGCTCACACCTTTGATCCCAGCACGAGGGAGGTGGAGACAGGAACACAAGGCAGATGGAGACGGAATCTCACCCCATTCAGTCTGAGAGTCCATAGAGGTAAGAAGTGACTGTGGCTGCTCCTTTGCTTCTCTGGTCTTTCAGTTTTCATCCTAACATCTGACCCTGGGTTTTTATTGTTAATATACTAATTAGGATTGCACTTCAGAGAGCAATCCAGGGGCCAGAGCAGTGGGTCAACCTTAGATGCCTATAGTGAATAAAAGTAATCAAATTCTAGTTTACAGAGGCTGTAAAGAGGCAAAGTGGTTAAAAGCTTTGGCTGTTTCTCTAGAGGACCTGGGTTTTGTTCCCAGCACTCATGCTGGGTGACCGTGAGCTCCAGTTCCTGAGAACAGGGCTCTAGGAGACCCTGCCTTACCCACACATCAGAGAATGTGTGTTGGGGGAATTATAACATATGTTGTTACAGTATTTAAGAAAATAAAAAGGTGTGTTACTTTCGTGTGTTACTTATAGCCAAACTAATTAACCCCTCAACTAACTCCTCTGTAGAGCTTTGAATCTATTATATACATCTATGATTTATTTCTCTTCAAAGGGGTATTCTTTTCTAGTTAGTAGATTTATTTCTTCTTTTGTGTGTGAAATCTATTCTATGTTTTCTTTTTCTTTTCTTTTATTATTATTGTTGTTGTTATTATTATTATCCTTTTTTTGGTTTTTTGAGACAGGGTTTCTCTGTGTAGCCCTGGCTGTTCTGGAACTCGCTCTGTAGACCAGGCTGGCTTTTAACTCACAGAGATCTGCCTGCCTCTGCCTCCTGAGTGCTGGGATTAAAGGCATGTGCCACCACTGCCTGACTGATACCTACTCTATAAAAAATGCATAAATAGAAGGAGAGCCTATTTGAGTTCTCCATGAAAAGCAAGCCAGTGTTTCCAACCATGAGCTTTCCCCCAAATGTGCAATGCCTTGCGTGGACACACATACTGAATCTTTCTGGCTCCAGTGAAGTATTTCCCATGATTAAATTATTTAATCCTTCCAACAGCCCTAGGAAGTAGGCACTATTTCTAGCCCTGTGTCCAGATGGCAGAGGTGGCGGGAGAGGGGAGGGTGCTAAGCACTGTATCTGACTAACGTCTCCCAGCTGGAGAGGAACGAACTTGGGCTCTAATGCACAGCTTAGCTATTCAACACTGCTCTCACCACCCCACGGGTGTATGCTTGTTCCTGAAACTGTGTGTCTTAGTTTTTGTCCTTGGGAGAAAAGGGAAAAAAATATGTGTAAGGGGAAATGGACGAGTGAATAACACGGGATGAGGTATTTTTGTTAGTGGATCCCTCAGTTCTTAACATTTTCTTTCTGTTGCTGAGATGTTTATAGAACGGGTTCCTGCTTTGCCCTCAATGACTGAGCTTTATGCTCCTGAATCCAGAACATATTTATTGCAACCCTGATCTTCATGGTCAGACTCTGGGAGCCTGACCATGGTTGGGGGACCATTTGCTGTCAATAATTATCTTCCTCATCCAGTTGTTCTTCAGCTCCTTACTTCACTCATCTCCCTGCAGCTTGCTTTCCGTGGCTTAGAACCTTTGTCCCCATCCTGTATCTAGCTTGCCTCTGGAACCCGCCTTAAAGCTCTAGAATTGCCCATGGCACTGTTGGTCATGCTCTAGATACCCACCGCATCTGTTGCCTATCTTATCCATCAAGCCATTATTGATCCCTGGTCACGTGCCAACTACTGTACTGCACTGTGACCATCATGTATTATCTCCTACCTTTGTAGAGTATTTAACATCGCAAACAAGAGCTGTAACAATGAAACGTAATTATGATGGTAAACAATGATTCAAATAAAAAAAAAAGTAACACCTAACAATACTGTGAGGAACATAAAGCAAAGAGGTCATCAACAAGCTGTGTGGAGCTTGAATACTGTTTCTACAAGCTGCATGGTCCACCAGCTTGACTCAGGGGGAAGGACATTACCATCAATAGACAGATTTAGCAAGGCATGGAAGCATGACCCAGCACAGCTCAACGTTTAGGTTAGGACAAAGGGAATAGCTGGAGGTGATATGGAAGAAAGATTTGAGTGACACCAGGGAATGCCCTGTGTGCCATGCAGAGGGACTGGGGCTTTGGAGGGATTTCGACCAGCTAGTGAAATGCTGCCGTTTTCCAGGTCTGCCCTCTCTGTTAGGATTCTGCACATCAACCTGCCATCCACCCAGTGAACACACAGAAGTGATTAATGATCTCTGTGACCACCCAGAAAACATTCCTGGCAGCGGCAAGCCCCAAGACACAGCCAGGAATCTGCTGCTCTGGCAACATTTAGGGCAGAAATACGCCCCCCTTTGTAGAGCTCAGCTGTTCCTTTAATCACACCTCCGTCCAGACCTCCCTACCACAGTATGCGGCTACTGCCTCTTTCTCTGCGTTGTGTTTAATATCGAATGCTAAGATCACTGGATACAAAGGACATTTCTATTGCCTCCATTATAAGCCAAGACTGATTACAAGTGTAAAATAATGTGGCCACACACTCTAATTCCTCACAGCCCCAAATACAGAAATGCCTATTTCCCCTGTGAAATAAAATGATCATATTATAGCAGAAAATGGCAATGCGTTCTTGAGAATGGCCTCTTGAAAGTCTCTGGTGCCTTCTGCACCACCCTCCCTTTCTGAGGCCACCTGCCCCTCTTGACCCTAGACTTCCGAAGGCTGAAGGACCAAGGCGGAGATGTTGGCTAGGCTCTGTGGCTCTACCTCCATGAGCATTTGAACTTCACGTGTGATTTTTCATCTTTTGGCAGTATTGAGCGACGTAGCCTATTAATAACAGAGATTTATACAGCTAGTGTTTCCATCAATAGAGAGAGAGGTTCTTGCTTTCCATTTGGAACCCATAGAAAGCACCAAAGTCTAATATTTAGAAGATGGAGAAAGTGTGTGGTCCTGAATACATTATAGAGCTGTGTGGTATTCTGCTCATTTGGAGACTTTTCAAACCTGGCCTAGGGGATCTATTTCATGTTTCCTTTTAATACGAGAACAACATTTTCCTCCCATTGTACAATGATTAAAATTCCCAGTGCCTCAACTCAGGCCAAAGGAAAAGAATATAAGCAAAAAAAAAAAATAATAATAAATGTTCCCGAGACAGGAGAGACGGTTTTCCTCTCTGCAGCAATGCCAAGAAATGAATGTGAAGATGTGGACTGTCTCCTTGACTACTTCATTTTTAATAAATGCAGAGTTGGCTACAAGAAGAAACGAAGTGTTCACTGGCAGGAGCAGCGGGGAAGGGGGTTTCCCACCTGATGGCGGCCAGCTCTCTGAGACAGTCTGGATGTCTTCTTGCAGACCAGTAATTGGAAATTAAATATTCCTCATCCAAAGAAGAGGCACCTGCTTGCAACTTTGTGTTCTATTATTCCTGCTTTTCCCCCTTTGATGCCTGATTTTCACGTGCTTGGAATAATTCATGAGAATTGCTTTAAAACTTCAGGGGAAAGGGAAAAAAAAGCAATGCATGAGAGCTTGCTACCTAGGAGAAAATTAGCTGATTTCTGAGTTTAAAAAGCCCTGGGATTCTTCTTTTTCTGCTCCATAAAATAGGTGCCATTAAAAAATGATTTCGGAGCCAGGAAACTTGGGCACAGGATCCCACACCCACTGATAATGAATCGTATGTCTTTGTAAAAATGTATTTACATCAGTAAGTTCCAGTCATGTGACCTAAAAGAAGAAGGGGAGGAAGGAGTCTGATGTCACTAAGGACCTTGCTATTGAATGTTTATTTTGGGTTAAGTATAAGTGAACTATAAATAAAACACAGAAATTTAAGGCATTGGCATAAATGCAGCTGGGGCTAAGGGGACTTCTATGTGGAACGCTGGGGCTGCTTCTACCCCACAGCCTAGGCTAGGACGAGCAACTATGTATTTAAACGTGAAATCTGGATGCAGAAAAGGAAATGGGGACTCAGGACAAGGGAGCCAAGGGGAGTCTACTAAAACACACTTTGGATGACAAGGCTATAATAAAATCTAATACTTTGTATGCTGTTTAAAAGTTGAATTAAAAATCTATAAACATGGAGCTTTGTATATGAAAATGTATTAAATAGGACATGAATTACCAGATTAAGAAAGCTTATTCTGTCCCACAATTGTTGAGAGTTTTGTTTTGAAATAATGAAAGGGTTACAACTGACATCCACTTGCAAAGAAAAACTTAGTTTTCTCCAGTGGAGTCTCGCTGGGGATATTAACCACACTTAAGGGTGGGGCCCTGGGCCCAGGAGTAGAAGTAGATGGCCAGTACAGAATGAACTCAGTAGTATTTTTGTAGACTTTTGGTCTCATATTGCTTTGGTTTTGTTACTGGTCTTTTGCTTGTATAGCATGGTTTCTGATTTTGTATTTTTATAGTTTGTGTGTGTGTGTGTGTGTGTGTGTGTGTGTGTGTGTGTGTGTGTGTGTATTTTGTTTGTGCTTTCTCTTTGTTCTTGTTGTTTTTAAACTCTCATTTGTTTGCTTTTTGTTTGCCTATTTGTTTTCCAAAGAAAGAGAGAGAGAGAGAGAGAGAGAGAGAGAGAGAGAGAGAGAGAGAGAGAGAGGAGGTATAGAGTTGGATGGGTGGGAAGTGGGGAGAATCTGGAAGGGATTAGGGTAGGGGAAACTGTGACCAGAATATTGTATAAAAAAAAAGTCTTTCAGTAAAAATAAATAAATAGATAGATGATAAATAAATAAATAAAACAAAAGAAAAGGTTACAAGTTTAACTATCTTTTTATATCTATGAAAAACGATAATATGTTGTTGCCCCCCACAAGTGGGAATTTACTGAGGCAGATATGTAGGACTAGACAACCAACATGTCACCACATTGGGGTAGTCGGGGTCCTGGTACTAACTCCCCTGCAGTCCACGTGTATGTGGCACTCAGAGAGTGAGGTCATGACTCACAGGTGGAGCCCTTTCTCCACCTTCCAGACTTTTTCCTCAATAATGTTTGACAACCAGAGATAGCCTAGAGCTTCTGCCTCGAAATATCAAGTCATTTGGGGCTGGGAATTATTACGTATTTAAGGTGACCTGCTTGAATAATGAAATAAAAGCATATCCTCTGAAGTCCAGATCCTGGCTTCTGCAGAGATCCAAGGGTTATTTTAAATGAATTTAAGTAAATTTCCTTTTTTTTTTTTTTTTTTTTTTGGTTTTTCGAGACAGGGTTTCTCTGTGTAGCTTTGCGCCTTTCCTGGAACTCACTTGGTAGTCCAGGCTGGCCTCGAACTCACAGAGATCCGCCTGGCTCTGCCTCCAAATTTCCTTTTTTATTACATTGAAAACATTCCTATAGAGATGCACATTGTCAATTTAAGATTGAATTGGTAAAGTACTTAATAAGGCAGCAATATAGTGGCTTGGGGCAGGACTTGGACAATTAAGTGATAGATCCTGTCTGTGTTGGGATGTTACAATGTCTGGAGTAATTTCCCTTTAATAAAACATCTGCATTCCAGAATGACTGCAAATATCTCCCTACAGGTTGTCGATTTTAGGCATGATTTAAATCAGAAAAAGCAGGTGAAAAACAGCACAGTGAGGCTTGCCGTTGCCTGGGTTTGCCTTGATTACTAAACACCACAGGCACAAACAGTGCAATTTTCCTGCCAAAAGGAAAGAGGAAGCCGATTCAGCATGTCTCCACTACATCCTAGACAATGCGGGGTTCAGAAGGGAGCTCCATCTGAAAATGCCAGAGAGTCACATTTTTGTCATTGGCAGCCTTTAGAAGTTTAACCGACTTAAAAAAAACAAAACACAACCCACAGCACTGTACCATCTGCAGCTTATCTTGCAACATTTTTCTAGACCACTTTCTATAGATTGCAGCATCCGGTGTTCCCATGTTTTTTGTAAGGTGAGTAAGATCAATAATTAGAAAAAAAAAATCTAGTTTCTCTTGTAATACCAATTCCAGATTTCCCAGACCCAGCCTGGGACAGTTATGTAGTCTATGAGTTAATTGATTATGGTGACAATTTAAAGGTCACATTGTTAAAAATATAGCTATTCTCCTGTCACCAATGGATGAAAGGGGTTAATATAAATCTATCAGAAGGCATTGGCATAACTTTTATTGTGGAGAAATATGCTACCCACCCTTGGCTTCCTGGTACACACTAATAAGTGTTCTCTAAAACATGCAATTCCAAAACTACCTCACTTACCTTCCTTCAGCTTTCCTAGATAAAATGACACACAGTAGATGTGGGACCCAAAATCATTTTCCCCCTGAATTGTGATATAATAACCCGAAGCATCACTCTCCACAGTCATGTTTTGGGAGCCACATTGTACTTTCTTTCCAGGCCTCTGTCACTCATTTATATAGTTCTGTATCAGAATGTGCAACACGTTCAGTGAAGGGTGGAGAAGAAACAAAAGGTAATATCACCAAAATGAAATTTATATTTAGTTGAAAGAACGGGGAAAGGAGTTACAGTGTAAATCAGTCATTGACTCGTGGCATTGCGTGGTTGCATATTTCTTAGTCTGCATTTGTTAGCAACACTTCCAATGACAAACAAAGTAGTGCCTCAGTTTACCCGTCATTGACTGGGCGTTTCCTATAACTAGTGTCTTTCAGCAACAATATGAAGGTGGCATTTGGGGAGATTTCTTTGTGGTATCTTGGTTCTTCATTTTTTTTTATTAGTGCTTGTTCATAGGCTTGACCTTTCTGTCCCTTCTGGGGCTTTAATTTCTATAAAATATTGATCAATTGTCAGTTTCTTTTGAAAAAAATATCTATTTGTAACCAGCCAATAGAAGAAGGTTGTAGAGTTGTTCTCTTTGAACCCCTACCCTGAACATTCAAAGATTCTACTCAGATTTTAGTATTTCTTCCATCTTTTCTCTTCTTGGCTTTAGATTGTTTTTTTTTTTTCCTCACAGATGAAAAACAGAAACTTAAGAAAAAGGCAGTTCATAACCTTATTGTGCACCAAGACCTCTGCCATTGGGCTAGATCTCAGTACTAACTGAACACGATCCAGAAAGGAAGGGGCCACACACACACCCTCTCCTGCAAAAGCGCTATCTCCATGCTTTGAAGAGGAGCCTTAAGTGTTCTGAGATTTCCCAAACACTCTCATTGTATTTGGGGGGGCAGGCAATGTATTGTTTTAAATGTAGACTAAGACGCAACTGGGGATGTGGGTTCTGCAATGCAGTGAAGGGAAGGACTGTTTGCCCCCCAAGCTGCCTAGAACCAGAAGCTGCAACTTGAGGCCACTATTGGCTGCCTTCAGTGGAGACACCTTGAACTGACGATTATTCTACCAGAGAAACCTGATGAAGCCTGAATGGAGAAATAAACACGGTGAAGTTTTACCACAATCCTTCCCCTAAAGTCATGAAGATTAGAGAAGAGGAAGGAGGGTTCTGGTTTCATTCCTGCTGTGATAAAACATCCCGAGGACAGACAGCACAGGGGAGGGGAGAGAGGGGTTTATCTGTCTCACAAGTCCAGGTTACAGTCCATCACCGTAAGGAAGCCTGAGACATCTGGTCACACCACATCTACAGCCAAGAGCAGGGAGAAGAGCAGGAGGGGAAGTTCAGCAGGCAGGAGCACTGGTTGCTCTTGCCAGCACCAACATGGCAGCTAATGACTGTAACTCCAGTCCCAGGGCGTCAGATGCCTTCTTCTGGCCTCCGCAGGCACCGTGCTCACACATGTCACACAGATAGGCAGGCAGCCCAAACTCTCAAATGCATACAATTTTTGAAATGAATTTTTAAAAGGAGTAGAGAGAAACAAATGCACCAATACTGTCTGCTTGCTCGACTACCTTCTTTACTTTTACACAGCTCAGGGCCTCCTCTAGGGAATGGTGTTGCCCACTGTGGGCCGGGGCAATGAACAATCAAGACGACCCACCATAGACATGCCCACAGACAAACCTGACCCGGTTAATTTCCTGAATTGAGACTCTTTCTCCAGGTGTTGGTAGGCTGTCAAAGGTTGACATTCAAAACAAACCATCACAATTACCAAGGGCTCTACTCCCAGTCATGAACATTCCTGGCCTGAGATTACTGTTCCCACCCCCACTTCATTGAAACAGTGTTATAGCAGGAGTCTTGGAGAGTCTTATTAATAAAATCAAACATGAGGCCTGTTATTGGGGTGAATGCTGGAAGATCAGAGAAGCAAAACAAGCCACAGCTTCCTCACCTCGCCAGTTCCTCAGCTGATCCTGTTTTCCTCAGACTGGAAGCTTTTGTGTCCTCATCCCAATGGCTCTCAGCTGAACTGCTGCTCGAAAGCCTGAAAGCTTAACCAGCCAAATGCTTCTAGTTTCTGGTCCTCGCACCTTATATATCTTTCTGCTTTCTATCATCACTCCCTGGGATTAAAGGCTAGCTTTCTGGGATTAAAGGTGTGAGTTGCCATGCTTAGCTGTATCCTTGAACACATGGATTTCTGCCTCTAGAATGCTAGGATTAAAGGCGTGTGCTACCACTGCCTATCCTCTATGTTTAATATTGTGACTGTTCTGTCTCTGACCCCAGATAAGTTTATTAGGGTGCACAATATTTCAGGGAACACAATACCACCTCACAGTGTTTAAGTTCTGAATGTAAAATCCTTGTGTGGACGGACATATAAATTGAGGGTGTACATATAAAAGAATGAAAAAGGAGCACAGTAACAAAGCCTGGAATCACTAATACAAAAATGTTGGTGAAAAAACATTGCGTGACCCTAAGGGCACAGTAGTACCACAAATACCTTGATGGTAACCAATAGCTCTCCCATTAGACTTAAGACCCATTCAACAATAGTTCATCAACTGGGAACTAAATATAAGAGCCTATGGGGTCACACATACAGACTGAGCATATTGTATTTATGCATTTAGGACTGCATACACATGTAGTTAGGAATATGTATAATATGTATGCAGCAAAAATTAATATAAAAAGAGACCATGAATTTGGAAGAGATCCAGCAGGGATATATGGGAGGACTAGAAAGTAGGAAAGGGAAGGGGAAATGATACGATTATACTATGATCTAAAAAGATTTTAAAAAACCTAATAGTTAAAAAAATATTATGGTGTGGTAGTGTGTACCTATAATCTCAGGAGGTGGAATAGGGAGAATCTGATGTTTATGTCCATCCTTGGCTACACAGTGAGTTAGAGGCCAACCTAGGCTACCTAGGATCCTGTCTCTAAACAAAATAAATCCGACACAAAGAGAGAGTATGCTCAATGGAAAACGCAAGTAATAAAAACAAATGCCACATGGAATAATCTTATTTATAGTCCTTAAAAGGTCAGGAGAATCCAGTCTAACTTAACAGAGATTAGAAACCACTGCCTGGGTATGTGTGACCTCTGTGTCTGTTTATCTGCATGTGTGTGAAGGACTGTCCAGAAAGGACACAGTTGAACATCCAGTTGAACATCCAGGAGTATGGAAGGAGTCATCGTCAAGTGTTCTGACAAAGTGTAGATGTTTTACTGCGGATATCTATAACGTAAATGTTTATCTCTGTGAAATAATTACCAACGTTTAAGACCTGCACTTTTATTTTTAGATGTAAATTGCGCCTGGATTAACTATTTCTTTCATTGGAGGTAACAGACTTCTGACTCTAATTAGCTCCACCGAATGAGGAACTGATAAGAGGGATTTGAGAGCACCCCGGGGAACATGGGAGAGATGCATTGGTGTTTAACAAACCATCTGTGTGGCTCCCTCCATTTCTGTCCCAGCCACTGAAAACAAAAGAAGGAATTTCAGAAAAAGGGTGACAGGGCTGGACAGATGTCTCAGCAGCTGATCTATCACAGGAGATAGCTTCAATTTCCAGCACCTACATGGAGGCTCCCGACTGCCTCTAACTCCAGTCCCAGGTAATCTGACGCTGTCTTCTGGCCTCCTCGGGCATGCACACAGTGCACAGACTTATAGGCAGGCACGTAATATATATACATAACACTTATATACATACACATACAATAAAAATACAGTGAAGGAAAGAAAAGGGGCCAAAGCTGAAGAGACTCATGAACACTCATTCTCCATTTAAAACTGAAATTCTAGGGACCTTTATCTACTGCCAAACAGAAGACACGACGCTGATCACAATCAAGGCTTCAGGAATCCATGCTTTGGAAATTAGAAATGCGGTCTGTGGTTTCTGCCTATGTTTACATCATCTGCTCCAGAAGTGCTGATATTTCACTTAATAGTTGAAGCAGGCCTGACATTTTCCTTCAGCAGAAAGTAGTTGGAATGACTGATGTCTGCCAAGTACAGAAAACTGACGTTTCTTCCTCCACAGCTTACGAGGGGGGTATTAACTGGGTCTCCATTGTTCATAGTTCCATCTGCAGTGAGTGTAGCACACTAGGAACTTAGGGTACGTGTAGAACATGTAAGGCAAGATGCCATCATAACAGACTTTTACTTTATGTCTCTTCTGCAAGCTCTAACGCTTAAGAAGATCGATTGCTTTAGATCACTAAAAAAGAAAAGGACAGTAGCTCAAAATTTTGGGCAACAGGTCTGGAATTTTTGAAAATGTTGGAGGACTAGAGAGACGACGACTCAGCTGTTGAGAGCCCTTGCTGCTCTTGCAGAGGACCCCAGCTCAATTCCCAGCACCCACATGATGACTAAGAAGACCTGTAACTCCAGTTTGGGGGGAGCCAGTACCCTCTTCTGGCTTCAAAGATGCCAGGTAACCGCATGGTGATCATGCATACACATGGGCCAATACTCACACACATAAAAATTTAAAAATAGATCTGTTTGTAAGTTGGGGGCTGGAGGGAGGGCCTTAAGGATAAAAAGCACTTGCTATGTAAGTGTGAGTACCTGAGTTCAAATCCCCAGAACTCCCAGGAAGACCTGCTCAGTAGCAATATCATCATTTCAGTGCTCTTACTGGGAGGTGAGAATGGGTTCCACAGATGCTCACAGACCAACTAGCCTGGAGAACGCAATGGTGGATAACAAAGAGAACCCATCCCAAAGTGTGGAAGGTGAGGCCTTACACTGAAGTTGTCTTCTTACCTTGACATACTGTGTGTGCTAGCACACATACCACACACATACACACACCATACACAAACACCACACAGCACACACCACACACACCCCACACTCACACCACACACACCACACACACAGCACATATACATACACCACACACACACACATACACACACCACACACACAGCACATATACACACAACACACACACACATACACACCACACACCCTATACATAGACACACCACATACCACACACACACAAACACACACATCACACATACATACACACACACCACACACATACCATACACAAACACCACACAGCACACACACCCACACATATACACATACACACCATACACACACACCACACAGCACACATACACACACCACACACACACATACACACCATACACACACACTACACACACATACACACACACCACACACACATACACACCATACACACACACCGCACACACACACATCACACATCACACACACACACACACACACACACACACACACCACACCACACATACCACACACACCGTACACACCACATATACAAATCCACACATCGCAGTAGAAAGTAGAGACTTCAGTCACTGTCATAACCCACTTCCATAACAATCTTTCCCATGTCCCTCTTGTCCAACAGAAAGCCTGACACACAGCGTTTCACAAGCACGTGCTAAAATGAACTATTACAGGTGTACTAAAATTGGAGATTTTTGCCAGTTATCTTGAAATATGTCTGCATACCACTGTGACATCACCACTGGCATGAAAACCAGGGCTCTTCGAGAAGTGTATAAAACACGGAAACAAAATAAAAATCTCTGCTTTCTAATGTTAAAAAAAAAAAAAGTCTCTGATTTTCCAGAAGAGAAATCTGAAAGCCCTTGGTTCACCTTGAGGAAGGGCTTTCTCTTCCACTGAGGGCACGTGAGACACCAGCTGAGTGGAGAGGGGTTCATCCGTCGATGACCCAGTTCTCTGGTGAGTCACTAGCTATGCTGACCAGTTAAGCCTCTGCCCCAGCACTCGACAGTATCGTACACGGTACTGTTGAGGGTTGGCAACATCTTTGGGCAGAACTGCAGAAAGTGGATATAGAACACCAGCATACATATGTCTGCAAACTGTGGGTACCATAGCAACAAGATCAACACGGCAAAGTTTCGTGTCAAGACTGAGAACCTCATGTTAGAAAAGCTGGGAGGCAGAATGTCTCAAATTTCATTTTTTTTTTTATATGTGTGTCTATATAGGAAGCCACTTTGGGGACTGAACAGAATTCCAATCTTCATAAAGCTCAGGGATTCATTTTCATGGCGTGGAATTTTCCATTTGTGGTGTCATTTCAGCACTAAAAAAAAGAAGTGAATTAAATCGCTTTTGAAGTTTAGACTTTCTGGCTGGGTATGTGCAATTTCTCTAGGCCTTATACGCTCATGGGAGAGGGAGGCCGTTCTGAGCCTTCCAAGAGCCTCATCAAGACTGCGACTCCAGAATGCGAAGAACCACTGTCATCCCAAAATTTAATTTACAGATTAAAACCTCACAGGGGTTACATATGTTACAGCCTCTGTGGATGTTGGTCATATTCCTGCCAGAGGAAAGACGTGTTGGGTCGGTCTCCTCATCCTGAACAGGTGATTAAGTCCACATGCGGTCAGCCCCTCCCCTCCCCCTCCTCCACTTTTCCATTCCAGCTCTCCACACACCAGCCTTGATGGCTCATGGGATCAGGGACCAGACAACCTTAGAGAGCTGCAAGACATGTCCCAGTCCCTACCACTGCAGGAAGTCTTCAAGTTAGCCAAGCCACGGCTAGCTGTCCTGCTTTCCACACGATGTTGCCTCAGAAGTTCATTGTGAACTCTCTCACACCAGGAAACCTTGTATGGTTTCCTGGGGCTTTACTTTGAAGCTGTATGAAACAAAGAGCTGTGTCCTCAGTTTGCCTACATGTCATCCTGTTGTGCCTCACCAACGCAGGAATCTTCAAATCTTGCAGAACATCCTCATGGTTGTCCTGGGAAATGAGCGTCATGGTTTGGGTTTTACGGATAAGCAAGCAGCCTTGTGCCACATCTGTCTACGACACTGATGCGGCTTCAGGTCCTGAGCACAATATTCCAATGTCAATGTTTATGTAATCTCTGTATAGTACACACATTTCAGTAATTTTCCCTGATTCGTTAGGTCTTTAAGTCTCTGAACAGGGAGAAGGCAGGGAGAAGAAAGAGGAGAAGGTAGAGGAGGAAGGAGAGAGAGGAGGGTGGAGGGCTATGTAGTAGGGGACAGGAAAGAAGAGAGAGGAGGGGAGAGAGCATGGGTGCAAATATTTAATATTGGGGTAAGGTGAACTGACCTAAGATATATTTAACATAATTTTACTACAAAACTATAGTAAGTCTTTACTAACAGTTTTAAGAAGCTTACATACATCACTTTAATAACATTTATCACTAAATATACCTTGATTTTCTTCTAGAAGAAGCAGAGCCAAGACATAAAAGCTGTGTGAAGGGTTTCATTGCAAGAATGAGCATGTTATCCACGCTGGTGTGTTCTGGATGCAGGACTTAGAAACCAACGGCCCGTTAAATACTAAGAAGCTTGGAAGTGGTCCTAGAGGAAGGAGTACTTAAACCATAGAGATGAGCAAATATTATGAACCAGAACAGTGCATCAATACACGGCTGCCTCTGTGTGGAAGCCAACAGAAAATAATACATAACAGCTGCAAATCGATTAATAAACCAGGGAATAATGGAGGTGCATTCACAAAAAGGAAACATCACTACCTTAAAATCACACTGTAGACAAATAATAATAAGGAATGGTATAGATGATATAAATATTGCCATCTTTCAACTGCTCTTGGCAAGGAAGTTCAATGCAATGTTGTTGTTTAAAAAGCACACACAAATGGGGGTGGTGGACAATGGAAAGTTATACACGCAAATCTGAAAACTGGTCCTATTTAAGATAAAAAACAATGATGAAGTGTTTTGTTGTCTCTCTAGGGTTATAAATGTTAGGTGTTTGACATGGGTTACTTTTGCAAAGCTTCCAAAATTCCCTCTAAAATCAGGGCCTTTGTGCGCTCAGTCCATTATGTCCCTTCTCTGACCATAGGGTCCCTGGCTTGGCACTATCACCCATGGGCAGAAGGTGCAAGGAGCTGGCATACCACTGCGCTCAGAGCAGGAGCCAGGCAGGCAGGAGCCGCACCTCAGCCACAGTGCTGTTGTGGTTACTAGAGTTATCATGGGCAGGTCTCACTTCCCTGTGGAGCCAGAGGACTGTCCTTGCCCTGGCTGTCCCTGCAGGATCACTGTCAAGACTGTGTAACCTGGTGGTTCAGGAAAAACGGGTACTGCACAAAAGAGCCAGAGCATAGAGGAGTTGTAGAGTGCTCCTGGGACTTTAGGTCAATTCCTGTCTCCTGTCTCGGTTTCCCAAGTTCTGTCCTGCTGCTGGAAAAGTTACATCTTCTGTTTTTTAACCTGAATTATTTTAGCTACCAATCACCCTGCCTTACTTTGTCTGCTTTCTGGTTTGTGTGTGTGTGTGTGTGTGTGTGTGTGTGTGTGTGTGTGTGTGTGTGTCTTGTGAAATAGAGGAATTCCTGTAATTTTGATTTGTCAGAAAGTTCTAGCAGAAGTTTACAAATCAGTGATAAACACCATGATCTACCTGGTGGTGTGTATGTGTGGTAAGTAGCAGCACTGTACTGTGTATGACAAAGTAGAAAGTTAGTGCCCGTTATTTAACATATAGAGATCACTAGGTAAAGGAGTAGCCAAGAAATGTATACACCTCAAGGACAGACACAAACCAGCACAGAAGTGAGATGTTGGGGAAATCTCTACTCCTCAGGGCTTCAGTTCCTTTACTCACGTATTACATACACAGAAACAACAGTAGGAAGAAGTGCTTCCCAAAAGAGTCAGTCGTCTTTAGACACGGGGCCCCTGACAGGCTGTCCCTGCTCCAGCAGATGGTGCATACTGGCATCACTAAGTGGATGTGGTGGGTTTAAAC
This sequence comes from Peromyscus californicus insignis, assembly GCF_007827085.1. NCBI lineage: Eukaryota > Metazoa > Chordata > Mammalia > Rodentia > Cricetidae > Peromyscus > Peromyscus californicus. Next base: position 42,425,943 of record NW_026294535.1, on the reverse strand, counting down.
ACTGGACACGAAGTTAGGAGAGAGGCATGGCAGGAGAATAGGGGAGGAGTTGGAAGTGAGGGGAGGGGGAAGTAAATCCCATCAAAATCCATTACAGGAATGTATGGAGTTCTTACAAACACTCTACCCGGCCTGGGAGACTTTGCATAAGGAAAACCAGTTTACTGCTGAGGCTGAACTTCTCACGTTCACTTACAGTTTCTCACGCACTGTCTTCGTCTCTCACAGCAAAGGTGAACCTCCTGAGGTGTCGTGGGGCAGATCCCTAAGCACCCACGGTGCAGCACCTTGTATCTGCTCTACAACACACTTCTTAATGAAGCAGGGAGCACAGAGTTAAAGATTGAGAATGGTTACATGGGGATGTAGGAGCAGGTCTACACAAAGGGGAGTACTCTGGGTGTGTGTACAAGTTTATGCCGCTTTTGGCCGTATTGAGAACATAAGCACTCTGTCCTTTCAAAGACAGAATGGACACAACAAGGCCTGGAACAGGAGGGATTCAAGGATACAAGGCATGTTTGTCCAACATGGAAACGGACATCTGTCCACTATTAGAGGCGACCACACCTAGCCCTAGCCGAGAGAGAAAGACAACTCGGTTTTCCTTCATGACCCAGTCTCTTCGAAGTCCTTCTCCAGTTCTTCCTTTTCCACCCCACATTCCTACGGCTCTTCTCCTCTCTGCCACCCACAGCCAACACCTCCAGACTCTGCCAAAGCATAAAACCACCTCCGTATAACCTGCCTTCTGTGCCTACACCGTTGCCCCTCAAACAATTTCCATTAAAAAAAAAAACTCATCTGAAAGTATTTCTCAGCATCGACTTTTAAGACAGAGCCTCCAGGACAATCCTGAATGCGTTCATGTACTTGAGGCACTCCTTACCAGAACTGTCACCACACTCTCTTGCAAAGTCACATCCATCTCTCTCAAGAATGTGCCCTTCAGAGAGTGCTGAAGAAAACTAGGGGCCTGGTAGGGAACATGGGCAGCTTAAAAAAAAAAAAATACTCAAGTGCTGCCAGCTGGCCAGCTTCACAGATAAAAAGCGATTAATTGAACCTTAAATGGAGAATAGAGGACTTGTGGCATGGCATAAATTAGAGCCACAGTGAAGATTTCTTTTGTATTCAGAAGTTGACACACAACCACTATCCCCACATACACAGTCTCCTCTCTCTCTCTCTCTCTCTCTCTCTCTCTCTCTCTCTCTCTCTCTCTCTCTCTCTCTCTCACACACACACACACACACACACACACACACACACACACACACACACACACACACACACACGGCTCTGAGAGCATCGACTCAGTTGCACCGAGAGTTACATTACAAAGAACCGAGAAGCTGAACCAGCCAGCAGAGCCCATGAGGCACCAGGGTGTGGAGGAACAGGATTTCAGCAATTAGGAGTGAGGAAAGGAGGTTATAGATTCAAAACCAGCCTGTCTCCTTTCTCTAGAGCACTTTCAAGTTTATCAGCAAAAACTATCTCTCTGCCTGCTTTTTCACACAGCAATTACAGCAATTTCTTAATCGCAGGAGGATGCTGGTATGTTCGAAGGCAATAAAACCAGTTCTAGAATTAAGTTATAGGCTTGCAGAACACTTTTTTGTACGCCTTCCTAACAAGGCCATCTCGAGAATTTCCTACTCTGGAGATGGTATCGTATCCTGCATGTGTGACATAATTAAAGAGGGCAGGGATTTAAAACACAATTGATTTCTGTTGGGGACAAAATAGGAAGTGTGTCACATAGAGATCAAAAGGTAGCCACAGACGTGGGCTTTGTTCCAGTTCTGTTGGTATGAGAGCCATAAAGTGCTGAGGGGTGGGGGAAAAAGAAATATGATCTTGCATCTGAGTGGGAACAAATAAATCTGGCAGCTTCTCTAAGCAAGGGTGAGGAGACGGCTCAGAAACCTGTTTTGTGTGGCCGTGGTGAGATAGATCAGGGCAGTTTAATTGGCATTAAGATTGGAATGGTGCACAAAATTATCCCCCTGGGGTTGGTTTGCTGCTGCGATATTGTAGATTTATACCTAGCTCAGTAAAGCTTCCTGGAAAGACCCATTTCTACCCTGAGCACAAAGCCTGAAAGGAACCCACAAGGAGGAAACGTCTTACACACTTGCCGTTTGGGTTTTAAAGATGCACACACGGGCAACCAGGGACTGGAGAGCAGCCCTTGTGAACTGGGTGCAAATTCTGCAAACTCCTCATGCCGGGATCCCATTTCAATCAGTTACCGAGATGTGTGACTGTCTAAAATCAAAGAGGAAGGAGGTGGTAGTATGTAGGTGTGCTCTCTCAGGGTCTGATGGGTCTCTGAAGGTGAGCTGGTCCTGTCTGCCAGGCAGAAGATCAGCAGAAACTGGGGAGGGTCATGAGGGAGGAAATGAAGTCCAGCTCGCTGCTACAGGCTCTGCCAATCACATTTCTGTTCCTTCCCAGGGCATCATTGACCGCGATGTAAGATGATAAGCAGCAAGATGATAAAAAAAAAAAGGGGGGGCGGGGTGGAGGGTTGCCAAGCGTGAGCAAATGTCCCCCGCTCTTTAATTGTCCCAAAATGAAACATGTCACTATACCAGAGTGAGAGACTTTGCAAAAGAACCCTAAATATGTGTTGGGAAAGAAATCATTTTCATAAATTATTATTTCCACAGAAGCTGCAGAAGCTTTTTAACCAGGTCCAGCACAGGAGTCCAGCAGTCTACTTACCAGGCGGTGTTCCTCCACACGGGGAAACAATTGTTTGCCGTTCTGCATCTCATCCCTCCCTCAGCATTTCCTGAGGTATGGATTATGCCCTTACCCATTAGAGGTGGGGAGGAAGAGTCGGCTTGTCCAGGTCATCCTGGAAAAGGGGTGCAGCTAAGTCCAAGTCCTCCCAAGACCAGCATCTCTGTCAAAGGTGATCTAAGCAGCACTTTTCAAATATCTATGTACCTATGATGAAGGGCATTCTTTTAAAATTAAAATGTATACTTTTGCAAAGATGCCTTTAAAATGAATTAGAAAAAAAATGAAATAAAATACCAATAATATATACCACAGGGACTGAAAATTCATTAGGACCAGATTGGAAAAATGAACTTGTCCCTTATACTTGTCATAAAAGTAGATGCTTGTGGGATGAGGTGATGGTTCAGTGTATCAGGACACTTGCTCTGTACCTGAGTTTGAATCCCCAGTGCCCATGCAAAAGTCAGAAATGGTTGCAGGTACCTATAATCCCAGAATTAGGGAATATAAAGCTCCCAGGAGCTCACTGGTCAACAGGAAAACAGAAAGCTGCAAGATGACTGAGAGACCTCCTCCCATGAAAGAAAGAAATAGAATCCTAAGAGAAGGTCATGAGCTAGACTAACCAGATTGTGTCATCTTTATGGATGAAATTATTTAAAAACTCACTTAAAACATATACATAACTATTGGCTGTCTGCATACCTCCATGGTCTTTGCATCCTTGTTTTAACTGGCCGTTTATCTTCTTATTGCTCTAATTGTTGAGTTTTAGCCATTTTTAGTTTTAGTCCCTTACCTCATCTGTCTTTTGCAAGTGTTTTCTCTGCATTGACAGCTTCTCTTTTCATTTTCTTAAAAACTACACATTTTAATTTTAACAAATTTCTTATTCTCTCTCTTATTGATCTTATCTTCAGTGTTATATCCAAAAAGCAAGGTCATCTAGATTTCCTCTTACATTACATCTTAGCATTTCAGTATTTAGGTCTATGATATTCCTTGAGTTAATGTTTATGAAAGGAATAAGTGTATGTCTAGATTTTTATTGTTATTTTTACGTACAGATGTCCACTTGTTCTGGCCTAATTTGTTGAAAAGGTGATCATTCCGCCACTGTGTTTTTATTGTCACACTTTTAATTAAAACATGATTACATCATTTCCCCCTTCCCTTCAACAATCCCCTTCAACAATCAAATTCATGGCCTCTTTTTAATGTTATTATCATAGATATATACAGAAATGCATATATACATAAATAGAAAAATACAGTCTGCTGGGTCTGTTTAGCGTTTCTTCTGTGTATATGGTTTCAGGGCTAACCATTCTGTGGTGGACAACCAGTTAGTGAGCTCACCCCTGGGAAAGACAATTCTCCCTCTCTCGGCAGCCATTAGTTACCCGCCGTTCTCTTGTCCAGGGATGAGGCCCCAGGAGATTTCCCCAACGATGCTGGCACGTCTCTTGGTGTTTTCGTTGTCCAGATCTTGTTTAAGGCATCTGTATTGTTGAGGTATCATGGATGTAGGTTCTCTGGCATTCCTAGGAGATGCCATCTCACAGCGGACTTGCTGGTCCTCTGGCTTCTACATCTTTCTGCCCATGATGTTCCCTCAGCCACAGGTGCAGGAGCTGTGTTGCAGATGTACCAGGCGTGGTCTGGGAACTCCACGCTCAGCTGACCTCTACCCTCAGACTTGGTTTTGTGGGACGGCCTCCATCTTGGTTGAGGGGTGTGAACTCCACTTACATGTGTGTATAGGGATACATTTGGGCATGAAGTTAGGAATGATGCTGGTCTAGTGAAGTGGTGGTAGTATGCAGGTTCTCCTCTTGGATTCATGGCCACGCTAACCCCCTCACTAGCCCTGGGTAGTTAGAAACGGATCCACCAACGTTTTTTTTTTTTTTTTTTTTTTTGTAGGAGACATGCTTAGTCACCATGAGTACTGAAACTGTCAAAGGGAATCAGAGAGTCATCTTCATCTCTCTGGCTGCTTCTTTCCAGCCTCTTATTGGCCTTCATGTTCCTACACTCTTGGTCCCATCACACTTCACTGTGTGTCCGCTCAGCATGCTGGCCCGGAAGGAATGCTCCTTGCTTAGAGCTCCTTTCTTTGTGTATTGGAGACAAATTGAGCTTCCTCTGCTTGGCTTCAACAACAAATACTGTTTTAAAAAAATCTACTTTACAGAAACCTTTTCACATCTTTATCTGTGGAAGAATCCCTGTTCTCTCCATTATTGAGGACTTGTAACATTGATATTCCATAGTGCACAGTTTAATTCAGTATCAAGGAGGATACAAAAGGGGGGGCAAAATATGTGTGTCCAATTCACATTTATGAACCAAAAAAAAAAAAAACCCAGCTTCCTCTCTGCTGCTAGTCTCTCTCTTTTAATTCATTTATTAATAGTATGCATAGACACAGGCGTTCCCTAGCACATGTAAAGGTCAGAGGACAACAGTCAGGATTGTAGCCAGAAGTTTTTCTCCGGTCCCACCAGGCCCATGCAGTCCCATAGCCCGCTTATAAAATAATCACTCAGAAGCTTATATGAATTATAACTGCTCAGCCATTAGCTCAGACTTATTACTGACTAGCTCTTACACTTAAACTCAGCCCATTTCTGTTAATCTATATGTTGTCATGCGTTCTATGGCTTTACCTGTGTGCCATTACATGCTGCTCCCTGGATGGTGGGCTGGCGTCTCCTGACTCTGCCCTTCCTCTTCCCAGAATTCTCCTAGTTGCTCGACCCGCCTCTACTTCCTGCCTGGCTACTGGCCAGTCATCGTTTTATTAAACTGATTTACAAGAGCATTATACCCCAGCAGTTGGTTCTCTCCTTCTGCTACGGTTTCTAGGTCTTGAATTCACATTATCAGACTCAAATGGCAAGGGCCTCCACCCACTGACCCATCTTAGGCATACGGTATTTTCTTATGTTTATATGGCACCTGTGGCGGTTAGAATGAAAATGGTCCCCATAGGTTCATATATTGGAATGTTTGGTTCCCACTTGGTGGGCTGTTTGGGAAGAATTGGGAGGTGTGGTCTTCTTGAAAGAGTTACACCACTGAGGGGTAGGCTCTGAGGTCTCAAAATCCCATGCCAAGCCCAGTCTTGTGCACACTCTCTCTGTCTCTCCTTCTTGAGAATCAGATATAAGTTCTCAGCTGCTGCTCTGGTGCCATGCTTCCTGGTCTAAGCTGATCATGGTCTAAGCTCTGAGACTGTAAGTAAGCCCCCAATTAATGCTCTTTTATAAGTTGCCGTGGTCATGGTGTGTGGTGGTATTGTGTTCCCCAAAACATTGTGTACCCTAATAAACTTACCTGGGGTCAGAGAACAGAACAGCCACTAGATATAGAGGCCAGAAAATGGTGGCACACACACCTTTAATCCTATCACTTGGGAGGCAGAGATCCATCTGGAAACAGCCAGGCATGGTGACTCACACCTTTAATCCCAGGAAGTGAACCTTTAATCCCAGGAAGTGAGCCTTTAATCCCAAGGAGTGATGGTAGAAAGCAGAAAGGTATATAAGGTGTGAGAACCAGGAACTAGAGCTGGTTAAGCTTTTAGGCTTTTAAGCAGCACAGTTCAGCTGAGATCCATTTGGATGAGAACTGAGAGGCATCCAGTCTGAGGAAACAGGATCAGCTGAGGAACTGGCAAGGTGAGGTTAGCTGTGGCTTGTTCTGCTTCTCTGATCTTCCAGCATTCACCCCAATAACTGGCACCAGGTTTGATTTTACTAATAAGAACTTTTAAGATACTTGCAACAATGGTGTCTCTTCACAGTCGTAGAAAAATGACTAAGACAACACCATATATTCCATCTCTTACTGCAGTTTGATAAGAAAAGTGAGCAAATGGATATACTTGAAGCTATGACGAAGAGACACTGTCCTTTATTTTGGATGTGAGTTTGCCTAATTAGTGAGGTTATAGATAGATTGGGAAATGACAAGTTGAGCTTTTCTATGAAACAAAACAAAACAAAACAAAAACAAAAAACCCTTATTGCAAGTCCAGGGAGTGGGAAAGAGGCAAATGGGTATCAGCAGTCGCTGTTATTTTGTTTGTTTGTTTTTTGTTTGTTTGTTTGTTTGTTTCGCAGAACAAGAGAAGCTGGAGGGATGGCTCAGTGGTTAAGAGCACTTTCTGTTCTTCCAGAGGACCCAAGTTTGGTTCCCAGCACCCCCATATGGTGACTCACAATCACCTGTAACTCCAGTTCCAGGGGATCCAATTACTCTGAAGGCTCTTGCACTCACATGCACACAAGCACCTCTATGCACACATACACATATAATTTTAAAACAAAAAAATCTAAAAAAAAAAAAACAGAAGAAAAAAACAGAGAAATGTATTTTGAGCAGGACACTCAAGGATCACAGATCTCTAAGTTATTGACCTGTGGCTCTCGGGCATGACTGTAGAAGAAATGCGTATGAATGTTTTTCTACACAAACTGAGTTTTCATGTGTTTTAAGATGTTGTCAGAAGTGAACCTCCATTGGTCTAAAGCAAGAATCAGCAAACTGACCTGAGGGCAAAATTACCCTCAAGCTTTTTAAATAAAGTTTTGCCCATCTGCTTAAATATCGCAAGTGGATGATTTTATAATACAGCAGGAAGGCCGGGTGGGTATAGAGAGACTCATGGTTCTGACGGCCTATGACTGTCAGCCTAATGACTTCACCATCTAGCTCTTTATCAACGAGGGCTGCACACACATGTTCTAAGGTAAAGAGAACAAGCCATTCCCACCGCCAATAATTAGTTTGGGAAAAGGCCTGAGCAATGGCTGCCAGTGAGATATGAAGGAAAGGCTATTGTGAGGTTTGGGGGGAAGGTCTGCAGCCTTAAAAAGCTTTTTGTTGCCCTCTGGTGAGTGTGGTGTCAGGGATGAAGGTAGCCGGAAGCGTGTGAAGGCCTGGCTGGTGCGTGAGCTATTAAAGCATCCTGCTTGGCAGGTGCTTTTCCTCAAGACTTTCTGCCCTGTGAGATAACACGTGTTCCCTGTGGAAACCATCCATGCGAGTTTCTCTTGTAAGGAGCTGAAGGTCTCCTAACAGAAGCACCACCCAGCTTTCACCTGTAAGCCCTGCAGACGATCTAGACCTTCCCGCCATCCCTCTCCCTCTGTCCAGAGAACTACTGCTGCCTTCCTTATGTGTTACTCTTTAGAGAAGATGGCCTCCAAAACTGTGCATCAAGCCATGCAATGTCTATCTTCTGGATATTTCTAGAGCATCTGTGTCACCAAGGGGTAGAGGGATTTGGTCTAGATTCTTTAAGATATCTCTCAGTTGCCTTTTTTTTTAAAAAACAAGAATTTAAAAAGAGAGAGGCTTGAGTTTAAATGTAGACATCCAATATATCAGCTCTTATAGTTTCTATAATCTTTTAATACAGTTATGGATTATATATATGTGTATATATATATATAGTTTTAAATATTTTATTCTTCTCTGCAGGTGATGGCATTAAATTGTGATGGTTTCTAGAAGCATAAAGTGATTATTTCATTTTGTCTTACTAATAAATACTTATTGAGTGAAGCATTTTATGTGCTATCCCAAAGTAGTGACTTAAATTGAATTTAGTAAACCCAGTAACTTAAACTCCTTTGATTTACCACCTCATCTACATAAATCAAGTTTCCTCTGAGAACTAATTGAAGAACTATTTTCCCACTTGAAGTTGAAACAGGTATTTTTGCAATGCAGCCCCCATTTCATAATAAAATTCTGCTGGCAAATTCTGTTCTAGTATGTAATTGCGATAGTCCTGAAGGTGCTTTTAATTTTGTTTGGGGAAAATTGTCCATGCTGCTGGAAGCAAAAATCATAAAATAAAGTGGAATTCCCAACGCACACAGAAAAAGTTGTATCTTATTGTTTATGCCACTATATTTTGTCTGTTTAATCTTTTATAAAGTTTCTTTTTGCTTCTTGGGGAAAAAAAAAGAAACAGAAAGTGACATACTTTTAAGAGATTTTTGAAGCAGGTGGTAAATGCAAGGTAATGAGCATTTTTAGAAATGTGTTATATTGTTACACGAAAACGTTCTTTTTAAAAATCATTTCACTTGAATACTAATTTTGTCCATTCCCCAGTCTGACTTCAGCGATAGGAGAATAGAAGTTACAATATTGTATTCTTACTCTCCCCCTGAGATTAAACACACAAATTCTACACAATAATAACACCAATGTATTATGTTATTATTACCATTATCTTGCAGGAAATTTTGTTAAAAAGAAAAAAAAGAGCTTTTGGGGAAAGCTGTCCAAAGTACCCCAGTTCATATGAGGTATACAAAGAGCCCTATAAGGCCTGGTCTGTTTGACGAGATAGCCAACCTACAATAGCCACTCAAACTGTAAGAAAAAAATTATAGGTAAAAATCTAGGGAATTGATCATCATCAACAACAATTTCTTAGGAATGTCTGTAAAATGTTGGAAAAGTGAGCCCCAAGGAAGAATTTATAACCAATTCTCTACCTGATCCTCTTGTCTAGTTAAAAACAATCATTCTGTATCATGCCTTGGCCTGGAAAGATGCTCAGTGGTTAAGAGTGTGTACCATTTTGGCGTACGAGTTAGGTTGGGTTCCCAGCATTCAGTGCACAATGACTTGTAACTCCAGCCCTGGAGTATGTGGTTTCTTCTGGTCCCCATGAACACTGCATTCACAGGAATGCACATGCACATGTGCATGTGCACACACACACACACACACACACACACACACACACACACACCACACCACACCACACACCCCACACACCCCACAGACATATATACATACACATAACTTTTAAAAGAAAAGATAGGATCTCTTTATCCAGAGTATGTAGATTAAATTCCATTAAACTCAAGAAATAATTTCCCCAATTGAGTCTGAGCTTGACCCTAGCAATGATTCCAGACATACATTACTAAAATGATAGGTGGGGGGATATTTTCAGGGTGGAAAATAAAAAGACCACTCCCCCTCTGCCTCTTTGGGCTTTTAAATCCTAAGAACCATTTAGTTCTTTGATTTTCTAATAATTTTAACCATTTAGTTCTTATTTACATGGTTGTCTAAACTGCCTTTCCTATATCAACTCTTACATGCCTCAGCTTTTGTATGCTTTCAAATTTTTTGTGTATTATGTGTGTGTTGTGTATGACCGTGTGTATGGAGAGGGTCCATGTGTGAGGGGGCATGTACATGTGTATAGAAGCCTGAGGTTGAAGCCAGGTATCTCTAGATTGCTCTCCTTTCCATGGACTGAGTTCAGACCTCTCCCTGAGCCCAGATCTGGGTCTTCTGCTAGTCTGTGTAGCCAGCTGGCTCTGAGAATCCCTTTGTCTACATCTCAAGTGCTGGGATTGCCAGTGGGCCCTCATGTTCACCCAGTTTTTACTGGATTCTGGGGATCAGGGAACTCTGGTTCTCAGGCTTATGCAATGAGTGATTTACACACCGAACCATCTCCCCCACCCACCCCAGCTCACAGTTTTTACATATGTCTGCCTTGTTGACCCTCTATGTGACATCTAAAGTGATTGCTGTAGCATCCAAACCCGACTGTGTCACAAACCAGTGACTTTTCTCATTGATTTTCTGACTATGACCAAAAATGCCCATAAGACCAACAACACCTGAATCATTTGATTTGAGTCTTTATTCAATCTGGACTCAAGCCACTTCCATTTTCTTCTAGATTCTTCAGGAATGGTGACATTCTGTCAAAATTCCCAGGTCTATTGACGCTAACTTCTGTGTACATGTATCTATGCCTTTATACATATTCTTTTCTACCTTTCCTGTAATTTTCTGTAAGTTTCCCAACCACAGGTCTACGGTCAGACTAAGATTGACTTCTACTCCATCTTTCAGGAGTGTGTGTGTGTGTGTGTGTGTGTGTGTGTGTGTGTGTGTGTGTGAGAGAGAGAGAGAGAGAGAGAGAGAGAGAGAGAGAGAGAGAGAGAGCATGTGTGTGACTGCGTGTATATGTGAGGGTATGTGAGTGTGGGGTGTGTGTGTGTGTGTGTGTGAGAGAGAGAGAGAGAGAGAGAGAGAGAGAGAGAGAGAGAGAGAGAGAGCATGTGTATGACTGTGTGTATATGTGAGGGTATGTGAGTGTGGTGTGTGTGTGTGTGTGTGTGTGTGTGTGTGTGTGTGAGAGAGAGAGAGAGAGAGAGAGAGAGAGAGAGAGAGAGAGAGAGAGCATGTGTGTGACTGCGTGTATATGTGAGGGTATGTGAGTGTGTGTTTTGTGTGTGTGTGTGTGTGTGTGTGTGTGTGTGTGTGTGTGTGTGTGTGTATGTGTGTGTAGGGTTTCACATAGTCCAGGTTGGCCTCAAACTTGCTATGTAGCCCAGGATGGCACTTACTTAGTTTCAGATCCTCCTATCTCTACCTTCTAAGTACTGGGATTACAGGTCTGGGATCACACGTCAGCACATATGTCTTTAGGTACAACTTTTAGCAATCAATTTAATTTCTTGGGCAGGGTATCTAAAGATGGTACCATTCGTAACTTTAAGGTGCAAATATAGTATATCCATCCAGTTTAAAGCAAATGGTGTTCATTTTATTTACTCTGGACATTATTTTGTTGTTTCTTCCTCGATAAAATATTATTGCTAAATACATTCAGCTTTGTCAAATAAAAAAAATGCTTCTGGTGAGGAAGTTTTAGGAAAATACTTTAGTTCCTGAAACATCTTTTCTTGGAGTGTTGCATATGCATAAAAATGTGTAAATCTGAAGTTCTGAGTTCAATAAAATTTCACAATATGAATACCTCTATAATCAACATCTTCTGTCCCATTCAATAATACCACATGTGACTATTTAAAATTTAAATTAATTAAAATTAAATACAATGAAATATCTAGTTTACTTTAATTTCCAGACAAGTTGGAGTAACAGGGACCAGATTTATCCTTTCAACTACAATAATTGAAAAACTAGAGAAATATTCGAAATAAATGTTTTTTCGAAACATTAATTCCCAGGCAAGAAAGAAAAGTGAATACTGAGGGGTGAAAAATAATACTTTGAGCCTGGTCATTGCCTCATCCTACTGCTGGAGGGCCCCAGGAATCAGTACAGCCAAGGAGAAACCAAGGCAGGCCACATGGGCCCCTGAGCTGAAGACAGATTAGGATTTCCACAGTCCAAAGAGAAGCGGCATTCACAGGTCAGAATGAAGAGAAAGAGGAACAGAGGCAGAGCAGAGCTTCCCTGTTGGAGTATCTAGCTAAATCCTCACCCACGCATGCATCTGTGAAAATCACTTAAGGCTAAAACCACCTAAAGGAATTAGAGGGAACAGTGCCCATTCTGTTCAGTTCGGCCGTCACAAACTATGTGAGACCAGGTAGCTCACAGAGAACACAGATTCATTTCTCATGGGTCCGGAGGGCTTGGAGGTACAGACTCAAGTAGCCACTATCTAATAAGAGCCTCTTTGGGAGACGGCAGAAAGGCAACCAAGGATGAGGCAGCAGGATGAATAAACCAAGGATGAGGCAGCAGGGTGAATAAAACGCACTTTTATAACAAATCTATTCTGACAAAGAACTGACATGCATTACAATATTGACCTATTGACCCAAAGCTGTGTCTCATGACCTAACGACTCTTAAATTGCCTACCTTTCAAAAATCTTTCATTAGAGGTCAAATTACCTACGCGTGAACTTTGATAGACAAGGCCCATGCAGACCCTGACAAAGGTCTAACACTGTTTAACAAAGAGCCATGTTAGGCACTCCACAATTCATAAAGCATAGGTCAGGATGTTATAAAGGACATCGACTTAGTAATAATGAAAAATTAGCCCCCACCTGAAATGGACTGTCACCAAGAGACCAAATGCCAAAGCGAGTCCTTGAGGCGGAAGAAACATGCTATCACATGGAAATCCAGGCCTGCTCAGAGAAAAGCAGAATGGCATACATCTTGTAACTCTACACAGAGAAACCCTGTCTCGAAAAACCAAAAAAAAAAAAAAAAAAAAAAAAAAAAAAAAAAAAAAAAAAACTCTAGGAATTAATATAAAGCCTTCCCTCATTGTTATCTGAGTTTCTATTTAGATGTTTAAAGCAAAAACATCAACAGTGTATTATGGTGTCATGAACACTGGTAAAATGGATGGTATCAAGATAGCAAGGAGAGGAGAAATGAAAGTTTACTATCGCACAGCATATAGGGAATGATGGACTATGCCTTCAAGGAAGTGTATGGTAAGTCAAAAATGAGAGCGGCAAACTCTAAAGTATCTGCTGAAGTAGCATGGCAGAGGGGTGGCCAGTCATCCAGCTCCAGAGAGAAAACAGAACTGGAAAAAGTGAAGACGAATAAAGCTGAAGTAAAGATGTGGCAAGCAGAAAACCAACAGGGACAGAATATTTAGACCTGATTATCTGTGCACTAAACACAAATGGGCGAAATACTGAAAAGTAGAGTTCACAGGACTGGATAAGAAATGATCTGCCATGCAGTAAAAGTCCTTTAAATATAAAGATATAAAGGGGTGAAATGTTAAATGCTATTAAACCAAAGATAGTGGTTAATATAAAAACAAAAGGAACTTCAGAAAGAAATAAACAAAGCCAAAAGCTCATTTGGAGACTGTAATAATCTTCCTCAACTCTTGAGAGAATGTTGAACCAAAGGAGCATACCAAACGGAAGGGCATAGGAAACCTGAACAGTATCAATAACCACTTCTGGCAATATCAAGACACTACACCATACACATCATTTTTAGAAAATTCCCACAATAATTCCCAAGTGAGATCATATGCAGACTGAGAAAACAAGTCTCAAGTTTCACAAATGTCAAGCCATACATATATATTCCCTGTCCAGAATATATTTAAATGAAAAATGAGTGGCATGGAGAGAATTTTTAAAAATTGTGAAAAGGATGCTGAAGTGTAGCTCTCTCCACAGTTGATGGCTTCTGGTAGGGATGCAGGTGGGGAAGGATTCAGTTTTCTTTAAGGGGCTGGCTGCCAAGAGTTTGACCATGCTCCTCCTCCTCCTCCTTCTTTTAGTGAGGGAGGTCACAAGGGTAGGGCAAACTTTTGAGGACAGGGAAGTGGTTGTGATCAGGGTGCATGTTGTCAAATTCCCAAATAATCAATAATGATATTACGTTGAAAAAAAGAGAAACATATGGAAAGACTCTTTAAGTTTGAAGAAGACTATGACATACTTCTAAGTATCTTGGATGTAATAAAAAAAAAAACCTCACAAGTAAATTATAAATATTCTGAGCTGAGTGAAATGAAATTATACATGTGAGTGGGGTATTGCTGAAGTGTTCCCTGCTGAGATAACAACAGCACAGAACACTGATTTTTAAGAACAGAAGAATTCACCAGCCTCAACTTTCACCTTCAGGGACCAGAAGGAGAAACTCAAACTAAATGTCAAGTAATAATAATAATAATATAAAAGGCAAGAAAGGTGGAATGAAAAAGTTTTAAAGCCGACAGAAGGAGCTGGAGAGATGGTTCAGTGGTTAAGAGCACTGGCTGCTCTTACATAGGATCTGAGGTCAGCTCCCAGATCACCCACATGGCAGCTCACAATCACCTGTAACTCCAGTTCTGGAGGATCTGACACTCCTCTCCTAACCTCTGGGTCACCAGGCACATAAGTGATACACATGTGGGAAAACATTCTACACACACACACACACACACACACACACACACACACACACACTAAATCTAAGAAGAGTTTTGTTTTGTTTGTTTTAAATCAGACATAGACTAGTAGAGAAAAATAACGAAACTAGAAACTGTTTTCTAAGTGCTGAATAAAATTGAAAGACCAATAGCCAGAATTAGCAGAAAATAAGCGAAGGGACAATTTTCCAATATTTGGAATAAGATACTAATATCACCAAAGAGTCTAAAGATGTCCTAAAATAATAAGGAAATGTTATATAAATTTTATTACAATAAATTCAGCAACTTCAACGAAACTGAAAATTCACTGACAGAAGCAAACTACCAAAGCTTATTTAAGAGGAAATAGGTCATATGAATAGCTATCCAGCTAATTAAATCTTTACTATTAGGACTTCCCACAACATGTAGAAAGAAAAACCTCAGGCTTAGATGACATCACCAGTGAAGCACATCTAAATTTAAACATAAATTGTACACAAACACATCCGGAAACACGAAGAAAGACTTCCTAACTCATTCCACGAGGCCAGTGTCATTCTAATATCAAACCAGACCAGGTCCTTGTAAGAACGATTATAGATAAATATTATTAATGCATATAGATGTAAAGGCTGTAAGAGAAGATTTAGAGTTTGAATCCAACAATACAGTAAAGTGATGGACGTAATGACTAAGTGGGGATTACTTCCAGGATCTCAAGGTTTATCGAACATTTGAAAATAAGTAAGCACAATTTACCAAATTGACAGACACAAAGCAAAACAAAACCAACTCATGCAACCATGTTAACAGAGGCAGTGATGCAAAGAGATCTGCCTGCTCCCCTTCTGTTGGACATGAACTCAAGGGTCCAACCAGTGTGATGGGCAATGAAAGAAAATTTAAAGCGCTGTCTTAGTCTTTGCTGCTGTGCCACCATGACAAATAAAGCACTTAATTGGGGCTCACTTACAGTTTCAGAAGTTAGTCCATTATTATCGTGGTGAAGAGCATGGTGGCGCATGGGCAAACATGGTGCTGGAGAAGGAGCTGAGGGTTCTACATCCAGATCCACAGGAAGCAGGAAGAGAGAGCCACTGGGCCTGGCTTGAGCTTTTGAAACTTCAAAGCCCACCCCTACAATGACACACTTCCTCCAATAAAGCCACACCTATTCCAACAAGGTCACACCTCCTAAGCCTTCTCAAGTAGGGCCACACCCTGATGACCAAGCATTCAAATATATGAAACTATGGGGGCTCTTCTTGTTCACACCACTTCAAGCACCTTCCAAGAACAGAGATACTGTGACTTGCAGGTAACATCATTGGCTATGTAGGGAAGTCCCAACAATCTAAAAGATGCTTCTGTAGATAACATCAAGGTTTCAAGGAAAAAAAATCTCAATGTGAAAAAAAGCCAATAATGGAAAACCAAAAATTTTATATTTTTTGGTTGGTTTATTTATTGTTGTGACTTTTTGAGACAGTCCTTACTCTGTAGCCCAGGCTGGCCTGGACTTGTGGCAATCCTTTTTCAGTCTTCCAGGTGATAAGAGTATAGAAGTATGTCACTGTACTAAGTTTAAGCAGTTAATATCCAAAACACTATGCTCTTTCCAGTATGGCAAAAAATAAAATAAATTTGGATACTTGCAATTATATATATATATATATATATATATATATATATATATATATATATATGACCTATATTCTAAAATATAATATAAGATTCATGGCTAAGAGAGCATAATATGTATGGAGACTCACAGATGCTTCCTAGTGAGAACTTACTCAGGGTCTGAGAATCTGAGCTTGATTTACCCTGCAGGGCTGCATAAGGGGATGACTTGACCATGTGTGTGGTTACCAGGTGTTTGGAAAGGTCTACACTTGGCTGTGCAGTGTGCTTTGATCTTGCAAGGGGGAGGTCTTTTGCCCCACACCTTGGCATTGTTATAAAAAACCCTTTTGAATAAATGGAAGAGGCCATTGGGTAGCGATCCAGGCCCCCCTGAAGCTATCCTGTATTCCTGTCTTTCTTTTCATAAACTAGGTCTCTCTTTCTATCTAATATTTTCTTCTCTCTCTCTCTCTCTCCTAAGAACCCTTCAAAAGGTGGGAGTTGGCCTTCTACAAACATGGGCCTAAAAAACTGTACCAGGGCCAGTGAGCTGGTTCAGGCAGTGAAAGTATTTGCTGCATAAGCCTGATGACCTAAATTCAATCCCTAGAACCTAGGGTGGAAGGAGAGGATCAACCCCTGAAAGTTGTCCTCTGACCTCTACATATGGGCAATGGCATGTGTGCACCTGTGCACATGTACACACACGCACAGGCCCATATGCACACACACACACACACACACACACACACACACACACACACACACACACACACAAATAATAAAGGGTTGCAGCGTTAGGAAGGTTTTGGATCCCTACAAAGTGTTTCTCTCTCACCCTTCAAAGCTTTCTTTTGATAGCAGATCCTCCTTTACGCTTACACTCAGGCTGTTCTCAGGCTGAGAGTACGTTTGTCTCTTTACATCACCCTCTCCATTTTTACCTGATTAGTGGAGAATATTGCACACCCTCCATCCCTCTGCAAACTTTCCCCGTATGTCTTTTGCGACTTCAGACCTAAACCCTCTGTTCCACATTCTCCATTTGTTCACTTCACCTTGTTACAAAATTAATTAATTTCCAAGGCTGGGGAGGCTGTGGATTCGGTGTTCCTAGATAAGCTACATCTGGACTTTAGCAAGCACTAATTTTTTAGCTTGTAAAAAAAAATCATATACTTCACTTTTTATTAGTTTTTTGAAATTTTCACAAAATGTATTTTCATCATGTTCACCCTCTTCCTGTAATTCCTCCCAGATCCACCTTCTTCCCATCACAACCAACCCCGCGTCCTCTTTTTTTTTTCTTCAATAAAACCATCAAAATCAAATCTACTTTGTGCTGCCCACAGACTCTTGGATATGCAGTGTTTTTCACTAGAATGTGGTCAACCTATAGAGGTCCACACCATTAAAAACTGATGGCTTCTAGGAGCTATCAACTGCCCACAGCGCCTCAGCTAGGGGTGAGACTTCATGCCCACCTTCCATCTCCATTCTTGGATTTTCTCTGGCTTGAGCTTCCACAGGTCTTGTGAGTGCCGTCACCACTGCTGTGAGTCCGTATGTCCAGCTGTCCTGCTCCGTCCAGTAAACAGTTTCCCTGCAGTCATTCACAGATTCTGGATTTTAATGCCCTTTCTGCCCCCTTGTTCACAACGATCCCTGGGCCTCCGGAGGGGGCGCTGCTGTAGAGACATTGGCATTGAAGGATGAGAATTCTACCCTCCCGTGTGTATTTCTTCACCTTGGCCAGCTGTCTACCTCTTCACTGTCATCTACTGCAAAAGGAAGCTTCACCCATGAGAGTTGAGAGATGTCCTAATCTATGGGTATAACAAGTCACTGGAAGTCAGTATTTATACTATGTCCACTTAGCAAAATAGTAGATTCCCTCCTAGGTCCCATGACCTGTCTAGCCGGTGGTTCTTGGCTCAGGTATCAATGCCAGTGTTGACTTTCATGTTGTAGAGCAGGCTTCTGATCTTATCAGAAAGTAATTGGTTACTCGAACGACATTTGTGCCACCATTAAACAAGTGGACATGTCTTTCCAGACCTGTCATATCCTACTTCTAAGAGTTCAGATGTGAGTAAGATTAAAAATACTTTGTGTTGTATTCTAAATTATGAAAAATAAAAAAAAATGGAAGCACTAACGATGATCTACCTATAGAGACTTAAATTATTTGAGGGGAGTTGTTCTTAGCAGCTCTAAAGGTGCATCTGTGCTTCATAAATCCTAAGTCCCAAAAGCTTGTAATGCGTTCTGTGTGATGCTGAAAACATTAGTGAGCTTTTAGAAGTTACATTATACCGAGTAAATAGTTCCCCTAACACTCTAGAGGAGTGTGACCTTCACTGTGCATGTCACACCTGATAGTACTTAGTACCAAACATACTTCAAAAAGCCTCCATACAGGTTCTACCACGGGATATGTGACAAGTGTTGAGTACTGCTGTACCCTGCCATATCTGCCTCAAGACTGACTCACATTCTTGTCACCAGAGCTGCTGGAGTTGAGCCTAGATGCCAAGCTTTATTCTCGGCCATTCTTCATGTTCAAGTAAACACAAAATGGTCACATAAAAGCCAATGCCCTGGCTATTGACAGTGACCTTTCAGAGGAAGCTATTTTTTAATATAGGTCACATAAAACATAAATCTCCAAGCTCATTCTTTTTTCTCTTAAAATTACAGAATTAAATTTTATAGAGAACAGTCAGAAGGAATGTGTAAAGGAACCATTCCTTCATAATTTGGTTTTCTTAGTAATTTAAAAAGATGTGTCTCGGCTAGGCTTCTGCACATTTCTTCTATCTTGCTATTTAAATAAGTGACTTGCTATTTAAATAGATGAGCAGGAATTAAAATACAGCTACTGCCATATGTATAATTAGCCAAGGAAAAAAGCTGACGATCAACTGCTGTGGATATCAGCAGTCCTAGACTGCAAAGGGCAAGCAAGTACCACTTTGTGCCAGCCTTATTTATAACTGATGTGACCGACGCAGGCACGAATTGGTGCAGGAGAAAGACATGGACGAACTCGTCTAGAACAGCAGCTGTCACTCTTCCTCCTGGATGAGGCCTTTGCTTTGAGAGGGGCTGAAGAGTTCAGTTTTACCATTGCTCTGTGATGACGTCTTCCTAACTCCTCTCACATCAGCATAAACAGCAATAGCGTCTCCCTTGTTGCTTATAGACAATAATCGCCCGCTTTACAAATTGCCGAGAGTGAAGATCACAGCCATTAACATTTGTTGAGCAGGCCCTAGGTACAACGGGCAGTACCAGGAAAAAAAAAAAAAAAGAAAGAGAAATGAATGACAAAATGAAGGGCAGGTTTGCCAGCACACAAACAAACGGTCTACCTTCCTGATTTGTTGTTTTCTGTCTTGTTTTCATAGTGACTGAAACAGCACCTTCCAAAGATTCCTTGTACAACCAGAAACAACTGTCAGAAGAGGATGACGTTGCAGGCTTTATAACCCAAACCTTAGAGATGTTTCAGGTCGGAACACTGCTGTCATTTAGTAACAGCTACCTGTGGGACCGAAGCGTGAGGGAGCCTTGCTCACTGACAACTGTGGATTGCAGAAATCTGAGCCAACTCTTGAGGCCTGGCCTGCATGTCCCAAGGAAGCTGTGTCTTCCTTGTTAAGAGAGAGAGAGAGAGAGAACATGCATCTTCTTTAGATCTAGCAGAAATGATAACTTTATAGGTTAGACAAATATTCTCTGCTTTACAAAGGAAAGAGAACCAAAGAAATTACTTGGCTAGAATTACATATGTATGTATGTACATATGTGTGTGGTACACACACACACACAATACATATGTTGCCAAAAATGGCACTTTGAACCATGTTTTCTTATGACTAAGGATGGTTAATGATATAAAATTTTAGATACAACAAGGAAGCATTTCATAACAGAGGAAAAGATATGGACCGTTTAATAAACACTCTCAAAATAACGCCAAATCGTCTAAAATTTGCTAAGTCTCTTCCTCTGTCAAATCCAGGATAGACCATTATTTAAATTAAAAAAAAATAACCACTGAAAGGATTAGAAGAAAATGTCGATGGTGACTTCTAAACCTGGTGCGGTGATGGGAGAAGAGAGTGGTACGCTTGACTGAATGGTAGGAAAATTGTCTGAACCAGATTGCTGGTCGCAGGATTAATTAACAGCACGCCTGGAAACATTCGCCAACTCTATTATAAAGAATTTTATAGTTAACATATGAACATTGTCAACTAAACTTTAACATTCTAAAAGACCAAGAAAAAATATATTGAATAACAAATTCAAACGTTCACAAAAAGAGCCAATGAACATGAAAATGTGGAGCGTCAGGCTGGACTCTTTTAAGCCTTGTATAAGCTTTAGCCCTTATAGAACTCTCATGAGGATGGGGGTTTAGATTCCTAGGACTCGAGAGGTGAGGCTCCCCTCAGTACTCAAGAGATGGGGACTTCCCAAAGCAAGCTGGCTACTTAAACTAGCCTAATGGGCAAGCTCTGGGTTCAAGTGACCCTGCTTCAGTATATAAGGTAGTAAGTTGTTCACCCTGCGAGAGGCGGTGGGACCTGGGAGAATGGAGCCAATAAATGAGGAGGACTAAGTCTCATGCAATGGTCAATTTTATTCAGGGCATCCAACAATTTTTACTCTGAGGGTGGAGAAAGGTCAGCTGAGTAAAGTTATCATGCGTTCAAGCTGTATGTAATCCCAAGGACAAGAGGCACGTGGCAAAATACGTTTTTCCAAAGAGGCATGTAAGCAAATAACAATAGCCAGTTGTCATGAATAATCCGAAATAAACTCACTCCTATCTGCTGCACCTGGAAGAAGTGTGAACCACATTCCAAGAACAAGTCTGTGTTTTGAAGAAACTGAGGTCACAACACTTTTGTTTTTTCACAAGCACTCAGAATTCTCCTAATACCACCCATTCTTGGACTTTGTCCTGACAGTGAATGATTGACAAAGATATCCAATATTAGCCTTGAGCATGCACACACACACATTTACACACATACACTTGTGTGCACAGCCCCATACACATGTGCCCACAAACATACATATACACATGCATGCATACTGTCTTAGTTAGGGTTTTTACTGCTGTGAAGAGACTCCTTGACCAAAGCAACTCTTATAAAGCAAAAACATTTAACTGGGGTGGCTTACATTTTCAGAGGTTCAGTCCATTATCATCATGGCGGGAAGCATGGTGGTGTGCAGGCAGACATGGTGCTGGAGAAGTAGCTGAGAGTCCTACATTTTGCAGGAACAGGAAATCATTTGAGACACCGCATGAAATCCTGAATGTAGGAAACCTCAAAGCCCACCCCCACAGTGACAGACTTCCTCCAACAAGCCACACCCACTCCAACAAAGCCACACCTCCTAATAGTGCCACTCCCGATGAGATTATGTAGACCAATGACATTCAAACTACCTCACCTACCATGCCACACCCATACACAGGCCAACAAGAAAAAAGAAATGGCCATGACATCATAAGGCTTAAGCAATTAGGTTTCACAATATATACAACACAATAATATGTTAAAACCCAGGCTCAGTTAGAGAGGGTTCAGTGCTTAGGAGCACTGTCTGCCCTTCTAGAAATCTGGGGTTCCTAGCATCTACGTGGTGGCTCATAAACATTTGTAACTTCAGTTCCGGGGGATCCAATGCCCTCTTCTAGCCTCCAAAGATATCAGGCACATACCTGGTGTACATACATATACGCAGGCCAAGCATCTATGCACACTAAATAAACAAACAACAACAACAACACATTAAAAATCAAACAGGCTCAGCTGGGTGGTGGTGGCGGCGGCGGCGCACGCCTTTAATCCCAGCAATGGGGAGGCAGAGGCAGGAGGATCTCTGTGGATTAAAGGCCAGCCTGGTCTACAGAGTGAGATCCAGGACAGGCTCCAAAGCTACACAGAGAAACCCTGTCTCCAAACAAACAAACAAACAAACAAACAAACAAACAGGCTCAACTACAAGCTAATTTTTTTACACCTAGAATAAATTTCTAGTTTAACATTGTAGATCATGAAAAAGACTTCCTAGGGTCATTATGTAGACCACATGGTGTAATTTCTTTTCACTGTGCTGAAAACTGTTCGGCATAACCACCAAAGAATTTTAGGTTAAATTAAACTAACAATGAATCCCTTCATAGTTCAAGTTATCAAAAACGTATAGACAATTCAATACATCTAATCAAACAAGGAATTGGTCTGTCATACACATATGGACAGCTCAAATTGGACTTAGTGGGTTGTGGTTTTTTTTTGGTTTTTTTTTTTTTTTTTTTTTTTTTAAGGCCATGGTTCAGAGGTTAAGAGCACTTGTTGCTTTTGCAGAGGACCCGGGTTCAATACCCAGCACCCTCAGAGAGGCTCACAACTGGTTGTGACTACTCCAGTTCCAGGGGATCTGCAGCCCTCTTCTGACCTCCTTCAGTGCCAGGCATGCATATAATTACACCGAAGGGATTTTATCCTTCTCACAAATAACCAGTGTGCATTTGGGGCATACTGACATATAAAACTAAAGAGAATTAAGAGCGAATCAGACGAAGTAACTGCACTTCATTTTTTAAAAGGTCACGTGGGACGTACTCAGATTTTGGGTTTTCATCATAACACAGCAGCACAGCTCTGCTTTGCCATGCGTTCGTCCTCCACGCGTCTTTTGAGGACGCCTCTTAGATGGCGCTTGGGCGTAGAATTCGACTGTCTGCTACGTTCTCAAGAGTTATGCTAAAAGCTCCCGAGAGCACGTGCAGAATCGTGGGGGCTGCCTGTGGAGGGTTTAAGAAAAGGCACGGAAACTGCAATTCGCCCTCCACTCTCCACGCCAGGAAAACTGGCTTGATTCCACTGGCTTTCTCTAAACAGAAGAGGGGTCTGGGGGAAGAACTCGGATCCTGAGCACTTCCACGCTCAGCCATTGATAGTGGAAAATGTAAGTCACCGAGTGCAAGGCCCGCAGTGGTCCGCACGGAGTGTGTGTGTGTGTGTGTGTGGTGTGTGTGTGTGTGGGGGGGTGCCGCGTCTCTTTTAATTACTCCCAAGGAACTGAGCGCATGTCTAGCCACGGTCTTTTCTTTTACAATTTTCCAAATAATGAGTCCTCTAATTGCTTTTGCTGGAACCCTTGGCCACCAGTATTTTCCCTTTCTTCTCCCCTGCGTTCCGCCCACACATCTCAACTTCCCCCATTAAATTTTTTTTTTGTCTGAATTTGATGAAGGTTTGGGTTTTTTTTTTTTTTTTTTTTAACTCCTTCGGAGTTTAAGTGGTTGAATTAAACCACAACTTGCTTTCGTCAACCATCCAGGGAGTGCTTTAGGCATGGGGGGGGGGAACATTTTATTTTCAGCCCAGCCATCCACCTGTGCTGACACGGCGAGGAATTTACAGCTACATGGAAAGCGCTATAACCCGAACCTCAGAAACGCCGTGTTCTCCTGAGCTGCGTTATTAGGGAATGTTTGTCAGATGGCCAATTGTGTCAGCCCCTAATTGATTTATATTAGCATCTGTAGAACGAGGGTGGCGGAGGGGAGGGGAGCCTGGGCCCAGGTCTGACCCCTGAGTTTCCTGGGGACAGTGCAGGTTTTCATAGACACTAGTCCCTCCCTCCCTCCCCCCCTCCCTCCCTCCCTCCCTCCCCCCTCCCCCCTCCCTCCCTCCCTCCCTCCCTCCCTCCCCCCTCCCTCCCTCCCCCTCTCCCTCTCTCCCTCCCCCTCTCCCTCCCCTCCCTCCCTCCCTCCCTCCCTCCCTCCCTCCCTCCTTCTCTCCCTCCCTCCCTCCTTCCCTTCCTTTCTTCCATCCTTTTCCTTCCTTCTTTACTTTTTCTTTATTTTCTCTCTGTTTTACTCTTATATAACATGTTTAAAATTACATGCATGCTTACAAAACCAGCATAAACTTCTATTGTTTTCTTAAAAGTGAGCTCACCCTCTCCTTGCCATTATTGCTAAATTCTAAAGAACACCTGGCTCTAAAGGAGGGCTTCATTTTCCCTGGGGTGGGGTACTGGGTAATGAAACCAAGAAACCCCTTCAACCTTTCTGTTTTGACAGCTTTCTTTCTTTTTTTTTTTTTTTTTATGATCGTTGGCTTTAATAGCTTGTTTTTCTACGTAGACCCCACTCCTGCTGGATTAGAAGTATATATAAATCTATATTACTTATTCAGGAACACCTGGCCTGAGGTGAGGTCCAAGTCGAGGGACCTGGCTCTAAAGGAGGGCTTCATTTTCCCTGGGGTGGGGTACTGGGTAATGAAACCAAGAAACCCCTTCAACCTTTCTGTTTTGACAGCAAAGGTGTGGGGTACACAAGACCTCCATTCACCACAGTTTGGAGCTTTGGCACAAGTTTAATATGTAGGCATTCCCAAACTGGTAGTAGACTGTCCAGAGTGTGTTGGCAATGTGGCTGTACCTGCTGGCATCACGGTTGTGGATCCGGCCTCTGTTGACACATAGGTGTGTGGTGATTTCCAAACAACCATCTCGCTGCTTCCGTGGGTGGTGCTGGGTCTGATTGATGGTAGATCTGTATGGGGCTAGAGTGGGTGTGAGAAAAGTGGAGGAAGAAAGGAAACACATGGGTTTGCATAAGCCTCTGTCTAGGAGGCAACCCCCACCAGGAATGGTGGTATGCCATTGGCCACAGAGTAGCCACTGTGCTTTAATTGGTGGTCACTGTGTACCTGGCTGCTATGGGTCACTGTGTGCTGGGATCACGGTTCATAAAATGGACTTGGCTATAGCGTAACTTCTGTTCGAAACATAGTGGTATTTGGGAACAATCTTTGGAGTTTGGGGGCTCTCAAGGAAGTCAGAGAAAGGATTTCAGAAGTGAAACTAAGATTATATGGCCAGTATCAACTGTGTTATAAAATTATGTTAATGTGCATGCACTATCTTAGATCTTAAACATCATCTAAGGGACCATGTGTTGAGGGTTTAGTCCCCAGCCTGCGGTACAACCAAGAGATAGTGAATCTTCAAGAGAAGCTTTAGCGGGTAGAAGTGACATCATTGGAGTCTACCCTTGAAGACTGGGGCTCTAAACCCTCCCCTCTCTTTGTTCCTAGCCATCCTGAGATGAGCAGCATTCATTCACCTGGTTCTGACTATCATGAAGTACTACTCAGCTCCTCCCTGCCCCCCTCCCCCGCCCTCGCCCCCCAGACAAAGTCAGGATTGAAAACTTTGTGGCTGAGAACCAAAACAAAGCTTTCTTCTTTTTAACTAGAGCTTTGATTTTTTTTTAATTTTCAGGTATGTTATCATGGCGATAGAAGTCTGATTAACACAGCATAGCAAAATAATGTGTGCCCCAGAATGTTAAAAATGGGCATTTTGGAAATTTATATACACAGAAGACAACCGAAGAATACACACTTCAACTTGTCAGTAGGTGATTTTTCCCGGAGTACACCTTTATACTTTGTCTTTTAGTGTTGTACTATATCATTTAAAGGTTTTGTAATGGTTTTTTTTTGTTTTGTTTTGTTTTTCGAGACAGGGTTTCTCTGTGTAGCTTTGCGCCTTTCCTGGGACTCACTTGGTAGCCCAGGCTGGCCTCGAACTCACAGAGATCCGCCTGGCTCTGCCTCCCAAGTGCTGGGATTAAAGGCGTGCGCCACCACCGCCCGGCTTTTGTAATGGTTTTAAGGATGTCAATCCCTCTGTTGTTCAAGACCCACATCCATATAACTCTTCAATGAGTCAGGTCTCATTTATCCTAAGATGGCCTTGAACTTGCTCTTATAGACAAGGGTGAACCTTGACTTCTCAAATCCTGGGTTTACAAACATGCATCACCACACCTGAGTTTATGCCACATTGGGATTGAACCCAAAGCTTCATGCATTCTAGACAAGCACTAACTGAGCTACATCTTGGCTCTTTACTGGAACATGTTGCCAGGTGGCTTACTTCTGGCTTCTGGACACTGTCATTCACAAGGACTACCGTGAAATAGTGATAGAGTGGGCAGGAATCTACTTCTTATTTATTTTTATCTCTCTAAAAGTATAGTTCTCCTGGACTGGTGAGCTGGCTCATTGGATAAAAAAACTTCCCACCTAGCCTGATGACCTGCATTCCACCCCTGGGATCACAGCTCTTCAGCAATCCTCCAGGCCTTCGGTGTCATATTGGGGCTGCTGAGTCCTCCTGTGGACTGAGGAACTCTTGGATTCTCAGCCTCTTCAGTATGAGACAGCCATGATTGGATTACTAAGACCATGTATAATCCAACCTGACAAATCATATATATGTATGAATGAATGAATATTTGTGTATTCATGTGTGTGTTTTCATTCATTCTATCAATCCTGTTCTTTAAGAGAACACTGAATAAAATAACATCTCTCAATCTAACTTGACAATTTAGACAAACCACTCTTCTCGGCAACCTTCTGCCCCTCCCCCCAACACCAGTTCCAATGGTTACTAGTCCTCTACTAGATTTTTTTCTCACTAACATTAAGACATGCTGGGTATTTGCTTTTCATCTTACAAAACAAACTCCTCTTGTGGCTTTTTGTCCTGTGGTGGCTTCCTTATTTCTCTTGTCATTTAATCAGATGCCTTCAGAAGGTTGTTTCGGAGTTTCTGCATCTAATGTCTTTCCTCTCATTCTCCCTGGAGTCCATACTCATCAAGCTTTGCACCATGACTCCAGCCCAGTTACTCTCACAGCCATTTACGAATTTCACATGACTAACCAACTTACAGATTCTCAGGCTCCAGCTTTCTTGACCTCTTAGCAGATTACACATGGTCAGGAGTCATTCTGTGCTCCTTGATACATTTTTCACTTGGTTTCCAAGGATACCGTCTGTGCTTCTCCTCCCGCCGACCAGCTCCTTCTCAATCAGCTTAGACGGACTCTTCATCTGTCACGTGCTTTTTGTTGGCGAGCCCCAGAGCCTGTCTTGAACGTCTTTTTGTTTCTCTCTTTACTTACTCCCTTAGTGAATAAGTTGATTCAAAGTCTTTCAATAACATCTCTACGTTGATGACTCCTGAGCTCATAAATTCATCCTGGATTCATATACTGCCAACCTGACATTTGAATATTTCTCAGAATTCCTGAATCTGCCCAAAACTGAGCTGACATTCTCTACAATAAACCTCACTGTCCTACAATGCCCCCCACCTGGGATTAGACATCTGAGATTCATCCCATCTTTCTCAGCAACCCCTTACTTCCAACCTTGTCCATTTTAATCTGTTATCAACATAGACATAGAGTTAACATGTAGTTAAACACATATTAATATGCACAAGGCTCAACTCATCTCCCAGTATTGAATAAATGCCTATTAACACGTCTTCCCTTTGATGAAAACCCTTCAGGTATAGGCATGTCTCGTAGAGGAAAGACCAGTGTACTTTCCCTTAAGGCCTTGTCATCCTATGTTTCTACAGCTCCATTCTGCCTCGGCCAGCCAGCTGCAGGTTCCTACAACATCGGTGCCCTTGAAGTTTGTCTTCAGTCTTGAGTGCTGTCCCCCGACACGAATACCTTCTCCAGGACACAGATAAAATGAGTGAATGTCCTCCAGTCATCTTACGTAAAATTTTATTCTCTACCTCTGATATTGTTAAAACCACTTTCCAGCTTTTTTTTTTTAAGTTTTATTTTTAACACTTGTCACTTTGCACCATGCTGAAGAGCGTTCATTAGGCTTATTAAATTTACTTCCCAATATGCTGAACGATGGGGTAAGTTTTATTTATTTGGCCATTAAACTTCCGTAGGTGGCACAATACTCCTAAAAAGTGCCCAGTGCACATTACATGAAGGTGAGGTCACTAAATACATTTTAAATCATGAGTTTTCTTTCACCCCACTGAAGTCTTTTCAGGATCATTCCACCTCATCTGTGTACCTCCTGCCCCTGGGTTCTCTTATTTACATCTCTATAGACATATAACTTCCCCAGCCTCAGACAGTGTACTTTCCCTTCTCAACCTTCCTGATGCTGTGACCCTTTAATACGGCTCCTCATGGTGTGGTGACCCCCAACCATAAAATTATTTTCATTGCTACTTCATAACTGTAATTTTGCTACTGTTATGAATCATAATGTAAATATCTGATATGCAGGATATATGCTATGCGACTCCTGTGAAAGGTCATTTGACAGCCCCCCCCAAGGTTGAGACCCACAGTTTGAGAACCACTGATCTAGTATTTTCCACGGCTTCATAAAGACCACTTTGCTCTTCTGAACTTTATGTTCTTTTTCTAACGGCCTACTGAAACTTCCACTTAGTATTCTAATAAATCCCTCATATTGTACAGAATAAAACCCATTGATTTCCTTCTTCAAACTTACCACCTTCTGTACCATGGTTTCATCGTACATCTGTATTATCACCCATCTAATTGCAGAGCCACGGCTCCAGTCTCTGCTCCAGCTTGTAGTCTCTCCCTGCTTCCATGGAGGAGGTCCTGCTTGGCCAGCATGACACTGTAATTTCTCACTTTCATTTGGAACCAAAAAAATACAAGTGGGTATGCATAGACATATGTGTGTGTGTGTGTGTGTGTGTGTGTGTGTGTGTGTGTGTGTGTGTGTGGTTTTTATGAGACGCTATCACACAGAAAACAATGAAATTGACCTGGCTGGTGAGACAGTCCTGAGTTCGATCCCAGGGCCCAACAGGGTGGAAATAAGGAAATGACTTCACAGTTGTCCTGTGACCTTCCTCCTGCGCTATGATACACACACCGATACGCACACACCTGAGAGAGAGACACATACACGCGCGCGCACGAGAGAGAGAGAGAGAGAGAGAGAGAGAGAGAGAGAGAGAGAGAGAGAGAGAGAGAACAGCAGGAGCAGAGGCTAAAGTCTGGTTTCGTTTCTGCAAAGCTTTAAGTCGTGAAACTGGCCCAGAGCTCGAGAGGGCCAGGATTTTCCCCACACGTTGCGGAGTGGGCATGGGTTCACTGCCACCGCATGAAACTGAGCCCTCGGCAGGGCTCTGGGGCTGTGGAAAGATTGGGAAGAGGAAGTGACCACTGGCCAGGTCTAAGG
The DNA here is from genome assembly GCF_007827085.1 of Peromyscus californicus insignis. NCBI lineage: Eukaryota > Metazoa > Chordata > Mammalia > Rodentia > Cricetidae > Peromyscus > Peromyscus californicus. Next base: position 42,396,745 of record NW_026294535.1, on the reverse strand, counting down.
CATGTGCCAACCGTGCACAGTCAGTGCTGGAACAAGACAGACAGGACCCAAATCCAGCTGGCAGCCAGGTCTATGACTAAATGTGACCTGTGCTCAGGCAATCTTAAGGGGCTAGTATGAAAGCTGATTCTAATTCTTTTTTTTTTTTTAAATTTTCTGAGACAAGTTTTCTCTGAATAGCCCTGGCTGTCCTGGAACTTGCTCTGTAGACCAGGCTGGCCTGGATGGGAGGGCAACCTGACTGCTATGTCTGTCCCCCCACTGATTGCCAGGAGGATTGATTCGGCTGATCTGGCTGGCTAGGCAGGTGCTCCCTTCCTCCCTCACCACTCCATGTTGCGTCCCTCCCAAAGCTGTACACTTGGTCGAAGACGACGAACTTCCCGGAATAGAAGAAGACCAATCTTCGGTCACGAGTATAAGAGTAGCTGCCCTTCCCTGCTAGGACCTCCAAACACGCTCTACATCATTTTTATTTTATGTGTAAGGGAGCTTTGCCTTCGTGGATGTGCCAAGTACCCCTAAAAGTCAGAAGAAAGCATCAGAAGTGCTCTTAACCATGGAGCCACCTCTCCAGCTTCTGAAGGCTTCACAAGATGACTACTAAATCACTAAAAAAAATGATAAATGACATAAAAAGAGGGAAATGAAAACCTGCAAACGTGAATGCCCATGAGCAAAAGCAATGCTAGGACAGACCATCGACGGATATCTACCCTAGCACCTGGAAGGCTGAGGCAGGAGGATTACAAGTTGAGGCCAGCCTGGGTTTCCACCGAGACCCTCTTCTAAAATCTGGAAAAGAAAAATCAGCAAAACATGAGTCTAGCTAGAGGAAGCAGAGATTAATGAGGATCCGTGCAATTACATGCACGCCTGGAAGAGTGAGGACTATGAACAGTACTCAGTTTGAGAACGGAGTCCCGGTGATTTGGGTAAACTAGATTTGAATGTGCTCTTAGGCTGAAAAGGAACCCTGACTTTTAGAAACTTGATTGAGAAAACTTGAGAGTGGAAAATGAAGAAGTGAGGTTTGGAAAGGATGCATATGGCTGAATATGATCCTGGCAACCGTATTTATAGACAGAGGGCATTGGTGACCCTATCAGAATGCAGAATGAGCAACAGTTCTCAGACCCAGTGACAACTGAGTCCCCACCTCCACACCGGACAGTCATGTGGAGCCATTTACTTTTCTAATCATTGGACACATCTTTTTACCTCTGGCACACTGCCCATGAATGGAGTTTCCTGGTAAATGCCGGGTCATCACACTCAGATAAGAGGCTCTCAACCTGTGAGTCATTAGGCTTTGGGGTCGAACAACCCTTTCACCAAGGTCGCATATCAGACATTTACATTATGGTCCATAACAGTAGCAAAATTACAGTTACGAAGTGGCAACAGTAATCATTTCAGGGTTGGGGGTCACCACAGCGTGAGGAACTGGACGAAAGGGTCGCAGCGTTAGGAAGGTTGAGAACCACGGGTCTAGAGAGTGTTCAAAAACAAACACACACACAAGCAAAAGGGGATTCTGTGCTCTGTGTTACAGAACTTTGGTTTCCGGTGCTGCAATGAAATATGGAGGCTGGGCGCTTACAAAGAAAAGCAGTTGACCTCGTTCGTGGCTTGGCATCTGAAGGACGTAGAGCAGGCTCTGGTGAAGGGGGCGGACACCGCCACCACGGTGATGGGAGCAAGTGTAGGGTCACAAGGCAAGACAGGAAACCAGAGCATGGGGACGGCTAGCCAAGCTCTTTGAAGCAACTCTTCTCTGTGGGAACTAACAGTTCCTCCTGAGGATGTCCACAGTGACTCAGTCACCTTGTACTGGGCCCCACCTTTTACAGACTCACCGCCTCCTATTGTACTCAAGACCAAGCTTGCAACACACAGGCCCTTGGGGACACTACTAGATCCAAACCATGTCACTCTCACTTATTTATTTGGGTTGAAACCACCTTATTGGCATACAGGTTGACTGTACTTAGTGCTTGTCAGGCATCCCAGACAGCTTCAAGGACAACTACTTTCTTGTGGTTTCTCACGGTGGCTCAGGAGCAAGAGAGGAGAAAGGCTACCATCCTTGTGATAAAACCACAGGCTGGCCCTGGAGAGGCCTGCCCGGTGAACGATGAGGAAAAACAATTTGGGAGATAATTATTTGTGTCCAACGTAGGAATTTGAGGGAATATTTATTTTAAGAAGAAATATTTAGCCGGGCGGTGGTGGCGCACGCCTTTAATCCCAGCACTCGGGAGGCAGAGGCGGGCGGGTCTCTGTGAGTTCGAGGCCAGCCTGGTCTACAGAGTGAGATCCAGGACAGGCTCCAAAACTACATAGAGAAACCCTGTTTCAAAAAAAAAAAAAAAAAAAAACAAAACAAAGCAAAAATAAATAAAAAGAATAAGTATTTATTTTAGAATAAATATTACAGGGCTGATGACATGGCTTCGCAGGTAAAGGCATCAGCAGAAAGGCAGTGAGTGGACACTGTGCTGAGGCTGGCAAAAACTAGAGTTGGAAGACTGAGAGCGCTCTGGGGAGAGGGGAGGGCACGGGCGAGATGGTAGCGTGGGGATCACCCAGTTATTCCGTAACCAGGATTTAAAGTTAACCACTGGAGGGTTTCAACAGACACTGGATCCATTCAGATCCACGTTAGAACGGTATTTCTGGTAATAGTGAAGACAAGGGACTGAATAAAGCAAGGAACGAGACCTGCTACGTCACCGCTACCAGAGACAGGTAAGAGCCGGAGCTCCAGGCGCCGCCAAGGGATCCCAGGAGAGAGGCATGGAAGACCTTGAGAAAACTCAGGTGCAAAATCAGCAGGAACGGTGATGACGGACGGTGATTAAACAAGGCAGAACCTGAGCTGGGATTGCGCTGGGCAGGTGGATACACAGAGCCAACAGCCTCAGCCACCCTGCTGCTCAAAGGTCATGTGACACTCCAGTTTGCTTGGTGAGAACGCAAACGTTTTAGGTACAAAATCAGTGCCAGCCACAGAGGCTTACTGGGCAAGAAAGAGTAGCGTGTGACCATGCCAGTTACATAACTGAGAAACTCCCTCTGTCCACTGATTAACCTGGGAAAAATACAGAACTATGTATATAAAGTTGGGCAAATGAGTGGGCTGCTGCCAAATTTCAGCTCTGATCTGAAGACAGACCAAAAAGGCCGTGTGTAGAAAAAAGAGACCAATCACTAATGGGCCTAGGGATGTAGCTCCTGGGAAAGCACTCACCTAGCTCAGTTCAGTATTTCAACACACATACACACATACACACACACACACACACACACACACACACACACACACACACACACACACCCCTAATAAGCAAATAAATAAAAAATAAACAAATACAACAAACAAACAAAACTACTCTGCAAAAACATGAAAAACAATAAAAAGTAGATAAACCAACTTCATGAAAACCATGGTAATAACCTCATCATGATATTAGGTGCTGTCTTCAAACCGGACCTACGACATTAAGCTAAATAAAACAAAGTCAGCCATGAAAGCCCAACGAAGATGCATGAAAAGGAGAAAAGAATCGTAGACAAAATCTAAGAACTAGCTTGGAACAGTCGTGGATGACTTTCATTCTTAAGAATCTTTAATAATGTAAACGCAATAAAAAGCTGCATGAGTATTGGCTAAACTTTTTCTTCATTGGTGGATAGATGATATAGAATTTAAGTTCAAGCATCAGATCCCTGGCATTAAATGAAGTGAGTAGGAAGAAAAGTGAACCTGAAATTTTTACAGTAAGGGTGGATTTGATCAATTATCAAAAAAACATCAAACTATGAAAATCAATTATCAACAAAATGAAACTTTTTTTTTTTTGCCAAAGATACTCTATCCAATATCAAATTTCTTAAAGAATAAAAGGAAGACAACTGACTCCAGATATTGGGATAACTCTATAAATGCATGTGTGCACACCCTCTAGTGAATCTATTAAAAGAATGTACCGATGGTTTTTAGGTCACATTTGAAATCTCTCGGAGCCGTTACCATATCCTTGTGTGACACAGATTTAAGGAATGCCTTGTTAAGAAAGAGAAGTTCTGGTAACTAGATATTTCTGGAGTCATTCATGAAGGAGTGGTCCTCTCTTTGAAGACTGATTTTGTTTGGGAGGAACAGGGCACTGTGTTCTTCCGAGTGTTGAAAATTACAAGTTCCAAATTATCCTATTGCACAAGTCTCGTCATTTCAGATCCTGAGACCGGGGGAGACAGAGGGGATGTGCTGCCATGACGTTCAGTTCTCAGTCTTCAGAGGCATCGCAGCACAGCACATCTGTGACACTGGCTTCCAGTTATTTCTCTCTCATCACCGAGAGGGTGTGGAGACCAAGCCGCTTTCCATTTTCTACCAATATTCGAAAGGTACTGACCAGCTCTGCTCTGAGAAATCATTTGTGCCTTTCTTCTGTAGGAAGACAATGAAAACCATACATCTAGTTGTGGATGCTATTGAGAGCTATCCCAAGATCTTAAACAGGTCAAGATCACACATAATAAATCTCTTTAGCATCAAGAGTAGGATGAAGAAAGATACCGAAGGTCTATGAACATCTAGGAAGATATGTTTGTATGAGGTGTGATCTTCTACCAGAAAACAAGAAAGCTATGCTAAAAGTTTAAGAATTCTACTTAGAAATAAACCAAACTTTAGGTTGGAGGTACAGCTCAGTGAAAAGGCACTTGATTGAGGACCTGCGTTCGACCCCCAACATCACAAAAATAAAATGGGCAGACCAAGGGATTTAAGATTCACCCTTACCTTTATATTATTTTAGAACTTAATATCTACATATTTGTTCATCCGATGGGAGGTATTAACATAGTGTACACTCTTCTTACTGATGTCAGAGGAACTGGGTTCTCCTTTTTCTAGACAGATAAGATTCATATCTGATCCACAAGTTTGGCCAACCAGCACAGTAAAATCACATTGAAGAACCCAGTTTTACCTTGTGTTAAGAAAGACTTCTTTTTATTTCATGTGTGAGTTTGCCTACAAGCACGTCTGTGCACTGTGTACGTCTGGTGCTTGTAACACCAGAAGAGGGCATCAGACATCCTTGGCACTAGAGTTACAGTTGTGAACAGCCATGCAGGTGCTGGGAACTGAACCTGGGCCCTCTATGAAATCAACAAGGGTTCTTCCCTGCTGAGCCATCTGATTCACCCAATAATCCAGCATTTCAGTTTAAGTTGTTGACTTAAACTTTTCTACCAAATTTTGAAAAAAAAAATAACTCCTTCAAAAGAAGTTCATAATTAAGAAGTCCATGTTCGGAGCATGTCAGGTAACAATGTAGACAAATTCACAGTAAGAGTTCAAAATTTATCTGAGTTTGATAAAGACAAAGCACAGGAAATCACTTCTACTAGTCGCTGGTTGTCCATGGAGGGATGCACTTCCTGTCTTAGATTCTAAGGTCTAAATGAAAGGGGAAGCTTCCTGTGATCTAGGTTTGGGCTCCTGACTCTCAATAGAGAAGGACACCCAGCAGGAAGACCTTACCTCCACCGTGTCCTCGAAGAAGATCCCGCTTTCCCAAGTACTATTTTTAGTTTACTTTAAAAAAAAAATGCAAATGGCTGAAACCCACATGTCTTCAGGTTTTGATTTTTTAAATTCAGTACTGCTACACTAACTCCTGTCATGGCAACTTATCTTGGGCCGGAGTGTTTTCTTTAAATGGCACACACCAGCAAGAGTCTCCTAAGGATAAATGTCCAGTTTTATCCCCAGGGACTTCAAGTGTAGTAAGTTTATCTACTCTGTTGCTTGCAGTGAGGGTAGTGTTGAAAATCTCCCCTCTTTCGTGCATGAGCTTGGGATGTGGCATTCTCCCTTCATACTGTTTGAGACAAACACCTTAAAAGATTGTAAGTGTTGAAGTGACAGGTTCAATATCTTAAATTTCAACGAAGTAGAGTTGGCACGACAAAGTCAGTAAAATATGTTCATTAGAAAAAAAAAATGCTTCAAAATACTTTAGAAACACTGTGCACAGCCCAACCACGCCACTATGGGTACACCAACCACATCCAGTGAAGACTAGTAGGGGCAGGAAAGAGTGGGATGACATCCCACAGCAACTGTGGGTGAAAGCTCACCTTCTCTGTGGCCCTTTCCACAGCAGAGACCGGAGATAAAGAGCCTTCTGGCTATAACACAAGCCATGGTGGGTGGGGAACTCCTGCGAGAGACATTAGGTGCTGGACCACAAGGCATTAGCATTATTAAGGAAACATGGATTGTGGAGTCATTTAAGTGACAGTTGTGACCGGACGGCTGTATCCTCTTCTGTTTGTGAGGTTAGGAATACACCTCTGATGGCTGCAACTCCTTCTCCTGGAGCGCGTGTGGCTGCGAATCACGTGACGTCTGTCTTGTAACCATCCAGGGCGTGGGGGTGGGCTGAATGGGTCCCCTGGCTGTACTTTAATACGTTAACTTTTAATTCATCTGACATGTGATAATACAAATGAAATAGGTCCAAAACGCATTGAAAACGGTAAAATCTATTATTGTATAAATGGGGCTTGGCACCAAATGACACATTTTATTAAATGTAATGTGCAAAAGAGAATGAAGTGGCCTCTATCCAAAAAAAAAAGGGGGGGAGGGGTAAGGCAGGATTATTTAAAAGGCTTTAGTACTCATTCTCAATAAAAAGAAATCTGGCTTTATAAAAATACATAAAATAGTCATGGACTTATGCCATTAATTTACATAAGATATTTTTCATATAAAACGAAGTTATAAAATACTTTTTAAAAATGCATTTTTATATGAAAGTTATTCCCAGTATAAAATTTTTATAACTTTTTGTAATTTTGGTTCATCTGTATAAATAAAGCTTTTTTTTTTTCCTTTTTTAAACTTTGTAAGTCCATTTAAAAACATAGGATTCGATTCTGTGTCTCTTCAATAGAAGCCCAGATGAGGTAGTGTGTCGATTTTCCTGTTCCCGTCCAGTCTATGTGCCCGAGTCATAAGGCTGGCAGTCTGGAGTCCTGTAAGTGTCTAATATCTGTGGATAAGTACACCTGTGATTCTCCTCCCGAAAATCTGTCCTGTCTTTCTCATCCTCCTCTGACTCAGAGTCCAGCTCGGGAGAGGAAATCGCTTTCACATGAAAGGGCCTTGGCTGACCGTCCGGTGGCTTCGCAAAGCTCGAAAACGCATCCAGGTGAGGTCTCCTCAGAGGTTTTCCAAAGGTACCTGCAAGGGAAGAAATTCCCATGAGCACGTGGGGCCTTTTGCCAGCACAGAAATGAACACACCGAAAAGAGCGAGCATGCTTCCACGAACGTGAATAAGTTTTTTTCCCCAGAGTCCTGTGCAGGTGTAGGTGTGCGCTGTGGATACACTATTTACGGAATATTAGACTGTCACAGAATACTATGCACAGAACACCTGCACACCTGCTTATTCAAAACCACCAAATAAATCAATCCATTTTAATGTTTTCTCATGACCCTTAGTAACATTAGTCACTGAACACTGACGTTCTTGAAGTCTGTCAATTGAAAAATGGTCCCGGAGCCCTGGCTTGCGGATCTGTGAGCCCATGAATCTCCAGGAAGGGCGATTGCACAATACTCAGCCAGTGTCTTTCCACAGACTCTTGTCTTGCCCTTTCTTCAACTGTAGCAAAACATCAACCAATCAACTAAAACTTCTACCCTAGTTCTACAAAACGTGCTTTCATTTCTTCCCCTCCCCTTCGGGAAGGTATATACATAACCATACTGGAACAACAGGTAAAATTTCTTAAACGCTTAAGGAAAACGGTTTGGAATTTTCCTTTTAAAAACAAACCAAGGACACTAGAGCACACTGGGGCATGTGGAGGCCTGTTTTCTGATTGCTTCCCTCAGTAAAAAGAGCATTCATTCACTCTCGGTTCTTCCCTCCAACTGTTCCCACACACGAGACCGGAAAAAAAAAAAATCACAATCCACCTGAGGTACTAGTCGTTATTTAATGGCACCGGCTTTCGCTGTGAGTGCTGCGGGCCTCTCCCCAAGATTATCTCAACCGGTCTGAAGCCAGGCGAGGTAGGGTGCTGCCTTCCCGGCTTCCACTGTGAGTTCAGTTAGAAGCCACCAGACGTACGAAACCACAACCATGGAGAGAACACAGCTCCACCCCTCAGGCTGCCGGGACCCAAAACCACTTTTTCCACATGACTGACAAGCTCAGCTCCTAAGTCATTCCCCAAACTCTGGTCTCCTACATGCCACACACAGCATAACCCAGAAAGCTCCTGGGGCTTAGGTACAGATTAAATACATAACCACACACAATTCCCAGCCCCGAATGCACTTCAGAAACATCTGCAATCCAGAGGATACCACAGTAACATTAGAAATGAAACCATTGTCCAAAGCAGGATGGAGTTGTGAGTCAGAGAAGCAAGGCGATTGATTCCCAGCTTGATAAACTTACCCATGAAAGAGTTACTTGAAGTAACTGATCCCGGTTCCTGACTTGCACTAAAATCCAAAGAGGACTTGTTTAAACACAGGGTCTGAACGGCAGGTCCCTCATTCTGAGAGTACATGGAGTTCATGAGCTTTCTTGAGTGTGGCCACGGGATGCTATTGAGGCTCCGATCACAGGGCTCCTCTGAGGGATGAGCGCACGGGAAGCAGTCCTTCTTCATGTAGCTGGGCTCACAGTGGTCCATCAAGGCTATCCTGGGGTCAGAACTGCAACCTTTTCGAGTTGGGACCCACAACAGAAGGAGATACAGTTAGCATGCCTCCAAGTCTTTTCAGAGAACAGAACTCTAGTCAATCAAGAAAGCCATACCTGGAAGATAAACTTCAAATGGATCTGGGCCATAGACACTCCCCTTCAAGTACACAGGGCCCGCGGAGCCCACAAAGGGGCAGAGGAACGGATCAGGGGCAGCTTCCACATCGGCCTCACTGCTGTTGTCAATATGGCATGTCCCTTTAAGACACAAATCTCAGTCACTAAACTGTATTAAATGCCATTCCACCTTCTCTCTGGTTCTGATTTCCCAGATTTACAGAAGAAAATTTGGCTAGAATGTGATAAGAAAGAAAAAGTACACACGTACATAAGATTTTCTTTCTTTTCTTTTTTTTTTTTTTTTTTTGCTAATTTCTTAAGGCCCATGTGCTGGGCTTGTAATGGTTCATTTAAGCTACCCTGGAGTCCAGATAGTAAATGTTTCTACCCATCAGGGCAGCTATAGTAAGTCCTGATAAGCCTTTGAGCTAGGTGTGCCAACCTTATTGCTAGCCCATCTGGATTCTAAGGGGAAAGGATCTTCTATGCGTAGGGCCATGGTTTGAACGCTCAGCACTACCACCTTCCTGTAAAATGTTCCAGATGACTGGACTCAGGGATTGACAGTTGACTAACAATCTCTTAGTGTCCCGCCTCAAAGCTGAGTCAAAGAAACCAAGCCGAACCAAAACATCTCCTGGTCGTTCAATTAAACCACACGCCTTTAATCCCAGCACTCGGGAGGCAGAGCCAGGTGGATCTCTGTGAGTTCGAGGCCAGCCGGGTCTACAGAGCGAGATCCAGGACAGGCTCCAAAACTACACAGAGAAACGCTGTCTTGAAAAACCAAACCAAACCCAAAACATCATGGAACCATACAACAGTTAGCAGTGGACATAGCAGTTGGAGGATTACAGACAGGGTCTCCTTCGAGTTGCCATGGAAGCCGAGGATGGACGCCCTGTGGTCTAAGAGAGAAACGCCCTGTAGATCATCGATATTGGGGGCCCCTGGAGCTGCTCTGGGAGGGTACCACCTTCCCAGGCCAGCTTGTCACTTCTATGCCTCAGCCCTGTCTCTTAAGGAGTTCTCAGTTAGTCTCACTATACCTGACTGAGGTTGGGTCTCTGTTCTTGGCCAACTGTAGATGTAACCAACCTTCTTATTAAATAAGAAACACAGAACCAATGCAAAGAAGAAAGCCAAGAGGTCAGAGCTAAGAGCTAAAACCTTACCCTTCCTCCTGCGGTGGTCCTACCTCTCTGAACCAGAGCTACCCCTGTGTTAAAGTCTTTATATAGAGTTCCTGTTCTGCCTTCTCATTGGTTGTAAACCCAACTACATGAACGCCTCGTCACAGCCTGTCTGTATAGGCCTCCAGGTTTTCCATGATTGGTATTGAGATTAAAGGCATGTGTATCCAATAATGGCTGTATCCCTGAACACACAGAGACTTACCCAGCTCTGCCTACCAAGTGCTGGGATTACAAGCGTACGCCACCACTGCCCTGCTTTCCTATGGCTTGCTAATAGCTCTGACCCCGGGCAACTTTATTTATTAACATACAAATAACATTTTAATACAAATAAAATATCACCATAGCCAACCCTGACACTCACTCTGTGCTTGGGTCTGCTGCCTCTGCTCTGACTGTCTTTCCTAGTATATCTTCACAGTTAGCTTGTCTCTCTTTCTTTTAGATTCTTTGGGTTGAGTATCCACCTCACCGCGGACTAAGTTCTGAAGCTGAAAACAAGTATGCTTCCTTTCCGACTACGCAGTCTGGTATAGAGCAAATATAGACGCTCCATAAAGGACGGTGGTAAAAGTTAAAACGCTGAGAAAAGCCCCAGGAGTTTCTGCCATGCAGAGGCCGTGGCATGTGCCAAGCACTGTGTACGTAGTTTTTTTTTTTCCTTTAAACCACCTGTCTGGGAAGTGCTGCAACTGCCTGTGAACACAGGGAATGGGTCTGGGCTGAGATGCTCCTGCACCTGGCTTCCTCCATCTTTAGTCTCAAAAAACATAAGGCACCATGTATGACATCCGCTCCCCCCCCAACCCCCCCCCCCCATAGTCTTGAAGCCACCTGGCCTCTGACATTATGCAAGAAACTCCCAACACAGGACATCACAGTGTAAAGAAAACAGGACATCCTCAGAGAAATTAAATTTGACCTAATTTGCCTACTCTTCTTTTACCATTTAAAAAAAAAAAAGTGTTTTTCAAGAATTTAACAAAAGGATATAGAATGGGCGTGTATGCGCACATGTGTGCGTGCACAGGAGCTTGCACGTAAGAGAGCAGATTTCCCTGGAGCTGGAATTACAGGCAGTTGTGAGCCACTGGGAATCAAAGCTAGGTCCTCTGGAGGAGCAGTAAGTGCTCTTAACAGCTGAGCCGTCTCTCCGGGCCCTGACACTGGAATTTTGTGGGGACTACCATGCACCTGTAGATAGCTTCTCACGGTTATAGCAATTTTCCTCAATATTAATTCTTCCAACCCATAAGCACGGGAGGGATTTCCATTTCCTACTATTTTCTTCCCTTTCTTTGTTCTGTGTTTTAACGTTTTACTTGCATTGGTCTCATATTCTCTGAGCAGCTATAAAAGGACTTTCTACTCCTACTCAGAGGGGGCGCTTCCCTTTCTCTGAGAACTTACTCATGTGTGTCTTTCCACAGTATCTAGTCTTTAATAAAACCTTAATGTCCATTCTGGAAAAAAAACAGAAAGGGGGGAGGGGGAAGGGGAAGAGAAGAAAAAGAGGAGGGGAGGAGGGAAGAGGAGGGGGGAAGAGGGAGAGAACTGTAGTTTTGCTACTAATCTTGGGCCAGGCCCTCATCACTGTTATCAATTTCTTCCGAAATTACTATTGCATCTAGGACATCCCCCCATGACTTCAAAACAACTGTCCACGGACATCTCAGACACTCACCAGCACCGTCATGTTGTGGCAGGAAAAATCCACCTCCTGAAGACGTAATGAACTGGTGGTGACTTCCGCTCTCTGAGGAGATGTACCCATCCTGTCTGTCAGCTAATGTCCCCTGAGACGACAGATAACTAGGGATATCGGCCGGCAAATTGGTCTCATCTGTAATCAAACAACAGCATCCCATCAAGCCTTGCCCCACAGCTTCCGGCGCTGGCAGGATAGGGTACAGACTGCTCTGGTTTCTGTATCATCCATAAAGGAAGATCTACTCTGGAAAAACCAGGGATGGCCCATGACTGCTTTTCAGCTCTGGGCCATGAGTTAATTTTGACTTTATTACCCACGAAATACACCCCTGCCCAAATTTGAAAACCGCATGTTCAAAAGGTAACGCCTCAAAAACACGAACCCAGCTCTTGGATCACTTTCCATTTCATCAGTGGCAGAGTCTGCTGTCAACCCTCATTACAAAATCCACTGTGTGCGCATGTGTGCACAGGACATAAAGAACTACTACCCGCAGGGTGAGCCAACCCCCTGGGGGCTCCTGCCTCCCCGTGACCATCCTGGAGAAGGGCTATTTCACTCTGTGCTTTGGATTTTTACCTCTCAGCCATCAGGATTTCCTGATGAGGTTTTAATTAAAAAAAAAAAAAGATCGATCTTTTTGCATCAAGCGTTATTCCAGGGTGGGTGCAATTTTTAGCTACCCGTATCCCCGCAGCTTGCAGCCCATGAGTCACCCTTCTGAGACAGGCTCAGACTGTGAGACACAGCCGGGACGGGAATGCTTACGAAGCCACAAACACACATGACCGCCGCACCCCGGGGCCAAGCTTGTGTTTACACACCTGTGTTGGTAATACTGCAGTCCTCATTCCTACGCCGTGTGTGGTAGATGATGACCACCCACACGAGGGATGTGCCTACCACACAGCAAACCACGGCTATGATCACGACGCCCACGGTGGCCCATCCGTCATCGTCTAAGGATGGGGCGGTCATGTGAGGGGAGTCGCAGGTCGGAGAAGGAATCACGCTGAGGCGCATGTGGCCTCTCTCGGTGCCCAGGGTATTGGACATTTCACACGTGTACTTTCCCGCATCGCTGACGTCCGAGTCCACGATAATCAGCAGCTGGTTGCCCGCTGCAAAAAAGTGCCTCTCGGTCACCACCAATGGGCTGTCATCTTTTGTCCAGTTCAGCCTGGGGGGTGGGCTCCCACCAGCGATGCACTGCAGGACCGCCGTTTCTCCCTTGGTGACAGTTCTGTCTAACAGAGGCCGCAGAAATGATGGTGTCTCTGAAAGGACAAGGTTTGGATTTCCTAAGCGAAAACCGGGTTCCACAGAAGACCTAGCAGGTGAATTTATTTAAACTGTGTACTCCTACAGCTCCTCAGACAAGCGTACTAAAGAGCCCCAGACAAGGTAACCTTGGATCACATCACTCATCCCACGACTTAAGGGTAAAATTTATGAGTTTTTATCTCAATCTCCCTCATTCTTGCCAAGGTTAGTGAATTGGTAGTGGGAAGATAAAACATTTTTTAAAGTCTAGAAAATGTGTAAAAAAATAATAATAATAATTTCACGCACAAGACTGTGTTGATATGTGGACGAAGGCAAAGAACTCTCTAGAGATTTATTTTTATGACTTTTAATTATGTGTACGACATGCACGTGTCTGTGTGTGGGAATGTGAACACAGGAGAGATTCCTGTGGAGGCCAGAGGAGGTGGGTTCCCTGGAGCTGGAGTTAGAGGCAGGTGTGAACTGACAATGTGGATGCTGGGAACACACTCTTTAACTACTGAGCCACCTCTCCAGGCCCATGCTAATTGATTTTTTTTTAATTAAGTTTCTCATGCCAGACACCTAGGTCTGTATGAAAATCTTGGCAGATCCTCCTCTACAACCTGGCTCTCGGTAGGTTACTGTAACTCTCTTAAAGACACGTGAATTACGAACGTCTTCCAAATCTGACAAGCACCTCCTGTTTAGGTAGGTGGTAAGAACCGGGACTTCCGGGAGGGGGAGCCGAGAGAAAGGGTCTTCCCCAGCAGTCTGTAGACATTTTCTTACGTGTTCTTTATAGCACTGAGATGACCAACGGCTGTGAATAATCCCCACCCACAAAGAGAACACTGGAGAATGTACTCAAGAGTGAAGGGGGCAGATTCATCTCCCTGGCCACAGGCCTGAATATGTCAAATGACCCCTAGAGGTCAAAGCTCCCCAGAGACTCTTGGTTCATTTGAAGAGAGAACTCTCTGGGTCTTCATCCGCCCCTGTCCCTCAACAGCTGCTAACATGGAGGGTCTCTGGGCGAGTTGGGGGCCTTCAGGAGGGACTCAGAGCCTTATGAAAATGCCCGTCTCACCTAGCACGGTCAGGGTCGCGTTTGCCGAAACGCTCCCCGCACTGTTCTGAGCCGTGCAGCTGTACACCCCGATGTCCTCAATCTTCACGTCCACTATGAAGAAGACGTCGTCCTCCGGCATCACGTGCATGCGTCTCTCCCGGGCAGCTGGGAAATCCGTGCCTCCATCCTTCTGCCAGGCTATCTGTGGGGCCGGGTGTCCCCCGGCGGCACACTCCAGGCGGGCCATGGCCCCGGCACGGATGGTGAGGTCCATGGGGGTCTTGGTGAAGGAAGGTAACACTGAAATCACAAAGGGCATGCAGGTGTGACCGGGGCTGCTCCTCTCCTAGGTACTCGAGGAGTCACGTGACTTACGTAAGGCAGGGTTATTGCTCTAAGACAGAGGAACTAAGATGGAGAAATGAAATAGCTCGCTCCGGGCTACACCAGCGCAGGTGTGATGGAATCAGAGTGACACACGGGTCACAGGAGCCGTATTTTAGTTTTCTCAATAATTAAGTGTGAGATCTTGGGCAAATCAATAAATCTCCCTGTGCTATGACCATTCGCTTCATCTATTTCTTTCCCCCCAGTCCCGCAGGACCTAACATTTTGTGACTTTATCCTGTTTTGTACTCTAAATTCTTCTATGTGCCAGGCCTTAGCAATTGCCTGCTCAATGAATTCATTGATAAATCCTATTCCACATCTTCTTCTACTAGGCAGACCTTAACCGTTAAAATGATAAAGTGGAGAGCATCCAAAATGAAATCTTAGAATTGTAGAATTGTATACCTGCCACGCAAATGATGCTACAGTGCCACCGTTTAACAGTGGCTGCCATGAATGCATTTACTGAGCACTACCCAAGCTCCAAGGCGCTGCGCCAAGCCACTGACATACACACATATCTTATTTATGGATCATGACATTTCTAGGAAGTAGCACTTAGCATCTCTTTATTTTTATGTACATTGGTGCTTTGCCTGCACATGTGTGACTGTGTGAGGGTGTCAGATCCCTTGGAACCGGAGTTAGACAGTTGTGAACAGCCATGCGGGTGCTGGGAATTGAACCCGGGTCCTTTGGAAGAGCAGACAGTGCTCGTCACTGCTGAGTCATCCATCTCTCTAGCCACCCCCCACCTCTAAGTGGAAGATAGAGGTACGAAGGTAAGACAGTTATTGAGAGTCATAACTATACACCAGGAGTGACAGTCTTCACATCCAGAACTGAGTTAAAGGCAGTATGCTGTGTGGACCTACATCCCACCGTACCCCAGAGAGAGCACAAGTGTCTGGCTCATTTTAATTCTGGTTCATCCTGCCACATTCAGACAGGTGAATCCATTGCTTTAGAGACAAATAATAAAGAGTAGTGATTTTGTGTAGTTAGGTGAGAAACTATGAGAAAGAAAAGCAGGGGTTGCGGGAGAGAGGGCGGTAGGGGAACAGACAGACACTGCAGCTGTTTCTAAATGGTATCCCGAGACACTGGAGGAAAGGGGATCACGTACTGTTTATGGTGAGCTTGGCTTTGACGGAGTACGACGACCCGAAGTGGTTGGAGATGACGCATTGGTATCTCCCTTCGCTGGCGAATTCCACACCGCGCAGCCTCAGGATGGTGGTGTACTCCATCACCTCGCCTCCCTGGGCCCGGAGGTGTGCATAGTTCTCCATTTCAGCATCCTGCAGCAGCTCATTGTCTTTTTTCCATGCAAACGTCATCGGGGAGTCACTGCTGCTGGCAGCTGAGCAGGTGAAACTCACGTTGGAGCCTTTTATCGCGGACTGCGTTTCTGGTTGAACCGTGATCTGGGGTTTGGGGAAATCGTCTGTTTAAAATGGAGAAGGAGGAGACAAAGTCACTTGAAGGCCCCAGAGAACACCCATGCTCAAACGCCAACACCAAGCAACACAGTAGAGAACTAGTTCAGGGTTGACCTCATGTCTGTGTTTTACAGACACATCAGCTGTCCCAGAGTGGAATGACAAGCTGGGAGAATGCTCTCGTAGGAAACCTACTGGAGTCCAGTGGAGACGGAAGCTCCGTCATTATTTACCTGAGAGAAGTGTTACCTTGAAACGATCATAAAAGTTTATGCCACGTGTCTGGTATTTCGTATAAGCACAAGAAGAGCAGTTAAGAAGGCACAAGGGAAATTAGACCACATTTAAAACTGAGTGATGGAGTGGGGTAACGCTGGCTGGCAGCAATTAAGTGATTATTTTATAAGAGCCTGTAGAGAGGATCTGCAATCTTCCCAGCACAAAGAAATGACTTAAGCTTGAGGTGATGGATCTACCGGGTAGCCTGATCTGCTTACAGGACATCTTCTTCGTGTACTGAACTGTCACAGTATATACACATGCATAATTAGCATGATTACCACATTAATTACCATGAAGTGTAAGAAAAAAATTTTTTTTAAGGAAGAAAGAAAAGCAGTTTAAAAACTTCCAGGCTCACAGATGATCTCTGAATGTTATTCTCAGCAACTATACAATCTTTTGCTCAGGCTCTCCATCAAAAATATCAAGTAAAACATACACAAGCAAACATCAATGGCAAATAATCATAACCCCCCTGTCATCAAGACAGCAACAAGCGGCTGGAGAGACCTGGCAGAGGACCTGGGATTGGTTCCCAGCATCACACTGCTCAGCTCCTCACTGCCTCTATAGAGTTCTGATTCCTCTTCTGGCCCTATGGGCACTTGAATACACACGACGCACAAGCAGATAGACCGGCATACACATACACAAATAAATTAAGAAAAGACGGTAATGAACAAAAAGCAAACAAACAAACAAACAAAAAAGCCAAAAATAAATCAAACAGATGAAAAAGCATGTGCGAGCTAGCACACTGGCTGGGGCCTGAAGTGGGACAGTCCATCAATCAGGCTGCTGCACAGCCTGTCGGGCTACATTATAATTAGAGCTGGGCAACCCTCTCATTCCAGGCAGTTATTTTTAGTTCTCTGTTACTTTTTGGAAGTAGTTACCTTTTTTGAACTTCAGTTTCTCAGAGATGGCCTAAATAAACCCTGGAGGGAAACTACCAGATCTCCCAACATGGATGTCCGGATAACGGAGAATCTGAAAACACAAGCTTTCAGAGGGACCCTGAACGGAAGGAAGCAAGGCGCTGCTCTGACCACGGCTTGGCTGCCAGCTTCCAACCCTATGCCTGTGGGTTGTTAAACAGGAGTTTCTTCCGTGTGATTCTTTGAAATGTCCATCCCAGAAATCAGTGTTCTGATTCACAATGGAGAAGGGAAAAAAACAAAAACAAACAAACAAACAAGCACTACAGACGAAGCATTTGGGTTTGTCTCACAGTCCCAGAGTTCGTATATCCGGGCGAGGGAACTGTGAGATAAAGAAGAGTGTGGAGAAGGAGCAGCGTAGGCCCTGGGTGGATGACTGCCAAAAGCTTATTTGGTTCCCAAACCGACATCAGAGGTTTTATTTCCAAAAATTGCTGGCACCATTAAATTCTGCAACCTGATATACATACATACATCAAAAAAGCAAAGCAGTGTGCAGTCATGTTTTAAATGCCAGGGTAAAATGCTGGCCTATAGTTTCTTCTCACACATGCCTGAACTTTAGGCAAATTTTGATTTTGTGTTTTTATACACACATTCATTTTTGTGAAGGCTTCCCTGGCAGCCAAGAGTAAAGAGCTGTCTGGTATTATGACAGAAAACTGTATCGGTGACGGGAACTTTGTTTGTTAACCATGGTCTTGTTCCTCACTAGTCAGAGGAACACTGGGTAAGAGGATTTCAAACACTGAATCTCTTGTTTGCTAGGACAATGGATCTTAAAATGATTTAACAATAAATTTAAACTTGCCTTTCCTCCTAAGCCTTTACCCACCAATGGTTTTAATGTCTCAGCAGTCCTAATTCCTTGGCTACTGAGTTTCCTTCCCTCCATGCCTCTCAACAAACCCCAGAGTTAAAGAGCAGAAAGCAAACTGCAGAAATGCACCACAGGACCCGGCCATCTTGGATGGGGGAGGAGCTTACTGAGGGCCCCACCCCTCCCTGAGAGCTATAGGTAGCCAGAGTTGCTGAGGGAGGGGGGCAGTCAGGTGGCTACCGTGCCTTGCCCTTTCACCAGTAAATAATGCACCAATCATGCTCACACAGACGATACTTACTAAACACAGTGGGTCACCAAAAAAGACACGAAAGCAGGGGCTGGATTCTGGAAGAAGGGGGTTTGGTGGGCAGGGGGGAAAAGGCTGAGAAAGGGTAATGGGGGAAGACATTTATACCATATATATATGAATGGGTGAAAATAATTTTTTAAAACAGAATATTGATTTTTAAAAAGGGGCAAACGGCAGTTAAGATGCCTGCAGGTTCCCTGGATTGGTAGCTATGAACCCACCTACTTAGGAAGCTGCACTGTGGTGAGTTCCGGGCTACCCGGAACAACTCAGTGAGACCCCACATTTCCAAAATTAAAAACACACAGAACAGTGAGGAGTGGGGGAGCTGGTGATGCCACTCGGTGGAGGAGCCCTTGCTCGGGGCACACAAGGCCCCGGGCATGATCTCCACACAGGAGAAATGCAACGCCTAGGATCAGGGACCATCTTTGAAAGCTACTACTAGGAACTGCCATTTTTTTTTCCCACGGTCTCTAAAAATAATAGCAGCAAAATCAAGAGAGCGGCGTCAATGCCACACCACCACAGGCGGCTGTTAATATGCCAACTACGGAACCAGCATCAAAGGCCGGTAACACGCCTCCACAACTGGGCACAGAGGACGGTTGGCGGAAGCGGAAGAAGAAGAGTCGGGCCCAACTCATTCAAGATCTGACTTCTTTCTTGCCGCCAAACCATGCTGATGGTAAAACAAATACAAAGACACACGTCGGTGAACTCCACCAGTGTCTGTAAAATGCTGACGGGCGGCCACCTCTACATCCACTTCGTCAACCTCAGCAGAAAGCAAAGGTCTATTCAGAGAACCACGAATCTCTTCAAAACCATTATTTGGACAAATTAAATGGGAGAAAAAAAAATTAATGAAAATCGAGGATGATGCTTTTACTCACCGCACACAAAGCCATCTGGGCTGACAGTAAAAATACTTCTCCCCTTGAGCAGCTGAGGGTGGGCACAACTGGCATTGATGAAGTTCTGAAAGCTGTTCTCCACCACCCACTGTGGGAGCCATTTTAGCTGGCAATCACACAAGAGGCTGGATGTGTTCAAATGCCTGAGGAGAGGAATCACATTCAGTTTGTTTTGTATGAAATGCAGATTTCTTCTACAGGTCCATCAAACTTAAGTAAGTATTAACCAAGTGAGGAATTTGGAAACTAAATGCACGATGTTGTAAATATTCCATAGTCTACCTCAGAATGCAAGACACTGAGCGAGCAGCGGGACCTTTGGACTCTGTTGTTCTTATTGTCCTATTGAGGCAGAAGTGCTGATACATCAAAATTCCTAACTAATGCAAAATGAGAACTATATTTAGGAACCATACTATATATGGTCCCACAGACGTAAGCTGCAAATTCAAAACAGAGAGCAAAAGAAATTCCAGTCGCAACCAAGGGGACAAATAACCCACTTCCCCTGTTTCCTGGTTTAAACATCAATCATGTCAAGAATGCGCTAGATGCTTTTTTTTTTTTTTTTTTGGATGACATATCACATGACAGCTCCCCTTTGGGGCTTTATGTGAAACCGGAGAAGAAGAAAAAGGGAACACTTACAGTTGCTGAAGTTTCTTCATTTGGGAAAACGCATTGCTCTGCAGAGACATGATGGCGTTGTCACTCAGGTCCCTGGAAAACAGCCAAATCAGACACGTCAGAGTGAACTATGGCCAGGATGTGTCCTTAAGGTCTGGGCCACACCCCACTGCCCACACCCCCGCTTCAGCAAGCAAGTACTCCATGTTGAAACGTGTGACTGGGACCATCGCAGTGGAATCCCCCAGAAAGCTCTGACCAAAGAACCCAGAGATGGGTTCAGTCACGGAGGGGGAGGGGGGTATCATTTCTGTCACCACGCCCAGGGCGTTGACTCCTCGAGGGCTCTGGCTGATCTGCCTGTTTATTTCTCATTTATTCAAATTTGCTGTTAATGAAGTGTGCAACCTAATGACTGCACATTTTTTTTTAAAAAAAAACATCTTCTCTAGCCCACTTTCTGCGATGTGTTTCGATATCCATTAATGCAGGCATTCCTAAAGCGACCCAGAGAAAGATGGCCGACCTACGTCTCTTGGCACAAGAGGGGATGGAGACGGCTGAGCCCATTATTTTCTCCTCCAGCCTGGATTTCGTCACACGCAGCTCACCACTGGCAAAAGCAGCGATGTGCAGGTGAGATGCCTTCATTACAGCAAATAAGATTCCAGGCAGGTCATCCACCAAATGAGAAGATACTCCGTGTTGACTTTATTTTTAACTAGTACCTTAAAGCAGTCTGAATTAAACTACCAGCCACAACGGTTACTTTTTCTTTTTCTTTTTTTTTTTCCTGTCTTCACAGTTCACAGCATATAAGGGGGTGGGTTTAAAACGAGACCCCGTAGACTAGGAAACAAAGAACGGAGGTGCCGGACTTGGGTAGGGAGAGAGTCGAGGACAATCAGGGGAGGTTAGAGAAAATTGAAGCAGAGGTTAATACTCCGCTGATCCACTAATTCCACTTTCCCAGAAACGGAACGGGCCAGTTGACAAACGCTTTGGCTAGCTTTCCTTTGAAAACAATCTGTCTCAATAACAGCCGGGATCCCGGCTTGGCCTGGCAGCGCTCAGTTCTGCAGACTCATTCTGCAATTCCCAACTGTGGCGCTGTCTGTGGGGCTGGCCATCCGTGTGTCTCTCTCAGAACAACGGGTACAGCTGGGAGGTGCCCACGCGGTAGCTGATAGACAATACCCAAATACACAGTCTGCGTGAGGTACAACCCGAGTGTGTATTTAAATGGTAACATTTGTCCGAGTTAACATACGGGAGGACTTTTGGCTACAAGCATTCCTCCATGGAGCAAGCATACTGTAAGCTCAACTGTGATCCGACTATCCAAATGTGAACCAATGTGAGGCTAACAGTCACAGCCGGCTGGGTCAGTTGTCGTAATTATTTAAGCCATACTCCCCACGTTCAGTGTTTTCTTTTAGAACTGAAAGCCCTCTACCCTGAAATCTCATTTCAGAAATGGGTGCCAAAGGTTCCCGAAGACAGGGCATGGATTGAGTAGTCAAGGGCTAAAGGGCCTTTCTGAAGCCAGAGAAATCCTAATCTTGTGCTTTCCTAGCAATCCCCTACTGCTGTGTGGGGAGTAAGAGAGAAAGCTGGTTTGTCCGCGCTACAGCAAGGGACAGCAACAACAAAGGTTCTCGGGACAGATCTCCATCACGGCGGCCCTCTCAAGGACAGTTTTTTGATCTTTTTGAAAATTCAAGTCGTCCTCACTGTTAAAAAAGAACCCATGAGCCGGGCAGTGGTGGCGCACGCCTTTAATCCCAGCACTCGGGAGGCAGAGCCAGGCGGATCTCTGTGAGTTCGAGGCCAGCCTGGACTACCAAGTGAGATCCAGGAAAGGCGCAAAGCTACACAGAGAAACCCTGTCTCGAAAAACCAAAAAAAAAAAAAAAAAAAAAAAGAACCCATGAATCTTCAGGAACTCTATTTAACGGTTTAAAAAGACGGCAACGGTTGCTGAACAATATTCCTGCACATACTAAATGGAACAATAGATACTTATATATTCAGGACCTGGCAAAATGACCAGACTATGAGAAGTGCCCAATACATGGTAGATTGTTTTAAAAAGTTGCCACCGCTTATAAAGACGAATAAACACGGCAAGCAGAGCGATGTTCTCAAAGGTATGAGAAAACACAGAGGTAAACTCCAGAAGATAAATAGGAAGCAAGACTGACAGATGATAGGTAGATGAGCAAACGTGTTTTATAGTATAGGGAAGATGTCGGCAGAGGCTGTTGGTTTCATATTTCAGGAGTCATAAACAGAAACCATCTGGGACCACCCTTAGGGGAACTCAATTCCAGGTACTCACAGGTGTTCCAGGGCGTCCAAACCAGTGAAGGCCTTTTTGGTAATAGATCGAATGCGGTTTCCCTGGAGTATTCTGGAGGGTAGGAGGGGGAGAGGGTAACAATCACATTGTAATAAATTTTTAAAAAGCCATTTAAGGAGCAGAACTCTTATAAACGGGACCATTCTCCTTTGTGAACAATACTGTTTTCTTCAAGGAGACGATGTGACTTGAAATACCAGACCCCTGATGTCATGTTCAGTCACATGATTTAACATGGGTTTCAAAGCATTCAACAGACACCTCCACGTAGGAGCTTGAGTGAGAAATGCCTCCACGGGCTCACAGACTTGAACACACGGTCCCCAGTTGGCCGTTCTGTTTGTGAAGGTTACAGGACTTTGAGGATTTGAAGCCTTGCTGGAGGAAGGACATCACTGGGGGGCGGGCCTGGTGGGTTGACAGCGTGCCCCATTTCCAGCTCACTACCGCAGAGACATGGCCTCCCAGCTTCCTGCTGCCGCCACCATGCCTGACCTCCCATCACGGACATGGAGCTGTCCGGAATGGTGAGCCAACACAAAACTTTTAAGCTGCTTTCGGTCACGGCATTTTACCACAGCAACAGAGGAGTGATTGACACACTCGGCAAATACAGGCGCTAAGCCGGTGCCTCTGGGGAATCACGCTGCTCCAGGACGTAGCCTGCTCCCCTCTTCTCTGTGGCTACCCTTCATCACCAACTGAAAACAGAACGATCTACAAGACCCTTTCGGGGCTGACTGTCAAGTGTTTGCATCCTTCGTGGACCCTGATGCAGGGTGACTGATGGACGGTGGACTGCTTCCCTTGAGAGCTCATGGTCATAGCACACTGTTGGGGTTTTCTAAAGGTTGGCCCAGACACACTCCCTTCAACAGGGTGGTCATTCCTAATGGGTAGCAGTCAGAATAAATCTCAAGTTCTTATCTAGATATCAAAATGAATTAGACAAATCCCAGGACTGAAATTTCTTCCTTTCACTCAAGGAAGAAAAGCTAACTGATACGCACACATCACGGGCAATAGCACGCACCTGGAGGAAGGATCTAGGGTGCAACCAGATGACATATCTACTTCTAATGTCTCTATGATGTCAGCTTGTGGATCTGACTTCAATTAAGACAATAATCTTAAGTCATAGAGGAGGCAAATTAAGAGGCAAATTATACTCACAGTCGCCTCAATTTGTCCAGCCCAGAGAAGGCTCCATTCATGTCTTCAATAGTCCATGAAATTTCATTGTTTTTCAGATCCCTAATGAAAACACAGTGTTCTCCTTAGACATACTTCTCAGAAACCTCACACCATCACCCAGGTGGTGTGCCCAGAGTCCTCCTAATTGCCCCACCAGTTCCACCCACTTCAGAAGAAGAAACACAGTTCTCCAAGGTGCCCCTTATATCCTGAACTCTGCACTCAACAGTTGAAACTTTTCCCCCAAACCAAGACAGGCAACCCAGCCCTGTCAAATCTCCTATCAAGATGGCTAAACCCTGCAGTCTCAAACAACTTGAAAAATACATTAAATTTTAAAACCAAGTTCCCATCACACAAACAGACATGCGCCAAAGCATGCAGCTGACATTGGAGAGATTTTTCAAACAACCAGTTAATTCCACACTTTTCTTTCCCTTAGGAAAGAAATCAGGTTGTGGTTAACCAGAAGAGCCAACATTCACCTTCCTATAACTTTTTTTTTTTTTTTTTTTGCTCTGGGTTATTTTTTAATCTATGTTTTATAAAGAAAAAAAAATAGTGGACTTAAAATTGTTTCTCTCTTTTAACAGTTCTGAACTTCCTAGTGATCCTGCGAAGGAAGGCTGCAATCACCGGGCAGTCTGATCAGTGTACTTTTTAATCCCTTTAAGAAACACACATGGATGAAATAGCTCTATTCTAATCAAACTGCTCTGGGAAAGATTAAGACCCCCACTTTAGAGGCTGCACGCATTTCCTCAACAACAAAGGAAATCTGCCGGGAGAAAAGTGGGCGCATTTAGGAACCAATTAGGTTCGTGTACCAAGAGCAAAATGTGGAACTTACAAAGTCTTTAAACTGGAAAGCCCCCGGAAGGCACAATCCGCAATGTAGCTGACTTGGTTGTGCCCAATGTGGAGGGTATTTAGCAGACTTAGGCCAAGGAAACTGGAATCGTCGAGCCTCGATAAGTGGTTGAAAGTTAGGTCCCTGCAAAGAACAACAACAACAAAAATAGCTTTTCCCTTTCCATTCAATACAATAATCTGTTTTCTAAAAGGGAGGTGGTAAAAAAAAAAATGTTAACTACCATAATCCTGTTTTAACACTCTGCCCTCACAGTATCCAGGTAAGCATTCCTTCTCATCTCAGCAATTAAAACTAAATAAATAGCCCATGAAACTGCTTTTATCAATGTGCCACAGAGCCAAAGAGAGCAGAGTTGGCTTCGACTTAATCACAACCAAAAATGCAGGGACAACAGAGGGCACTCAGGAAAGTGGCCGTCACCTGGGAAACTTTGTTATGAAAATTCCACGGATCCGTGGTAAGGACCTCTTGTTCCAGCACGATCTTTGCTCCCGAACCCGAGGACAATAAAAGGCAACTTACAGTTCGCTGAGTTTCTGGCAGAACTCCCAGGCATCCTCGCTGATCCTGTTGATGGCATTCTGGCTCAGATGAAGCTCCCGCAGCATCAGCAAGCCGTAGAGCCAGCCTTTGGTGATCTCAGTGAGGTTGTTATGGTCTAGCTGCCTACAGGTACAACGAGAGCCAAAGATGGGATCCGGAGTTCATAATCTAGTCTCGACACGCATGGCTGCCTGCAACCCATGACGTCTCCCTCATGTGCCTAGATAATCTGGCTTGGATATATAAAGACATCAGCGAAAGATTTATGTGCTTCCAAATTCTCAGATCGTCTGAAACGTCACTGAGTCACAAATTACAGCTGTGATCGTACAGTATGAGAATTTAATGTGGGTTTTCAATAAGAGCGACGGAGGGTCTTCAATAAGAGTACCGAGTACTCTAGGGTCATTCCATCTGAGTGGGAACCGTGATAACCCACACTTACAGGATTTCCATGTTGCTCAGACCCCAGAAAGCTCCATCCATAAGCTTTGTTACTCCATTTCTTTGCATTTTGAGAGACTTCAGTGCCCCAAGCCCTTGGAATGTGAGTCCATCCACGTTCTTAATCTTGTTTCGGTTCAGTTCACTGCATGGGATGTTACGATTAAGCAGTTAGTTCATATGACAATAAAATTCCAGAGGTGGTAATAAAATGTGTCATATACTACTACAACATATTTAACCCAATCAGTGCTAAACTACACAGAATGCTTTTAAATTTCCCAGACTTTTTATTGACAAGAATTTTTTTTTTTCAATTTATTATGGGGAGGTGGGAGTGGTGAATGTTTGTGTAAAACCGCATGATATATTTTTGGAATAATATGAGAAGTACATTAGGTTTTCATTTCTACACTGTTGTCCGCTAAGGGTAGCAGCAAACAAACTGGTGTTCATCTTCTGTGGATGCAGAATTAGAGCGACAATCGTGCCAGGAGGTCTTCGCAAGAGCGGCACAGAAACCCCGCTCCAGATTGCATGCAAAGTCGGTTACCGTCATTCCAGATTAGTTTTCAGCTTGGTGCTTCCCTGCAGGCTGCAGCTCTCTAATTCTGCTGAACACTGGAACCACCTAGGGAGCTTTAAAAGTTCCCAAAGCCCAAATTGCAACCCCTAGAGGTTTTAGTATAATTGGTGAAGGGTGCAGCCCGGGTGCTGGGGCTTTGAAAAGCTCCCCAAGTCTCTGGAATGCGCAGCCAAGGTTGAAAAGCACCACTGCGGGAGCCCGTTCACAAACCAGTCTACCGTCCTGAACAAGACGGTTCTCTCCAACCACTTAGCTATCAAAGCGTCCTGGAGTTGTTGGTATTATTCTCACAAACCACAGCTATTGAGAGACCCTGTGGTTTCCCCAGGTCCACAATGACACCTTTGTGAAGGGGCCCGCTCAGTCATCATGCGGCTTGCTCCCTCAGCGGCCCTCTAACATGTCTTGTCAGGCAGCGGCTGGCATGAGATAACCGGGAAAGCCTTTTCCCAATCTGGAGATTCCACCGCTCTCGCCATGAGAGGGGAAGGCAGTTACCTGCTTCTCCCCTAAACTTCTCCCGCCATACTGTGGGCATCGGAATAAAAGACGCCCAAGGTTTAGAGGTGAGGACGTGATATCCAAGGGGCTACTGCACTTACAGGTGTTGCAGCTGGGGCAGTTTAAACATCTTGGGGGGCACGGCTGAGATTCGATTCCTGTTCAGCTTCAGCACCAGGAGGGTGCTGGCCAAGTTGTCAAAATATCCCGGTTCCATGGACATAACTCGGTTGCTATTGATATACCTGTTGAGAGTTTGAAGGTCAGAGGTTTGCTCAGGTTTCTATGGGAAGTCAGAGTGCATTCAATTTCCCCGCTGCAAAAGCTCTCCAGAGAACCTGACCATCAGTGGGTACTTAAAAGTTTTCAACACTGAGGTCCCTGTAAACAAATTAAGGTTTATACATATGGGCTGGCATGCTGGCTCACTGGCAGGATCCTCGCCTGGCATGTACGAAGAAGCCCTGGGTTCTATATCCAGTACCAGAAAAATAATAAATAAAAAGATCCACGCACTGCGGCTTTAATATAAAATGCGTGGTGCAAGCTCATGCACTCCAACACTTATTCTCCAGCACAGCTACTCTTTCAGAAGGCGGTAAAGCCTTTGGGAGGCGGGGCCTAGCTAGAAGAAGTAGACTGCAGGGGGCGAGACTCGGGGGTCTTATGGTCTGGCTTGACTTCCTGTCCACACTGTGGCAGGGCTGCCTGCCACTTCTCCCATCATGCCTTCTTCCCTGCCACAATGGACTGTACCCTCAAATTGTCAGTCAAATTAAGTCCCGCCCTCCTTTAAATGGGTTCCTGCCAGGAACTGAGTGACAGCTGCAAGTAAAGTAAGCAACACACACATCCTGACAGGAAAGACTGACCGGCATCTTTCAAGGTTACAAATGTCCATTAAAGATACATAGAGACATTGTTTGGAATTAGTTATTAATAAAAACACAGCAAGGGTCTAGTTTGGGGCATATTTTTTTTTTTAATTGTGATACAAAATTGTAAGAAAGGAGATTGTGCCTATTCATGCCAATTTCAACTCAGTAAGAAAGATACATTTTGGGGGCTGCAGAGATGGCTCAGTGGTTAAGAGCACACTGGCTGTTCTTCCAGAGGACCTGGGTTCAATTCCCAGCACCCACATGGCAGCTCACAACTGTCTGTAATTCCAGTTCCAGAGGATCTGACACCTTCACACTTATGCACATAAAATGAATTTAAATAAGTTTTTTTTTTTTAAAGTTACATTTTAATCCAACGACAGTAAAACTGAGTTTGCTGTATCTTAAAGCTCACCCCTATTCTAACCATATTCTCCCTGCGGGTCAAAGGCTTTGGTAATTTATACTTACAGATACTTGAGTTGTAAGGGCGGAAATGCAGTTCTGAGTTCTGAAATATTGTTGTTGCTCAGGTCCAAGGCCTCGAGGGACTGAAAGGCTTCCAGCTGCTCGGGGACGATTTCATCAATGCTGTTCCCGGCCCTGAAATGAAAACACAGCCCGGGTAACAGGTCAACCGCACAAAGCAGCGTGGGAAGAGCGCTGCGCCTCTTCCTGACCTGTCCTTCAGGAGTATGAAAACCTAGTGGCGCTAAGCAGTACTTCTCAAAGGCGAACGGCAACCCCATGGCCATGCATGCTCTGAGTTCCTACGAGAGCAGATGAAGAGCGGTCCCACGCAAATCAGACAGGGCAGTAAGCGGAGATGATTGCCATGCACGTAAACACAATGGATTGACCTTTCTTCATTCAGATTATTTTTCCAATTCCTCCAGTTTTATTAGATAGTAAAGGAAATGTCTAGCGCCGAGTGGGCACACCAGACCACACTGCCCTCATTCCCCATTCCTAACATATACATGTATATTATATATCTTCCTTCCCAATTCTTAATACACACACACACACACACACACACACACACACACACACACACATTTTAAACTTACTGTATTTATCACTACTAGTGGGAGAGGGCTACACATGTTGAGGTCAGAAGAGACTTTATGGAGTCAAATTTTCTCCTTCCACTTTGATGTGATTCCACGGGATCTGGGTGAGCATGGCAGGTACGTCTACCCTCAGGACCATCTAGCCAGCCCTAGTTCTTCTTGATTCCCAATCTGATTCTTTCCTTAGAAAGTGCCCTCACACCACGGTGCCAATCAACTCCCAATACGCATCACCCTGTGGCTGCTTTAGTGCCCGGCTGGAAGGATCACCTGTTTTTACTGCAAGTTACTAAGCCACTAGAGACTTGCATACCAGAGAAGAGCTACTGGGCTTTCTGCCTTACA
Organism: Peromyscus californicus insignis; assembly: GCF_007827085.1. NCBI lineage: Eukaryota > Metazoa > Chordata > Mammalia > Rodentia > Cricetidae > Peromyscus > Peromyscus californicus. Next base: position 42,368,096 of record NW_026294535.1, on the reverse strand, counting down.
ACTGTATCCCAGAAGAGCAACCAGCCTGAACAATCTCTAGACACAGGTATATTAAGACATGCTTGACATTACCAGTCCTCAATACCAGACCAAAGTAGACCACAATGGTAGTCACTGGCTACGAATAACTCTTTACATATAACGTAAATGTACACACACGTACATACACTCATACACAACCTGCAACACTCACACGTAAGTAAATGTTAGTGAGCACGGGGCACACTCTCCTAGTTCCAGCACTCAGGAAGCAGAGGCAGAAGAACTGGGTCAGCCTTGGCTATATTAAAAAAAGACCATGTCTTAAACAAACAAAGTGTTCCTTCATTACAGCACCTATATTTCAAGAGCGCAATAGTCAGCATCCCTGATTGCATCGAATGACACAGAACAGTCCCACCAGTTTTCTATTGCGTTTCAAATGGGGAGAGGGGGTGGGGTGCCCAGTCAAGCTCTTACAAACGGACACAGGTACTAGAGCTTCCAAGGGGAAATTTAGCCCTAAGTGACACAGTGCCTGAAATTGTGTGACCGTTGAGCTGGCCTGTACATTCAGTTCACTCCTGTTTTCTAACAAAATTGTCACTTACAACACGTTAAAGTAAAAAAGCCAGAAACAATCATAATAAGGGGTTTTTCCTTACAACCCCAGGAACAGTGTGATAATCTGAGCACTGCACACAGGACTCTGCATTTGACAAAACCCTCACCCCAGTACTTCTATGTATGGTTGGCAGTAACTCTTCCCAAGGAAATTAGAAAATATATCTCGTGTGTGTGTGTTCTCCTTAGTGGGAAAACATCCCTCGTGTGTGTTACGTCACTTACCAAAACCTGGATTTTTGCAGTGCTTTGGGTTTATTAAGCTTTTATTAATAACTCAGAGACATCTCTCCATCTCAGAGGTTAGGGGGATCTCTTAGATGGGCTCCCAAATCCTACGCTGCATCACATCATCCCATGCACACCCCAGGTCTCTGCCATACTGCAAACTCCTCTGAGGCAGGAATTCGTGTTCACGACACTGTGTTGAAATGTGATGAAACCAGAAATAATGGTGAGCACACTTTAGGTGCCCCACACATTAAACTCATTTCATATGTTAAGCCGTTGAATGATAAAATAATTTCTCTTTTACAAATAATCTAATAATCTAATGGTCGGGAAAGTAGAGGTTTTTTGTATAACCAGTCCGGTCACTTCTGAGCCACCTCACACAGCAAGTCTCACAATCCCAGGGTTCTGTGTTCACAGAACACAGAGCGTCAGAGATATTTTGGAAATTCAATTCTCACTGCACACGTCCCTTCAGAAAGAGCTGCTACTTCTTACCTTGACAAAAATTAAAATAATAATAATAAAAAATTTAAAAAAAAAAAACACCCTCAACTTCTAGTTTCAAACTGATGTGGAAATCCAACTGGCCCCCGGACCCCTCATCAGAGGCATAGCCAGGGTCCCTTTCAATCACCTCTCCCAGACAGGCCAGGCCCTCCAGGGATTTGTGTGTCCAGCGCCCCCTACAGTTGGAAGGCTGACTTCCTGATGCTGCAAATGCCGGATGCTGCTTTCTCTACAACAAGCAAGGAGGAGGGAACCCCACAGACACCGGGCGGGCAGGCTCGAAGCAACACATTCAGTAACTTCTCAAATGACAGTTAACAACCCTTAGTATTTCTTTTAAGGACTTTAGGGTATTGTATGTTTGATCTTCAAGACCCAAACCATCAGAGAGTGTAACTCCACCAAAAGCAATCCCACACGGGGTAACAAGCTCACAATGTGTAGTATACCTTAAAAGCCGAGATGATAGTCAAGTTCAAAGAGAAAAAAAAAAAAAGAAAGAAAGAAATCACCAGTCCTACACACAAGTCACAAACTACAAAGCCCCTTGGATCCCCATAAAGCCTTACAGACTTTGTTTAGAGTCAAGTCAGCCGTGACCTCTGGTTTTGACCGTTTCCCACATCTGGATTTCCCACATCTGGATCTGCCGGGGTACAAACTCCTTGATCTAGCTGTGAGGTACAGGCTCATGCTAGTGCCACAGTCAGTCAATTTCTAGGTCCCGGAGATGGAGGCAGTCCAAGACAAGCCAAGAGGCCTTCGGGTCGGGTATAAGGGCAAAACAAAACCACAGTTTGGGGGAGAGAGATTTTCTCCCAAATACATAGCCTGATGTTTCTGTCACCAGGATGTCCTTCCTCCAGCTGCCCAGCAGCCCTGAAGTGCCCAGACCCACCCTATCTGTCTCACAGTTCCCTTCAAGTCTGTACCTGGTTTGGGCCAATACTGTCTGGGGCTAGCCTACCGAGACTTAAATAGTATTTTGCAACAACAGAAAGAAAACAATAGGTGTAGTGTTTGGTTTTGCTATTATTAGATTTTTTTTTTTTTGTAATAAATGGAGCAAATTAGTTTTTTGAGGCAGGGAGAGGGAGGGCCACAGGTATCTATCATGTTGGTCACATAAAGGCTGCAAGTCAGATAACAAGCCATACAATCTTTGGTTTATATATTCGTTTGTTTATAAGGTAATTATGAACAAGGTCTTAAAACTGCCAATTACTTGAGTGACGAATAAAATTTTCCTTGCAGTAAAAGTACGGTCCAGCCAAAGCCGGCAATTTCCTGAGCTGCACAGCTCCCAAATTGCAGTGTGAAAGTGTTCCCTTCTAGATGGAGCATGCACAGTGTGGTCTTTGTCAGCCTCGACGCCCAGCACAAAAATCCCTTACAACCACCAGGATAATAGCCCCTGTTTCACAAAAATGTAAATCTGCCCTAATGGAACTGAGTCCAATCCAAATTCGAGTTTCTTATTACCTTAGACTAACTGGCAAATTACCACCTGATAGGTACCAGTTTAAAAAAACAAACAAACAAATAAAAAAAAAAAACTTGCTTTATATCATGAAAGAGGGTTTTAAAAAGAGAGAGGAGTAACTACATTAAAAAAATAGAAAAAAGAAAAGAAAATTTCTTATCACCCAAAACACTCAAAATAAATGTATTTCGGTGATTGGGTCCTAAACAGCCACTTGCGGAAGACAAAGGTTCAATTCAGTTTCAGCTCTAGCTTCTCTCCAAAGATGGACAAATGCCAAAATTTATCAACACATTCAAAAGCACCACAGCCAATTCCTACTGGGGCAAAATGTGTGCAGTTCTTGATTAAAAACAAAGTCCTTATCCATTGCTGAAGTTACATGAACATGGCATCTGTCCATCGCCCCAAATAACAAGGCCTGGAGGGTGTTTAAGCCCTGCACAAACCCACTGGAGAGGAGGAATATTTGGTCCTGTGTTTGTTGATGGTACAGAGAGTCCCATGGTCAAAAATCACTGCCGAGGTGACTTATAATTAGTCCCTTCAAGACAAACAGACCTTTGGGGCATGGCTGGTGGGCAGCGAAAGGCAGCTGCCTCCTTCTTAGCTTCTGAAGCAGCCACAGGAAAAACAGTAGCCCCCAGGTATGCCAACCTTGGCTTCCAAGGTCCAAAAATAATGGCTTCATTTTGTTACCAAATGCCATCTTCCAGGCAACTTCGCCAAATACCATAAAAACGTAGAGGCAAATATGGCCTTACCATTTTTTTTCTCTGATGATATTTACTCTAAGAGGGCTGGAGGGAGACCTAACCATGAGCAAGATCAAGATGCCCTTGCCTTCCCTCAAGCCTCAGGTAGAGTGGGGAAAACAACAGACAGACAGACAGAGACAGACAGACAGACAGACCGAGGTCACTAGCAGGGTTGGTGCTGAGAAGGAAGGAAGGGACATCAGCACGAGGGTCAGATTCCTCAAGGGCACCGGGAAGCGCCTGGAAAGGTCAGCAGGATTCGCCAAGGAAGTCACTGCTGAGGCCCCGGGGATGCTGAGTTCTCCCAGTGGCAAGAGGGAGAACAGGCCAGTGTTGCTCCAAGAAGAAGCAGGGGCCAAGGGTCCGAACAAGAGAGAAGGAAGCCCAACATCTCCTCAAGGAAATGGAAGTGGGCTTGGCTGGCTGGGACATAGCATTCACAGCTCTAGATAGAAAGGCTGACGTTCAAGAGTGAGGAAGCTGGGGACCAAAGAGATGATTCCCAGGTGAAGAGCATTTGCTGTTCTTCCGGAGGACCTGAGTTCAGAGCCAAGCACCCACATCAGGTGGCTCACAATCACATGTAACTGGAGGTCCATGGATCCAACATCCTATCCTGGCCTCCGAGGGCACCTGCACACACGTTGACAAATATCTGCACATCCACATAAATAAAAATAATACATCTTAAGACAAATAATGAGTGAGGCCGCTGAGATGTCAGTAGGTGAAGTCGGACCCTGGGAACCAAGTTAGGCCAAGGCTTTCCTATCAGGATCGCTGGTGGGGAGAGGTCGGCGGTTTCTTAGTGAAGGGACGGATGCTCTGGCAGGCGTGGGGAACGACTAGCTAAAAGGCAGCCAAGAACAGACTCAGAGCATCCTGTGTGAGGCTTCTAAATCAACAACGAGGACTGAAGGTGGTATTCTGGTGTCAATGGCAATGACCAGTGTAGACGTTATGTTTGGGGGTCACGAACCACGGTTCTTCTCGCTTCCAGAGCACCTCCAAGGCTTTGTCCTCCCCTGCACACAGGCCCAGGTCCCCTGCTCTACAGCTCTGGCCTTGGGACCAAGTTCAACTCTAGAGGAGTTTCCCTTCACTCTGTTACTTCCCTGTTTTGTGTTGGACGTGAGGTACTTTCTAAGACGCGGGATTCCCTCTTGCTTGGCAAGTCCGAAGTGTGACAGATGAAAACAACCAATACCAGCACTTTTCATGTGTCTGGAGCTCCTGAGAAAATGGTTCACTACACTCTCTCCACATATTAGGAATGGGCTCCTTTGATCTGACACCGGGAACACCTGTGGTGAATGTAAACATGGTGGAATCACTCAGAGCAGAAGACAGTGAGGCTAGAACGGCCACTTGACGTGGTGAGCGTGCCTACTTTCGACTCCCTGTGATCTCCAGAAAGTACAAGCTTCTCAAAAGCTCTCCTGCACTGTTAAGTGGACTTAAATGGTGATAATTTACTTCCTAGGTGAGGAAAGGGACTTTCAGAGTGGAAGAGTCTCTGTTGGCGAGGGGCAGGAATAGCAGGTTTTTTCACACACTGGAATTCCTGAACCAATCAAGCTCCGGCTCCTTAATGAGTAAGAAACATCTGCCAATAGTTTCTACAGTGTCCCACCTATTGTGCCAGATAAAAGGCAGCTCAAAGGCCTTGCAGGCGTGATGTGTAAGGGCATGCAACTCTGGCTACTTAAGGATGCCGTGTGTGGAGGAGGCACTCTCCTTTTGAGAGGCTGGGAGACGGTGTTTTAGATCCTGTAGTTCCCTCTCTGTTTGGAATGTTGCACCCCACTTGTAACCCTCCAGTTCTATTCTTCTGTGTCACTAACAGCAGCTGACTCCGTGGCCATCCCATGCAAACCCTACTCTGCAAGCATATTATTGACTGTTCAGGTTCAGTATGGCCTGGCCATAGGGAAACACTGATCTCGATATAAACTTACCAGCAACCAGCTTAACGCCATATATAAAGAAATCACAGCCTATTAATGAAAACACAGCATGGTACAAACACATGAAAGGGCATTTATTTCCAACATTTGGCACACACACACACACACACACACACACACACACACACACCAAAAAAAAAAAAAAAAGTTTCCCTGAGCCATCTTGAAAACTACTTTGGCTGAAACAACTAACTCCCCTTAATATCAGACTTCATTTGAAAGAAAGATCTGGCAGGCGAAAGGCCTCTCCCATACAGATAAAAATAAACAGCCTTTGCTCACCTCTGTGAACAAGATAATGAGGAAGTTTCATTAAGAGAACTCACATGTTTAGACTGGCCCACTAGCACTGTGCCTTCGAGTGAGAGAGCCAACCGTGGAAACTTCCAAACGGAGACAAGGGGGCCACGTGAGGAGGAGAGTGTCGCTTCTTTCCAGCTAAAAGCCAGGTCAACATGAAGTATAATTATCTTTCGGATCACAAGCAGGATAAAGATGGCTACATCACAGTGTTTTAACAGCGGTCCGACAATAATCAGGGCTCTGTATGTCTGCCAGTTATAACCCATGTTAAAATGAAGAACGGAACCAGGGTCAAAAGCCCATTCATACCACATACAACACAACCCTTCTTCCTTGATCCCAGGTATGTAAGTTCAAGTTGGTCCTCTACGTAAACAGGAGAACTGACAACGAATTCTCAAAGAGGGCGATAAAGCAGGAAGTTACTGAAAATTGATTTTAATGGGAAATTATTATGTACAATAAAAGCTAACTCTGCTTTGGCAATGAAATTTTAAAATTCTGGGGTTGGAGAGGTGACTCAGCAGGTAAAAAAAAAAAAACATTTGCTGCCTGGTCTCACGACCTGACTTTGAACTCCAGGACCCACATGGCTGATCGATCTCTCGTCCTCTGACCTCCACACATGTGCGGTAGGCATTCATGGGAATGGTGATCCCAGACGCTTGGATATACCAGAAAATGGTACACCTCCCTCCCGGCAACAGCTGCCCAGGAGGGCAGGAAAGCAGGCACAGAGATGACTCCTTACAGGGATCAACTTGCTCCAAGTCGAGGCTCTTTAATACAATAATTCAAACTGCCATGCCCAAGAGGACTTCTTCACTCTCTTCCTGGTTCAATGTCTTGGCTTTGCTCCACTTGGTGAATCCAGCCAGACAGAAATGGAATAGAAAGGTCTCGCCCGGTCATCATGAGCCGGAAGTCAAGAGTTGGAGGATGGGGTACCACCAATAACCGGCTTTGCTACGGAGGCTTCAGGAAAGAATTGCAGAACCCCTAGCACTGTGCCTCCCTCCGAGAGACTTCTTTGACAGTTTGTCCCTGTGCCCTTGATCCTTATTGCTCTCAGTTTATGCTCTCCTGTTCCTGGACCTCATCTCCCATTAGCTTCTCTATGTTTGGGAATGTTTTTTGTGAGTCTGACAGGTTAGCTGTGCACCATGTTCAGGCAAGAAGCGGTTGTCTTCTCAGACTGGGGAGGCTTGGTGCTCACAGACGAAGTTTGAGAGGCTAGGTTCTGTTGTGATCCTTCACCCCAGCGTTGCTCAAACTTGAGCCAACAAGGAGAGCATTCTGGAGGCAGGCTTGGAGAGCACCGCACCACTGGTGGGGGGGGTTGTCTTCTGTTCAGTGTGTGTGCAGAGGAAGGGAGACCTGCCTGGGAGTCTGTGTTCCTACCAAGCTCTCAGGAATGCCCTGCTGTTAGGAGTACGGTGGCAAGATCACTGCCTGCATTCAAGTTTCCCCCTTCTCGGAGCTTCTTGCGGTCCCAAGATCCTGAAATTTCACAGGAATGTACTGCCTGGAAGCCTTCCGCTGGCACACAGTCGGCCTTTTCAGGAGAGAAAATGTGGCTCCTCAGTTCTCAGGTTGGTTTCTTCCCCATCATGTCCTTGGCAATCTCTTCCCTCCAACATCTGCCTGTGTCTGCTGGTGGAGTTCACCTCACAGGAGCCGATTCCTCCGCAGCACCCCCATTCCTCCTCTCTCCTCTCCGAGTCTCCATCCCGTTGTTCTCTGGTTCTTTCTGGCAGAATTTTTCAGCTTTCTCCCAGCACTTTTATTTCTGTGTTGAAAGGACTATCATTTCTGCATTCTTAGCCTCAGTTTTACAATCTGATGAGTATTTGCATTTTCAACTTCCAGTCCATTCCCTGCTTGTACGTTTCTCACGCGGCCCTTCTGTTTTTCTGGCTTTCGCTGTTCCTCTTTCCGTCCCAAAGACCAGATTTGTGTCTCCATCTAATGCCTCCAAATCCTTTTTTTTTCCATTGGTTCAGACTCTGACTTTTGAAAGTATTAAATATCCATTCATATTTTCTAAGTAAGTTCTTTAAAAAAAAAAACTTACTAAAACTAGGCAGGGCAGCAAATAACATGTAATTCTAGCATTCAGGAGGCTGAGGCAGGAAGATAATTGAGTTCAAAAACCATTCTGACCTATGAGGCAAGACCTGATATCAAAAACAAACAAACAAACAAACAAACAAACAAACAAAAAACAACAAAACAACCAGAAGGAGGTAGGGATGTAGCTGTCGCTAACGGGGTAGATTTGTGTCCTGCAAACACACGGCTCTGGATTTCAGTCTCATCACATACATCAAGTGCAGTGGTACGTGACTTAAATCCCAGTTCTCAGAAGATGAAAACAGGAGGGTCAGAAGTTCAAGGTCATCCTCTGATTTACAGTGAGAACATCCAGGAGCACATGGAAGAAGACGGAACCTTAAAGAAACCAAGGGAACACAAGCTTCCTAAGGACTTCAGGTGACGGGGCTGTTGACCAATAAGCAACCACCCACGCAGGTGACAGAGGGGAGCTGTTTTCTGCTGGGATGCTGTTTTTTCTTGCACACCCTCCGTCTCTAGTCTACAGGTGTAAGCATGGCTGTTATCACCTGAGAAACTTAACGGAAATAAGGTGAGAGGATGTAACCTCAGCATCCACGTTTCACTCGGTTTCCCTGACCCAGAGGCAATGCCCTCTATCCCACCCAAACTCCAAAAACATTCTGCTCAAGTTATCCTAGAAATAAACTTCCAATCTCCTGAGTCAGATGCAAGGCAGTCACTGGGCTGTGAGTCTGGAATGAGAACATGGAGGTCACACTACTTCCTATAAACAAGTTTTAGCTAAGTCTTTATTATTTTTTCTTTCCAGTCCTATAGGGTACCTCCACCTTTATAGGTTTTGAATTCCTGAACTATCCTGAGGATCAGCAGCATATGCACATATGTATACACACACATGCACACACTCTCACACACGCACTCATACACACGCACACACACTCACATTCTCACACACATACACACATAAGCACACACACACATGCACACATAGGAACACACACGTGTACTCATACACACATGCAAACATACACTCACACATGCACATGTGCGCGCGCACACACACACACACACACACACACACACACACACACACACACACGAGTTTTCACTTTCAGGGATGTCCTCTACTTTCTCCCTACTTAAGTTTACAATTTACCCATCAGCTTGCAAACTTTTTAATGGCGTTTTCATTTGGCCTGTGGTCTTGTCTTGGTTCTTGTTGGTATTTACTTTGGGTGTTTCCTTTTTCTTTGTTTCAGCCCTTTCACTTTGAGGTGGTTCGGAGAGAGAACAGAGCGGAACGAATGTGCCCAGTGTAACACGCTCAACACAGGTCTTCTGCAGTAATTCAATCAGTAACACCACATTTTCCTTAAAAAGTAAGCAAAGTATTTACCGTGAACTCACTTCTTCCATATGAATAAACTGTTCTATTGGCCTAAACAAGAAACTGTCACTGAATAATAAAAACAAGGGAGTACGGCTGTTCAAGACCACGAGCAAATAACCAGGTATTGTAGAAGGATTAACTGCGCGTGTATACACCGGGCTAAATTAATTCTGTTTGATTTGGCTCACAGAGCAACAGGCAGGGGACAGGGCAGGGAACCTTGGCCTCTCTGGTCCCTCTGAGGTAGAACAGAGTACGTGGTGGTTGTGATCCCACAGGCAGGTGTGCCACACCCCTATTCTGTGTGCCCACTGGCACGGGAGCTTGGGATTCTTATCTCAGAGGAGCCACTGAGCAGGACTGGTCAAGCCTGCAAGAAAAGAGGCAAGAGAATTTAGGCCTAGAGATGGAAGGGGCTGTGGATGCTGGGGCATGCCTGGAGTCCAGCACAGAGAAGCTCAGAGAAGGTAAGGAGGCGGCCGAACTGAGAGCGCGCTAGGTCTGCAGAGTGAGACCCACCCTGTCCCACCAAACAAACAATAGCAAAATGACAAATGGCGGACAACAGCTTTATTTAAAAAAAAAACAAAACAAAACAAACAAACAAAAAAAAAAAACGTATGTTTTAAAGCATGTAATGTCCAAACTGCAAGTTTCTTCCCCACCACAGAGAGGTAAGTTCTAGCAAGCACAACCACGGAGCAGGTCTCTCTGGGAAGGGCGCTCACCAGAATGACCTCCTACACCGGATGTGCTTCGTGGAGAGAGGTCCAAGGATCTCTCTTTCAAGGATTCTTTCCTTCCACAGAGGGAAATGCCTCTCCCAATTCCAAAATTGTGCACAGGCACTTATACTAAATAAAAAATGGGCCCCAACAGTTACATAACGTATCAAACTGTTTCTAATTCTTTGCAAATAATTCTCTTTGATAATTACATGGTGTGGTGGGTAAGAACAAAGACACCCATTCAATGAGCTGAATGTGTGCCCAAATCTGAAGCATTTTTTTCATTGGAAGAATTCTGCCATCTAGTCTAGACCAATGTCATGTGTGGGATTACAAAGAAAACTGACCAAATTCAAAAGCGCTTTTCTCTCTCTCTCTCTCTCTCTCCATACACACATATACACGTTTGTTTATATGTATACATGTGTATTCACTTTGACTAGTGCATGTTACATTTCTTTGCTATGAAAATTTTGAATTGCCCATACACAATAAAATGGACAGCTCCCAAATAAACACCAAATTTATCCTATGCTCTAAAGTACCTGAAGTGTGACTATTCCCTTCAATTTCCTTTTGTCTTCAACCTCACTCGACAGACTGCCAGACTGCTCTATCTTCTGAAGCGACAGAATAAGGGGATGAGACAGCCAGGCAGGTGGTATTAAGGGACAGAAAGGAGGTGTTTGTGTTTATGACTGCCTTTCCCTTTCATGTTTTGAATCTACTGCTTAAGCAACTTCCATCCAAGGAGAGAAGAGGTCTGTTGGCTCCACCACTCTTTCACTGTTTTGGTCTTCAACAAACCAGAGTCCTCAACCCCTGGCCTTAGGGAGCCATCAGAGAAACTTAAGGAAGAAAAGGAAGAGGCAGAAAGCAACCAGACCAGAAGAGAAGTGCGTGTTGAATCTTGCCACCCCAATCACGGAAACCTAACTGGCTGGAACTCTGTTTTGTCTGTCTTGGCAGAGCGAGCCTCACTTGGCATAGAGATGCTTCCTGGTAGAAGCTGTCCCCAGTGCCGCAAAGCTGCACTTGAAATGGCTAACCCCCAGTGGGGAGGAACGGCGAGGCTCTGACAGCACAGATGTTCTGCTGCGGCATCAAGCATTCTGGTCGGACAAGCTCAAGGGAGGGGAGGTCAATTTTAGGGGCTTCGAGAAGGACCACTGTGGAAAGATTGCCCAACAGGTCCCTTCTGTCAAATCTACAAACTCTTGGGTTTTGTTGTTGTTGTTGTTTGTTTTTGCGGAGGGTGGGGTGGGGTGGGATCAAGTTTAGTAAGTAAAAACAAGTTGTAGCAGACGGAGGAACAGAAAAGCTAACTGTGTGATTAACTAGGAGCAAGCCATCCATTCATGCCTCTATCCATCCAACAAATGTGTACTGAGTACTTTCCATGTACCAAACACCATCATGCAAGCCATGTCCTCATGGGGGATAAAAACAGAAATGGTATCAGTCTGGGGAGGTTCCATTTGGAAGAGAGAAACAGAAACTTTAAAATCATGAATACGACTGGAAGAAGTAGGTTTACAGGCACACTTAAAAATGTAAAAGTGGCTGGGCACGGTGGCACAGGCCTTTGTCCCACCACTCACTCAGAAAGCAGAAGTACATAGATCTCTATGAGTTCTCAGCTAGCCTGGTCTACATATCCAATTCCAGGCTAGCCAAGACTGTAGGGAGACCCTACCTAAAAAACAACCACCACCAACAACAACCAAAAAAAAACCCATAAACCAACCAACTGATCAAACAAACAAGATCCCAGAAAAGTGGAGCCGAAGCTGAGGCACAGGAAGAGTGGAGGGCGAGGTGATGGGAACACAAGGGCCCATCCCTGCACCCAAGGAATGACTCCAATTTGAAGAGGAGTTGCAGAGCACTGTACACCTGGCCCAAGATTCCACTTTCGACCTAACGAGCCACGTAAGGACACGGAGAGTTCTCAAAGGCCACGCAAACGATGACAAACGCGTATTTCAAATCTAGTCACTCTAGGCAGAGAACGGAAAACCCCAGAAGTCTGTATTCTGGGGGGACAGGCTAGTATAACGAGCAGATGGGACGGCGGGAAACTCACGTGGAGGCACAGACACAGCTCTGTGCACAGCGAATTTTTTTTTGTATGAGCTATATGTATAAACACTGTAAGGTCCGACAAAAGAATACCACGTGCGGGATTAAGACGCTCCTGTGTGTATTTCGTGGGACTTTCGCTCCATGAACACAACAGTATCTGGTTTGCATACACGGAGAAGCGTAGAGGCCTCTAAAGCAAGACGCTTTGCATGAAGGAAGAAGACATTAGTCCATCCATCCGTCCTCAGGACGGCATGCGCTCGCTCAGGGAAGAATTGTGCAGTTAAGCTGGTCAAATGCCATCAGCGCCTCTACAACCAGATGTGGGCAAAGCGCTGGGTATGGTCTATGCCCACTTAATCAAAGCAAAGCTTGCTGATTCCCCTTAGAAACCTATGCTTTACTTTTGCCTAAAGTCTGATCCTCAGCTTTCTCAATTAATATGACGAACTGGTGACCTCTTTCCAAATACTGACTTAGGAGGGTTTTGGTTCAAACAACTATTTGTGCTTTTACCTCCTAGTTATAAAGTTATGCGGGCCTGTCACTACTTGAAATGTTTGTAACGCTTGTCTTCCCATATGCAGCTTGATGTCTGAGCTGCGAACCTACTCAAATCACTCGTGCTAGATTTAAAAGCTATGAATTAAGCTTGGTGAATTCTTCAGATAAACTCAGTACTATACAACCAAGCAAAAGTACCTTAAGTGAAATCCAAACCAATCCAAGAGTCTGATTTTTGGAAAGCATGAGAACTGTGTAATTAGTATGGGTTGTGTTCACTATATAAGTAATAGAATATGTATATATATTTCTCTAGATTTATGATAGGATGACATCCCAGAAAACACATCATATGTGGAAATATTATAAGTTAAAAATGTGTTTAATAGCAAACCTAACCTGCTGGTCATCCAAGCTTAGGCTCAACCTATCTTAAACATGCTCAGACATATATTTACCTATTGACAGGCAAAACCATCTAATGGAAGTCTATTTTACAATTAGGTGCTGTCCCATGTAACTTACTATATACACTGAAAGCAGGAAGCAGGGCCACTGCACAGGCACACTCTTAAACCATCAACCAGCCTCAATACTGAGTTGAAACACCACGGGTAAGTGTGGGGGGTAATGTACTACACTCTCCTTTCTCTTTGGCTGTTCTCCTCCACCCTGTGCATGAACCAGAAGACATGTTTGTGTCACTCCCAGAGATGAACAACCTCCTTATGTGGCTCTAACACACTCCAGGGCTTTGAATACAGAACGACCGTCGGACCTGGACCTGTGGGTGACAGGCATGTCACACTGTTGATTCTCAAAGCCACAAAGGACCCTTGATTTTGAAAAGGAACGGTATGTTGACTATCTAAAAGGAGGAGGAAGAGAGAGAGAGGGAAGGAGAGAGAGAGAGAGAGAGAGGAGGAGGAGGAGGGAGAGAGAGAGAGAGAGAGAGAGAGAGAGAGAGAGAGAGAGAGAGAGGCAGATTCTGCTGCTTAAAGAAAATAAAAAGTTAAGAGCTCATCCATGACTCCTTCTAACCCAGCCAATAAGGAAGAACCTCCATGAGCTCATCCATGACTCCTTCTAACCCAGCCAATAAGGAAGAACCTCCATGAGCTCATCCATGACTCCTTCTAACCCAGCCAATAAGGAAGAACCTCCATGAGCTCATCCATGACTCCTTCTAACCCAGCCAATAAGGAAGAACCTCCATGAGCTCATCCATGACTCCTTCTAACCCAGCCAATAAGGAAGAACCTCCATGAGCTCATCCATGACTCCTTCTAACCCAGCCAATAAGGAAGAACCTCCATGAGCTCATCCATGACTCCTTCTAACCCAGCCAATAAGGAAGAACCTCCATGAGCTCATCCATGACTCCTTCTAACCCAGCCAATAAGGAAGAACCTCCATGAGCTCATCCTACCAACCTGTCAACATCTTCTCCCTGACATCAATGTTCTACCCAGGTAGCAACGGCTGCACCTCAAAGCCCGGGGTACCCACAACCCCCTGGGCATCACCTCTCCTTAGAAGTCATACCAGCTCCCTTTCCCACTGCTGGAGCCACTACACAGCTCGACACAGGCCGGGCCCTCTTTTGCTTTGCTCTCTGTCACTTAGCAAATGATCAGCCTTGTTATTAGGCTCCAAATCCACCCATAAGCACAACATTTAGGCTATAAATTACGGTCATATCTTATTTTATTTGTAGGTGAATAAATAAAGTTGCCTGGAGAGCAGAGGTCAAAGCGAGCCATTTAACAGAAGTCGGGTGGTGGTAGCCCACACCCTTAGTCCGATCACATGGCAGGCAGAGTCTCTGTGTGGTCAAGGACACAGCCAAGTGTGGGGACCCAAATCTTTAATCCCAGTACAACCTGGGGGTCTGTACAGACAGGCAGTGACGAGGAAGACGTGTGGTTGGGTTTAGAGCCAATGAGAAGGCAGAACAGAAAGGCAATAAAAAGACGGGTCACACAGGAAGAAGGTCTCTTTCTCAGGGGAAGGATGGCAGCCGAGTGGCAAGCTAAAGGTGGTTGTGGCTCTTCGCGCTGATCTCTTGGGCTTTTAACTCCGTACTTGGCTCTGTGTTTCTTATTTAATAAGACCGCTTAGAAATTCGTCTACAACAAGTGTTGAGTTATTAACTATTATCATGTTGTGCTGCCCCCACTTTTTTTTTTTTTGACCACTGAAAGGAAGTTCCGGTTTTACTGTTAGTTTACTCTAAATATAAAGTGCCCAATACTCTCTCCCTCATCTGTTGCTGCCAGGATAATTTTTAAATTTCGCCTATCTCCTGTGACCCTCACGTTCGAGCAACCACATGGGCACCCTCGGCCTCTGCCCCTGAGCTAAGCCCACAGCACGCTGTGGTCGCTGCAGCTGTGGCTGCTGGCTGGAGGCCCTCGGAGCCCTTCCAACGCCACTTGATCCTCGGCCGGAACAGAGGAGGCATGTGGGCAGACATCTCCGACTGTTTGTACAGATAAACCAAGAAGAATTCATTACGTCTGCCTCAGGTCAGGCAGGCCATGACACTGAGCCAGACACAAACCTGTGCCCCAACTCCAGCCCCAGTCTCCCCTATTTTAGAGGGTTCTATGTGTCGCTCACCCACTCAGATTCTTCATGAATGCTTTCCACATGAATGGAACTGCCCTGGGCTGCTGCTGCTGGAAGGACTGAGACCTCAGGAAGACACAAGTCCTACCTTTGGTGTGAGACGTGGCAAATGCCCCTACAGGCCACACACCCTATACCTGTAAGAGTTTCAAAACGGAAATCAAAGAAAAATCTCTGTGCTGGATGGCTAGTCTCATCAGTCAACTTGACCGGGCTGAGAAACATCCAGGAGGTTAATGAGGAGCACTTCCGGCTGCCTCTGAGAGGATATCTCCAGACAGGACTAACTATGGAGGAAAACCTGGGCATAAACGCAGGCAGCGCCATCCCATAGACTGGGGCCCACATGGAATAAAATGGAAACAGAGAAAACCCTCTAGTGCTGAGGCCTTGTTTCTCAGCTTCCTGGCTACTAAAATATCCCCTGCTCTGCTCCACCAGGCCCTCCTGACAGGAGGGACTCAAACCTTAAAATCTGAATTAAAGGTGACCTTTCCTTCTTTGTCTTCCCAGGCATTCTGCTACAGGACAAGAAAGACTGGCTAGCCACCACCACCCTTCCAAGCATTCTACAGAACCTGAAGATCCTGTGGCCACAGGGCTAACACTCCCCGCCCCACGGTGCTATTTTTGTTGTAGTATCTTGGCAGCTCAAGACCCCACCCCAAGGGAAGGGTGTGATTCACACACTTTTCTGTGCCTCCAACACATCTCAGATACAATGGGACAAGAGATGGGACAGAACCACGTGTTATCCACAGTAGGTTCGCAGGTCAGCAGTGGGGACAGACACCTGCCATCAGCAGTCCTCAAACACGGCCGAGGACTTTGTCTGGCGTCTCCCTCCCTCACCCCAGGAATCCAACAGGGCTAGTTTTCTTCTGAGGGAGGCAGCTCAGTCTTGTGGGATGTGTATGTGTGTGCACTGTGTGGCTGTAGGTGTATGGATGCGTATGTGTGTGCACTGTGTGGCTGTAGGTGTATGGACGCGTATGTGTGTGCATTGTGTGGCTGTAGGTGTATGGATGTGTATGTGTGTACATTATGTGGCTACAGGTGTATGGACATGTATGTGCGTACATTGTGTTGCTATAGGTGTATGGACGTGTATGTGTGTGCACTGTGTGGCTGTAGGTATAAGGACATGTATATGTGTGCATTGTGTGGCTGTAGGTATATGGATATGTATGTGTGTATACTGTGTGGCTGTAGGTGTATGGACGTATATGTGTGTGTGTTGTGTGGCTGTAGGTGTATGGACGTGTATGTGTGTGTGTTGTGTCTCTGCTGTGGATTTCCATAGCTCACAAAGTGAAAGGGACGGTCACCAAGAAAACCTGGGTTTCCGAACACCACGCTGCGTGACTTACAGAGACAAAAGAAAAGGGCGCCATGGAGTCCCACTTGCTACTCACTCTGGGACAGGCTGTCACTGCAGAGTCATCTAATGAATTCGGAGCTCCTTAAATTGCCTCTCTTATTCTTTTTAATTTGGCCTTTTTAATTAGCGCTACTGCGGTTGGTATAATTTAATATTATTATTATTACTCTACCAAGTATGCATGGTTGAACACTGTAAATATTTAGCCACAGGTCTGGACTCTGTGTATACAAGATCTGTCTGAATTATGCTAAGTACACATGGGCTTTCTATAAATATTCTCTAATATGCATGTTAATTAAACACCAACTATACATTATTATATACCTGCAGTAGGGCACAGAGCCACAGAAGTCTCCAAACACAGAGGAGAATGGTGGAAATAAGGTTTGTATTTGATACCCGGGTATCAGCTGGACATGCAAGGCAAGGTGGGTAAGGCAGGGCAGACTTAGAGCTGAGCCCCAGCCTCCAACATATACTGTGAGGCCATTGCGGAAATCTCACCTTCTCAGTGAATCTTCTTCTCTCTGCATCCCCTTTTCTTTTATCACATTTTTTTTTTTTTTTACATTTTTACTTATTTATGGCAGTGGGGGATGCGTGAGCCACAGTGCACTGGTGGAACTCATAGGGCAGTTGGTGGAGTTGGTTCCCTCCTACCATACGGGTTGTGGGAAAGGAACTCAAGTCCTCAGGCTTGGCAGAAAGTACCACTGCGCCATCTTGAAGGCCTTCCCTTTTAAACTGTCCGGTCTTCTTTGGCCATGCCCATTGCTCAGACTTTCTTTCCTGCTTTTTTTTTTTTTTTTCTCTCCAAGATCTACCCGACGCTGTAGGCAACTCTTATTTGATGTTTATCTTCCCACTTCCATGAGAAGGTGAGACATTCCCGCTACAAAGGCAGGGATTTTTGTCTGTATTGTTCATTGCTGACCTCTGTCCTTAGGGGCTCTGTCAATATTGGCCTTTCCTGAGCACGTCAAAGGACAGCCGCCAGGCCTCACTCACCACACCTTTATCGGGAGCCAAAGCCACCTTTTCCTTTGAAGTTGGCGTACCCATCCGTTTTCCCTCTCCCGTCCCGTTAGAATGAAGTTCCACCATAAGAGGCAGACTGTGAGCTCTCTGCTTGAAACAGATCCTGGCATAGAACAAAAATTCACTGCTGTGCTCTAGGTGAATGAATCACCTCCCTCCCCATCACTCCTCACTTGTGCGAACCAGATGGCTTTTCCTGCCTGCTCTCCACAAATCCTCACAACGACTCTGGGAAGACAGGTACTGTTATTATTCTCGTTTTAAAGAAGAGAGCACACACACGTACACAGAAAGACCCACTGTGGGCGGGGCTGGTCATGAATCCCAGGCCCCTAGATAGAGGCTTTGCTTCGTCTCCTCAGGGAGGCTGAAGGTGCAGGGTCTTGCACTCTACTGCTGCCCCACACGCCCACCCCTGAACTTTACTTTCAATGACCTTTCTATTGGCGCGACCCCTCCGTACATCAGGGCGGTCACCACGCTTCCGCTCTGCTGAAGGGGTAGTTGTCTGCCACCTCCAAGCTGCTCTCTACACTGAAGCTAGACTGATGTTTCCAGGCATTACATTGGATCCTCACACTGTTACAAACCTCTTTGATGGCTTTTTACTGAAGCCCGTGCTTTGAATTTAACCATGGCTGGGGAGGATGGCTCAGTCCACACAGTGCTGGACAGGAGGATCCTGAGGCTTGCTGGTCAGCCAATCTAGTGGAATCAGTGAAGTCTAGGCTCACTGACAGACCCCATCTCAGATGATGAAGATGATGATGATGATGATGATGAAGAAGGAGGAGGAGGAGGAGGAGGAGGAGGAGGAGGAGAAGAAGAAGAAGAAGAAGAAGAAGAAGAAGAAGAAGAAGAAGAAGAAGAAGAAGAAGAAGAAGAAGAAGGTGGTGGTGGAGTTTGAGGAAGACACCCAACATTGCCCTCTGGCTTCCACATGGGCACACATAACACCTGCACACTTGTAGAAAGATGACAATGGCATCTTGACTGTGATACTGACCTAACTGACATTTCCAGAAATGTTTACGTCAGAGCTGATCAGAACTCCAGAGGATGGATGTGTCCCAACAGACGTCCCTGGCCCTGCCCAAACCCACCAACTGGGACACTGTAGGAGTGGGGTCAGACAATGTCCATTTTTAACGCCACAAGCACTGCTGACAGCCGCTGATTTAACGCTTCTCATCTCTAGGACACTTGGCGAATGTCCACAGGTCAGGCAGTACTAGTTAAACCATCATCGTCAAGACAAAGACTTGACCAGCCTTGTTTCACAATTAAACCACCATGTCTCACAAATGAAACCCCTGCCCCAACTCATGTTACATGTTTCAAAAGTGCTTGGGCCGGGCAGTGGTGGTGCACGCCTTTAGTCCCAGCACTCGAGAGGCAGAGCCAGGTGGATCTCTGTGAGTTCAATGCCAGCCTGGTCTACAGAGTGAGTTCCAGGACAGGTGCCAAAACTACACAGAGAAACCCTGTCTCGAAAAACCAAAAAAAAAAAAAAAAAAAAAAAGTGCTTGGAACCTGGATAAGTCACACCATACCACATAAAGTGTGTGGTCAACAGTTTTACTTTGAGATATACTCATCTCGAGGATTTTTCCATTTCTAAAAAAACAAAACAAAACCCAAACAAACCCTATCTTACCACAGCTTTGCAATGATTTGAGAGAGAGAGAGAAAAAAAATCAATCAATAAAAGACACAGACACACACACACACAGCCCATGCCTTACCCCAGCACATCAGTGAGTTCTGAGCCTTCTAGTCAGGTCTTTTGCATCGTAAAAGATCCGTTATCATGTCAGAGATAAGCTTTGTTAGAGGCTGGCCGCTGACTTTCCAGCCGGCATCCCAAGTCCCTCATATTTTACCAGGCTTCAGAACTGTCTATCTTGTCTTTGGACATGGGATGCCATCTGACCCCACATTAGCGCCTGTCTCCTACAATTATAGGCAGAGACAAATATTTTACCAGCTAGTCATCTCTGAAGCCAGCTACTCCAACTGGGAAGGTCCTGTGGCACAGAGAAACAGCAGCATGAAGCTGGAGTATTAAACCTTTATCCTTCAGATGTATAATATACACAGAAGATATATACCACAAATATTTTATATAAAGATTGTGATATATATATATATATATATATAAAATGTTTAAAAATCCAACTAATTTTTCCTTATTTTAACATATAAATAGCCCAGAAAAATATTTTCTTCCAAAAAAAATGTAGAAAAACAAGCTAAAAAAACCCTGATAACAAAGGTCAAATGTTTTTAGAAACTACTTTGAAAAATGCAATTTGAATATAGTGCTAAGGCAAGTATGGAATCTGAGTCATGTCATGAAGTTTAATACCTTTTTTTTTTTTGCAATTTCAGAAATGTATTTAAAAGTAATGATATTTGGTTGAGATTACTTCTCAGGGCCTCTCTATGAAGGAAAATAAATATTCCATCTACACAACAGGATACAGAAGATACTGATGTTTTAGAAATAATAACTATATATTACAATATCCAGGAGAGCCTTCAGGAGAAAATAAAATATTTGTAGTAAGAAACCACCAGAGAGGTAAGGTTTTCAAGACCTTTCAGGGGCATAAAAAAAAACATTTTTCACTCTCCATACTGCATGAGCAGACTCCTCACATAAATCACCCCCCACAGGGGCTCCCTAAGCTAAGCAATAATTGGGCCTCGCATTATGTGAGAGGAACAAAATAAGACTGCCCAGATGTGCTCCGACCGATGAAAGGGAAAGGAAGTGAAATTTTGGAGGCTAATTTGACACACAGCCTCACTAAAGCTAAGCACACGCAGAAACAGCATGTGGACCATTCCTAACTCCCCCCCCATCCCACCCCCACGCGCTCCCCCATCATTCCAGCCTCTGGCTTTCTAGCTATAATTGATGGCATTCAAAGGTAGGGTGGTAGCTATTCAGTTCCAAGAGAAATTCATAACTTCCTTGCATGTTCTTAGACTCAACAACACGGCTAACTAGAGGCTGTTACACCACCCTACCCAGAGCAAAAGCCACCGCAGACCCTCAGCCACCACAGTGCCAGGAGGCTCTTAAGCATGTTCACAGAGTCTGCTGAAACACAGGACAAAGACAACAGGGTAAAGAGAAACATTAACAGGCCCCCCCTTGGCCGGACAAAAATAACTCCCGAGGCTGTAAGATGCCTTCCGCTCGGACACCAATAAGACATGAAGAAAATGGGTATTAATACTAATATGAAAACTTTTTTTTTTTAATTCAGTGTTTATTTGACAAATACCAAGTGTCTTTTCTTTCGTGCCTCTCTGGTTCTGATCTTTGGGGAAAGCCACATGAGTATCAAATACCACTCAGTTCTTATTCAAACAGGAGACAAGCAGACTCAGAGGCTGCGGAGTGACTTGGCTGACCTGGGCCTTCAGGAAAAACAAACCACTATAAATCACCAGATGTAAGCAATTGGAGAGTGATCACTTTAATTAATTGACCAGCTCGCCTGAAATTTACTATATAACTTCCACCTTTCCAACACTTTTACTAGGAAAAAAAAAAAGGAACAATGGTGGGCTTTTAATCAAGCTGTTTGAAGAACATGTTTTAACTTTGGAGACAAGTAAATTTTTAATTACTTAAGATCAGGACAGGAAATTGCTTAATTTTCGAAATTAAACCGGAAACATACAAAATGCCACCAAGACAAGATGGTCCCCGAAACTGACCTGAGTACATGAGTATAAACATATTATCTGTACTGAAAATACAGAAAATCTGACACGATTTTAATTGCATCTGAAAAACTACAAACTCACGTTTTGCCTTCACTTACTGATTTAACTACCTATGTTGACATTTTCAGTCGGGGTTTCTAATCCTGATTTCCCATGCCAGCCGCCATACTTAAAAGGTGATGCCAGATGACTCACTGATTAAGAGCAGACTCTGCTCTGGAGAGGACCCTAGTTCAGTTCCCAGCTCACACATCCAACAGTTGATAACTGATCCAGGAGATCTAGCGGCCCCTTTTGGACTCCAAGGATACCTGCACTCACATGTGCACAAATCCACAAACACATATAACGAAAAATAAAAACGAGACCTCAATGGCATATTACCAATTCCTATTATCCTCACAGGAAGTCTGAGCATTATTGACAAATATTACATAACGCAGCATTCACAGTTCTCAGGCCTGCCAAACACTGAGCACTGTCAGAATTTAATTTCTAGTCCACAGAACATAACCAAAGCTCTAAGTAACTTCTTTTGAATCCTGGCAGTCAGGGTAGCAAAGGCAGAAGAGGCCGGGCGGTGGTGGCGCACGCCTTTAATCCCAGCACTCGGGAGGCAGAGCCAGGCGGATCTCTGTGAGTTCGAGGCCAGCCTGGACTACCAAGTGAGTTCCAGGAAAGGCGCAAAGCTACACAGAGAAACCCTGTCTCGAAAAACCAAAAAAAAAAAAAAAAACAAAAAAAAAACAAAGGCAGAAGAGAGTAAAGTGTGTTATAAGGATGCTTGAGGGCTTGGTAGTTTAATGGGTTGCCTAGCAAGCAAGAAGCTCTGGGTTCCACCCCCAGCTCCAAAACAAACAAACAAACAAACAAACACTTGAGATTTAGAAGTGGGAACAAGTTAATTTAAAGATGCCTTCTTTATTATGCCCTGAAAAGGGTATTCAAAGTTTGCTTCTAAGAGGTACGTGCTAGTTCATATAAATCAGTGATTCTCAACCTTCCTAATGCTGCAGTACAGTTCCTCATGTTGTGGTGACCCCCAGCCATGAAATTATTTCATTGCTAACTCATAACTGTAATGTTGCTACTGTTATGAATCTTAATGTAAACATCTGATAGGCATGATATCTGATATGCAACACCCGAAGGGGTCCACTGATTGAGAATCACTGACACAGATAGTACCTGCCGCTCTTACACACATACATGGGAATGATGGGAATGATGCTGACATTCACTTACAAGGAGAGCTGTCTAATATTTGCTGACACTGGTCCCAGGTTTGGAATGGCCTCCAGTTCATTGTTATTCAGCTTCCTAAGAATGCCAAAAAAGAACAGAAAAGGCTAATTAGGTAATCTGAAATCCAAAGATGTGAAAACACTGTATATTATTTAAAGACCTCGCCCGCCCACTTAAAAGTTCGAAGGAAGGTCTCTATAATCCAAAGGTTCATCCCGTGAAATGGTCTGGGGGTGGGGGGAACATTTTATGCAACCCTCAAATAGGAAGTGACTGTGACTCACACTTCTCGAAGGTTTTGGAGGTGGCTCAGGGAACTTGTCTGGATAGAAGATAACCTGTTGTGACTGAGGTCCCTGGAAGAAAACAAAAAGTGGTATCACAAGCAGTTTCGTAAACGTTACTACTATCACTTAGTGATGCGCCAGGCAGAGCAGGGTTCTGAACTCTCTCTCTCAACACCAGTGGCAAGAAGAGAAATAATCGGACCACTCTGTCCACAGACTAAATGGCAACCAAATGCCAAACTCGAAATGACAAACTCTGAGGGCAAATTTAGTTTAAGAGGCTGGCAGATTCAAATACTTGAAGCCCACAAGCATTTTAAGGGCTGTTTCTTTGGCACATGGTGAACAGACCTTTTATGAACTATAGCTTGCTTCAGCCTCTCATCTCTCTCCCCACCCTCCACTCGATCCAGTGACATCATAGACTATGAAAAGTAGCTAATTAGACAGGTTACTGAAACAAGGACTCCGAAGAAACATTTTGATTATCACAAAATTAAGTAGCAAATGTCCTTAACGGCAGTCAAAGAGAACAGAGGTTGGCATCCATGGGTAGTTATTTTAGCTATTTGTTTCTCTGCGTTAGTTAAGGGACTAGATTACTAATACAGGGTGTGTTCGTGTGTGTGTGTGTGTGTGTGTGTGTGTGTGTGTGTGTGTGTGTGTATGTGTGTGTGTGTGCAATCGCACACGCCCCTGAATGTACATGCTCAAAGGGATACACCCTCTCCTCTAAGAACTCTTTGAATTTCAATATCCAATAATGCAGCACACCATTTAAACCACACCAACCATCTAATAACGCAGGGCAAGCGGTACAAGCATTTTGGTCGCTAAAAGAAACGTGCTTCTTACTCAAAGGCCCAGTAAAACTTAACAACAATTCCCACAGGCGTCCAAGTACTAAAAGTAACCAACTCCTAGCCACACAGTGCTCTGGGTTAGGAAGTCCACCCAGCATCACGATTTGGAAAAAGGAAAACACAATCCAACGAATGTTTCAACATCCCATCTACATGCCTCCAAAGTAGTACAAGGAAGACAAAATGGTTGGAACAGTCACTCGGAACGAGGTTCAAGCCCAGTGTGGCTGGAAGCTCCCCTTCTGGAAGAGGCAAGCCGATCCTCAGCTAATTCCTCGGTGTTGAAAATGAAGACTTTTAAATCACCAAAGTTTTAGATAACTAAGGTTAGCTGCTGACAAGCAGGAACCACGCTACCTCCATCAGAATGTCCTCCCACAAACAGGAGAAAAATAGCAATTGCACACCCAGAGAAACACTGTTGCTGCTTGCTCACTCGACAACTGGAAATGAAGGACCCTGTCATTCTCCCTGCTTTTTGTTTCCAGAGTAAGCCCTGATTTCTGTGTTTCACCCTAAAAGAAAATAAAAAAAAAAAAAAAAAAAAAAAAAAGGAACTCGCAAAGATGGTATTCAAGCTCTGTTTGCCTAGAGACCTACCCGACAGTAACCGACATGAGCAGATTTTGTTCCGGTGGAGTTATAACATGAAGGGGGGTGGGGGTGGGGTGGGGGGAATCTGGCTCCCATTTCAACTATAAAAATCCTGCAATTACAACCACTGCTGTGCACGCTCACCACGCTGGCTGGAGCCAGACACTTTCCCCTCACAGTCCAGCCCAAGTCCATCTGGAGTTCATCAAGGAAGCAGAGAGCCCAACAACTCACGTTAGCAGTCAGACAAAAACCTGCGTGCCTTTAGCACCCCAGACAGTCACAGATTGCCCACATGGTTGAAAACACAACCCAGAAAGGAGCCTTCCACCTGGGGCTTTAGCCTCACTCCACGGACAGTCATTTGGACCTACTTAACTCAAGAATGCTGAGCCTGCCCCCACCCACCATTGTTTCCTGTGTTTGAAAAGCATGGGGAGGGGGGCAATCTGGTATTTACATTTCATCCAGTTGATTTTCTTTTAAATTAAAAGAAAAGAAAAGCTCGTTGTAAGGATTATTATTTCACAGGGAATCCTGGGAGAAATGAGATGTGGGGGCTCAAAGTTTCCCACCAGTCATGGGATGAGGTCCCCCTCCCCAGCTCCCCCCCCTCCAACAAAAGGTCTTTAAACTGGGAACAGCCTGCAGCCCAATGTACATTCTGGGGACACTGGTTTCATGTCTTCCAGCAGGAGCTGGCAGCCATACGTATTTCAGTTCTGGCCAATGCTTCCATTCTGAGATCTGTATACTATTAAAACCATATTATATGTGGGAGACGAAAAGAAAAAAAAAATCTTAAGTGACTTTTACTGCTAAATACTTAAAGCCATGGAACTTTTAATTTACCTAAACTTAGATTTTTTTTTTACAGTAATATACATTTCAGAAGTAATTACCTTCTTTTCAGGGGATGCCACATTTTCCTACATCTCCCCTCTATTATTTTTATGGATGGAACACTGAGAGATTCGGGACATAAAACGCCAGTGTTTCCTTGAACCCAGGACAGAAACCATTCCATGGGAGGGCAGATTGATTGTTATGTGAAGTTCCATAAAAGAACATCTTTCCCCGGGAAACTTTTTTTTTTTTTACAAGATTTGCTGTGATGAGGCCAATACATGGGTTGGGCAAGGCGTTAACTATTTACCCAGAAAGCCACTGGGCAAAGGCTTGGGGGAAAAAAAAAAAAAAAACCAAACCCTGTGTATGGTAGAGTCGCTTTATCAAGTGAATGAGCATATGTGAGAACTATTGATTTTACAGCACTTGGTGCTGGCTAGTGTTTTCTCCTTTTTAAACATTTGGAAATCTGGCTTCCGGCTCAAATTTGAAAACGCAAAGACAGCGGTGTGTCTCAACCCCACGGGGGCCTGCCAAGCTGCTAACTCAGCAGAAATATGGAAAGCTGAAAAACAAAACGGCAGGCTTGTAGCTGTTTTAAAACACGGCTCCAAAGCGACTCGTAAATCAGCCTGCTGGGCTCGAGTCTGGGTCTGGAAAATACAGACGAACAGCTGTGGAAACCATAAGGACTATTACTCCCCTCCCCACCCCCAGCTGCAGTCAGCTCCAGAAGATTCCTAACAGGCCAACACCGAAGAAGTCACACACCAGCACAAACCACCTTTCGGACTTTCACCTCAGCCCTGTCGGGAGCTCAAACATGTCCACGTGATAAGAGGCATCCTCTGAAATCCCAGCTAGAATCTAGTAACACTGGAGGTTCCAGTTGGCAATCAAACCATTTCCCCCGCTTTGGCTAAACCCCGTACTTTAACAAGCCCTCCTCTTTGGGTTTGGAGCTCCAAAAGCACAAAGGTTTTCCAGCGAGGCTCCGAGCAGTGACTTTTTTTTTTTTAACAGCCACTTTCATTAAAGGACTGCAGGTCCGTTCTCAAAGCAGGAGCAAGCACAGTGTTATTATTGTTCAGCTCCAACTATTCAGCTTTCCACTCAAGGCGCTCCTGTGGCAATAAATGACAACTGGATAAAGTGGGGACACACACACACACACACACACACACACACACACACACACACACACACAGCACAGACGTTCATAACTTGCCCGTTCAACAAAGAGAACAAAAGGCCCACAGCATACCTTCCTGAACTTTCTCATCAACTGTTCCAAAGGCAAACTTTTACTCTTTTAATGACCCAAGGAAAGGAGAGCTGTGCCGAACAAGACACACTTTTCTACTCACTCCCTGGTTGTGGAAGTGAGGCCTACTTAAGAGCTTTTGGAATTATGTAAGATTTAACTAGCAGCAACTTACACCTCCTATTGCAATCCACCAAATAACGGGGGGAGGAACTCAATGGCACGTTGCTTTTTTGCTCTTCTCTGAGGTGAAGAACAGACCTCTAGGGCTTTGAGGACAAACAAAAGAAACCCTGACAATAAAGAACTTAAGACCACATGGTCTGGTGACACCTAGGAAGATGGTCAGAAGTCACAGGAGTACAAGAACGGGAGGGAAGGCTGTCCAGATGAAAGGTGACAGCAGGACCTCTGAAAACAGACTAAGTGCTTATTTATACAAGTGGGATGTATTTTCACATACATTTAAGGAATGTGGACTTGTATTGAGACAATTTACTACTGGCGGAAATGTAATTAAAGGCTGTGCTAACCAAATAAACTGTAATTTGTTAGTGTGCCACCAAATTATCTGCAAAACAAAATCCTAATTAGGTCAGCTCTCTTTAAGAACGTTTAAATAGGTATTGAATCCCCCTTTCGATTCAGCTCTACTTCCAATCCAGGTCCGCAGAGTTCTCCGAAATGCCTCTAGATCCCAAAACACAATACTGTGCACTGACGGCATTTAATGGGCCACCTGTCATTGAGGAACTAAAGTTAGACTGAGTAAGCATTTCTAAAGGCACTCCAGGGAAGCACCGTCTGAGTTTTCTCTCATCCCTCTGCTATCCATAGGTGTCCACCTCCAGGCATTCACGTGTTCCATATGTTGTCAATGGAGCCATTCTGCTTCCCGTGGATGCGGCAGCGCGACCCCCACCCCCCACCCCCAAGAGGCAATTGAATGGAATTAGCCACAACTAATTGAAAGTCTTCCTGCTTTAGGCTCAAGTCTTTATCTTCCCTTTCACGAGTAATAAAAGCTGCTACATCAGACATTCCATAATCAGCCATTAAATATCAATCCAATTCTCGTTAATTCTATTTCCTTATTAAACTCCTTCTTAAAACAAGGCGTTTTGTTTGATGGTCAACAGTTTATAGCTGATGAAAGAATTTAGGTTGGCACGCTGGTTTAAAAAAAAAAAAAAAAAAACAACCCAAACAACACGACTTCTTAAGCCGCCTGACCACCAACTATTGTCAAGACCTTCGACGATTGTTTAAGAGCTGAGAATTTCCACTAGGCCTAAATTTAGGAATCTTAAATATGAAGTGCAATCTGATTTTTCTTTTAACCAGGACAACTGTTTTTTTTTATACAACTTTTGATTTTTTTTTTATTTTCACTTAGCTATTTATTTATTTTGCTTATGGCTTAAACACCCCCCTCCAATTTTAACATAATAATTAGGGGTTGGGAGAGAATAAGGAGGGTTGACATTTGTAAAAACTCGCTTTTCCAAGTAAATTACATTTTCTTCTGTGTTCTTCCACACAGTTGGCAGTGACTTCAGGCTTTCAGACCTCTCAGCTTAAAATTCGCCCAACAGCACTCCGCGCGGGCCCTCAACCTTCACAGCGCTGCTGGAGGAGGGGTCGGTTCTGAAAACCCACTTCCTCCCCTTGCTTATCTACAGATCAGACTTCGCACCCAACTCCTCACCGGAACCGAGACGCATTACAAAGTGGCCCGGGCGGGAGGCTGATGGTCTGCTAATGTGAAATTAAGCACAGGAAGAAGAAAGGTCTGTGCACCACAGCTTGAGGAGGGGGTTCTCCGTGAAAGGAGCGCAAGCAGTGACTGGGGACAGGCAGGGACTCTAAACCACTGGGAAGCCAAGGTTGGGCCGGTTTCCCCAAATAATAAACTCAGAAGAAAACATGCAAAATCCGGGGGGTCTCCCAGACTGGCTCCTGCGGTCGCGGGCGTCTGGTCCCCTGGCCCGGGAGTGGCGAGCCAAGCGCCCACCTGCGCGGACGCAGAGGGAGACTGGAGTTCCCCCAAGGGGCTCCACTCGCCGCCTGGGCGCAGTGCACACTGCACCCTGTGCCCAGGCCTTGGGCAGACTCCGCTGGTCCCCGCACCCCTCGGTGGGGCCGTCCCCTCCACCCCACGGGAATGATACTGATACTCACAGCCGGGCGACCCAGGCCGGGAGAGGATCAGGAAGGCGAACGAGCCGCCGGCGGCTGCAGTCTAGCAGGTCCCCGAGGCAGTGGCAGGCGGCTGGGCACGGGCGCCGTGCAGCATCCTCCGAGGGCTGCCCCGGCGCCCCGTGGCCTCCGCGCTCCGCCGGGCCGGTGCGCCCCAGCCCCGCGCACAGCAGCAGCCCCAGCGCCGCCGCCGCCGCCGCCGCCGCGGCCGCTCGGAGCCTGGGAGCACCCATCGCCGCGCTCCCCCGCCGCCGCCGGTCGGCCCGGAGCTCCGCAGCCTCGTGCCAACTCTCTCCCTCCTCCCCTCCCCCGACGAGCACCGAACGCCCGGGACCCGGCTGGACACGCCGATCGCGGCCGCGTGCTCCTCTCGCCCGCTCAGGGTCGGCACCGAAGGCCTCGCATGCCCGCGCGCAGCGGGAGAGCCAGCAGCGAAGGACGGCCAGCCGCGGCGCGGGCAGCCCGAGCGGCGTCCGAGAGCTCGATCGCCTGCAGAGAAACTTTTCCGCCTGCGGCGGGCGGGCGGGCGGGCGGGCGGGCAGGCGGCGGGGGCGCGAAGTCCCGGCGCGGCGGAGCGGCGAGGCGGGGCGCGGAGGCGGGCGCTCGCCCATTGGCTCGCCGGGGCACCCGCGGCCACGTGACAATAACAAGGCTCCAACCCTCCCCGGCCGGCGCCGAGGAGAAAGTGGAGCTGAGATTGTAGGAAATTCCGAGTTACATTTTCCAGCGTCTGCAGCCAGAAGTCTCCGCTATGTCCTGGGAACCGTAGATCAGATGGAATGGAAGGGGGGAAAGCGAGCCAGCGGAGGAGGACTGAGCTCGCTTGCTGCTCAGATGTGGAGTGACTTGGAGAAACTTTAGGGGAGTACAGTTAAAGTGGTTTTGGTGTGAGGGAGCGTTTCAATTCCAAGCGAAAAGAACTGTGTCGATTATTTTACTATTCGCGGGTGGAACAGCGGCTTTGATGGGGGAAAAAACAGTTTTAATATTGATACCAGTAGGGTCTTTTTTATGCCCACAAATCGAATATATACATACATACATACATAGCCTGGCCCCCCAACCCTGGAAGACAGAAGCAGGCGGATCTGTGAGTTCCAGGCCAGCAGGACAACACACTGAGGCTCTTTCTCAAATGTCTGTCTGTCTGTATATATGTATGCATGCATGTGTGTATATATGTATAGGCAGACAGACAAGACACCACATGATTTTGAATCCGGTAGCTTGGTTTACAATGGCTGGAGCTGGAGGAAATAATCTTTTAATAAACCCGAGTTAGCAATCAGATTGCCTCCAATAGCTAAGAGCAATGATATTATACTATGACCTTGGAAGAAAAAAAATACATGTACCTTGGTCTACCTGGTTTTGGGGTGATGACAGATTTTGAATAAAAAGGTTATCAGAATTAAACATACTTGCCTGTTTGTGGAGTTTATTGGGGCAGTGGAATCAAACTACAAGACTTCCCAGTGAAAGTCTTGTCTGGACACTCCTGCAGGTAACCTGGGCAGCAAGGTGTTGAAAGTGATGGAGACCTCGGAGATGCTTGACTATGCCCTACTGGGGGGGGGGGGCACACGTAAGAGGCTCTAAAGAGATATCTAATACTTTGTGGGGTGGCATGAACTAATTTGAAGGCTCCATTTCTCTGGGCTGTGTGCTGCATGGTTTCTGCCCATGCTTGTCTGTGGCTGGTGCTGCTTAACATGCTAATTGAAGCGCAATTGAAATAGCTGGTGGCGATGAGACTTGAACCCCGTGCCCATTGGTTCCCACTGTAGCAAATCACCTGTGTGAGCACTGCCATTCTTCGGGGAAATGGAACGATGACACACCCTAGTTTGTCACTGCCTGTAACTCTGTCACACTTTAGGACAATAGACAAGATATAGTTACAATTACAGGGCCTCCGTGTAGAATTGTGTTCACTACAGTCGGGCTATGGATTTTCCCAGGCTAATGTGCTTGAGTAATTTACATAAGGGAAACCAGGTTTGCTACACTGAAGTTTCTAAACACGAGGGAGATCTCAGTACACTCATGCTGGTGCCGTTACATGACGTGAGTGCCTCGGCATGCTTCTGAGATGTCAGGGACAATCGGAAATCTGTCATCAATTTGGCAATATAGGGCTTGCTTTTCCTGTGTACACTCAATTTCACTTTCTTTGTGAATTAAATTTGTACTTCTGTATGTGTATTTACATCTCACCCTGGTTTCCAGTCCAGAACTTTCTCCTAAATAGCGCGCGCGCGCACACACACACACACACACACACACACACACACACACACACACACACACATTTACCAACCACCCACAGGTCACCTCACGTTGGGTATTCAAATGTGTCGTGTCTAGAGTCGTGTTTCAGCATCCCCAAAGTTCACTCATTTTCCTCCTGTGTCCACTGTCTCAAACAAGGTTGCTTCACTCCAACCAGGTGACTGCCCTAGACCCTGAAGAGCCACCCTTCAACTTAGCCTCCATAACCAACAGCATGTTCTGTTGAAGCCAACCAGGAAAGGACCTTGTCTCCATCTCCTCAGACATCACCCAAACTCAGACTCCACCAGCTCCTTCCAATCAGGCACTCAGATTCTTTCCTCACAAGGGAAAGACAGCTCAAATCAGGGCCTCCGCCTACGATTCCACTGCCGGGTTCCTTTCTTGGGTTCCATTGTCTTGGAAGTAGAGTTCTGAGCGTGACCTATACCGTCTTTCCTTGTGCGTGGCCTCTGATGCTCTCTTTAGTTGACTCTAATCCCCTAGCCTGCAAACTCTCCCGATTCACTGCCAAGCTGTGTCATTTGTTCTTTTGTCCTGACACCTCTTCCATGTCCAGATCACTCTGTCCCTCCTCAGCCTGGTCCGTTTGCCCATCTGCTTTGGAATCCCTCCTAAACAGGCTTCCCTAAGCTCTGCTTGACTCCCCCACCCTCCACACGCTCCCTCTGCATTCTTAATCAGCTAGTCGGGAATACAATCAAAGCTTAATCAGTCTTCCCTCTATCAGCTCCTTGGAAAAGTCCCTGTTGCACTCTGTCCTCTCTGCAACACCTACTGACTGTGGCCTAGGCCTCCTCTGAAGGACACCAGTTCCTCCCCATCATACTCTTTTGCCTGTGTGCTCCTGACAGTTACTAGCTAGCTGATCCTCAGTCGGTCCAGACTGGTTTGTATTTATAATGACACAATTAAAAGACTTTGACTTAACCAAATAAATACGAGCACAACAACAACAACAACAAAACCACACTCACTGGGCAGTGGTGGTGCACGCCTTTAATCCCAGCGTGCAGGAGGCAGAGGCCAGCCTGGGCTACAGAGTGAGTTCCAGGAAAGGCACCAAAGCTATGCAGAGAAACCCTGTCTCGAAAAACCAAAGAAGAAGAAGAAGAAGAAGAAGAAGAAGAAGAAGAAGAAGAAGAAGAAGAAGAAGAAGAAGAAGAAGAAGAAGAGGAAGAAACACACTCATTTTTATGATAATGACTTGAGAGCATGGGAAATATCCTTTACAGGTAACCACTAAAGCAATGTTATCAAATTAGATTAGAAAAAAACAATTATCCAAATGGGAAGAAGGCTTCTACTTCATTTTATGCTCCTGTAACAGAACACCTGATGCTAGGAAACTTATAACAAGTAAGGTTGGCAATTCCAAGATTAGGGGTCCACATCTAGTGAGGACCTTCCTATTGTACCACCCCGTGGCAGAAGACATGCAAGAGAGGAAGAGAGGATGCGGGAAAAGGAAGGCAGTATTTATCCTTTTATTGGGATCCTCCTGTGGCCAGAATCGCATTAATCCAGTCATGAAGCCAGAGCCTTCAAGATGCCGTCAACGTCAACAACATTGCGTTGGGGTTGTGTCTGCAGGACACGAACATGGAGGGACACATTCTACCAATGGGGAGGGGGATTCTGAATCTCTAGGAAAAGTCATCCCACAGATGTCTTCCCAGGCCTGTGTAAGATCCTGTTGTGGTTTAGGGTAGTGGCTGGGAACCCAGAGTCAGGCAGCAGCAGCGAAGGAGGCTTTGTGGGTATGGTCTACTCCTGCACTGAAAGTCACGTGATGACTGAGGGTAGAAGACACGGCACGGAAAGGATTTGGAGTGTTGTCCATCTCGGTACATCCTTTAGTCACACGGTCAATGGAAAGAGTGGCTCTCCTGCACAGAAATGTAACGCAAGGCGTTGCTTTTTACAAACGCACCAAGGGGCCGGGCGGTGGTGGCGCACGCCTTTAATCCCAGCACTCGGGAGGCAGAGCCAGGTGGATCTCTGTGAGTTCGAGGCCAGCCTGGACTACCAAGTGAGTTCCAGGAAAGGCGCAAAGCTACACAGAGAAACCCTGTCTCGAAAAACCAAAAAAAAAAAAAAAAAAAAAAAAAAAAAAAAAAAAAAAAACAAACGCACCAAGGCCTTCATCAAGCAAAGGCCAGAGAAAAGTTTTACTGGACACGTATCTACCTAGGATGACGGGGCCCAAATATGATCTGAGGTTCCCCACCGCTCTGGCTCTGTGTGGATTCCTTTGTATTCTGTAGGAAATAAAACTGAAAGCGAAGTCCCTGGGAAATTGATAAAGAAAAGCACCGAAGTACTGTGCTTTTTTTTTTTTTTTTTTTTTTTGACATGGAGAGCGATTACATCACAGAGATTTGGCTCTGCTTTTCTGGGTGGTGGTGGTCAGTGCTACCACCCCAGTGGGAGCGCATTTTCCATGCTGTCAGTGGATTGTTGCAAAGTTGAGTTTGGCTCCCTTCCCCGCTCTTTCTCTTCCACACCTTCCCTCTCTCTGTCCTGCCTTTTACTGTGGGATGATTACAACAGGAAATCGTCCCCAGGTGTGGGTGCCTTGGGCTTGGACTTTGCAGCCTCAACAACGGTTAAGAAATACATCTTTGTTCTTTATAAATTACCAAGCCTCGAGGATTCTGTTACAGCCGCACAGAGATGAATAAAGAATTCTGTGCATTTCCCAAAATGAATAACAGAGACTCCTGAGGCTCCTTAGCCAATTGTTGATCCTCTCTGGTGAATGTCCTTTCCTATACGCATGCCTCACCTATGGCCGATTGAGTTGTTGTGGCTCATGTCTAATCAATACAGCTTTAGGAATGAGGTAGTCACATCCATTCTGACTGGGAGTCACTTAAAATGAGACGAAGTGTTGGATTTCTTCCTTCTGAGAATCAGTGCCACAAGGCAGTTAAAAATGAAAATCGCCTTTCCTGTGGAAAATGCATAAATCATACCGGTTTCTCATTTACACCTCCCCTCCCTCAGGGAACTAGAAGTTTGACTATTTCCCAAAGTGCCTCCTACTGCCCATTTTGTGACTAGTATGTCCCAGACCCGGTGGGTTGGGGTTTTTGTTGTTTTTATTGTTTTTTTTCCTTTTGCCTCTGACAAGCCTTTGACTTGGTTGGCTCATTACACACTCATTCATGCTTGCTCCTCTCTCTTTCCACCCCCCCCACCCCACCCCCCAACAAGTGAGAGACTTTCTTATCTCAGAGATAAGAGGTAATAGAGGTGCTAGGTTGTCAGTTTTAACATCCAGGGACCAGCATGAAGCTGAACTACACAGCCCCTGCCTTATCGTTACAGTGAAGGACAGGGTTTGTGTACCTGTGAACTGTGAAAAGGGGGGAAAGATAAGCTCACGGAGAAAGAAAAAAAAATGCAAAAGTCCCTGCTAGTGTTGCCAAAAGGAAATGCCCCTGTGTTCAGTCACCTGCCGGGGCTTCCCCCTCACTCCCTTTCCCCACACTCAGGCACACGCAAAATGCAGTTTCAAAAAGAAAGCCCATCTTGCTCTACAAAGATCTGCGTCTGGAAAGAGGGAGCTGGCGACCCATCTGTTTTTCTCAAGTCCACCGATTGTGAAATTATTTGAATTAAAAGCAAACACGGTTATCTGAACATTGACTTAGCTACAAATTAAATACACGCTGCTTTACATTGTATTTATTTCTCAAATCACCCTCTAGGAAGAATGTGTGCTCTGCAACTCATACTGTGGATAAAAGTATACCCAGGAAGTCAACTAGGCACCACCTGTCCTGCGCTCCTGGGTGTCTGAAGACAGAGCTGAGGAGGTGGGCAAAGGCAGTGGGCCCATTGCGCTCACCGGGTTCTCCTCAACGCAGCATCCTTTGCCAGCAAGGGCCCCTTAGGGGGTTTAGTCCTTCTGGTCCCTTCACTCTGCTCCTAACCCCCAGCAAGTCTCAGTCCTCAAAGTTCACTGGGACCTCCCTAGAGCAGCCCTTCTTTCTGGCGTGCAGAACACAGATGGGTGACAAAGTCACTGTGGCGGAAGTGGAGAGATCAGAGGTGAGGTGCCATAGCTCTCCACACCCTGACGATTGCTCACTCCACTTTCCTCTTCTAGAAAAGGGCTCAAAAACAAGACTGTGCTTCACAGTAAAACTTCAGAACTTCAAAGTCCCACGTAAAGTCAGATTCTTAATATTAATATATAATGTGTTTTAATAAATATATAATAGTAATTATTAATAATATAGGATATATAATGTAATACACACTATAATATGAATAACTTAATAAAAATATAAAGCACATTCTATAACATATAATTAGATAGATAGATAAATAGATAGATAGATAGATAGATAGATAGATAGATAGATAGATAGAGTGTCTGTTTGTGTATGTGCACCATGAGCATGTAGTATGTGCAGAAGTCAAAAGAAGCATCAAATTCTCTGAGACTAGACTTGTAGACAGCTGTGAGCTACCTGGGGTAGGGAGGGCGCTGGAAACCTGGGTCCTCTGCAAGAGCAGTAAGTGCTCTTAACCACTGAGCCATCTCTCCAGCTGTAGCCATCCCTTTAACTTCCAAGTTGTCACACTCTTTTCATTGTTTGGAGAGGTCAGATGGGTGAGACACAGAAACCATTTGCTGCTGGAAGAATTTACTAATGAGGGTGCTGGAATTCACTGATGTTCCAGCTGTTAAATGATAATGAAATGGAGAAGGAAAAAAAAGGTATTTTTGTGACCTCTCATAAGGCCCTAAATCTATGTGTTATGGTAGCATACTGTATGAATTTTATTGGGAATTGTATTATGCCATCTGAAGAAGTTTTGCATTAGCTCAGTTTGCTTTGATATATGCCATGAGGTCAAAAAGAATCACTAAGCATATTTCCTGAAAAGGATTCCTGTGTGCCTCTTGGTGATAGACCCCAGACTCAGGGTACTACCTTCTCGGGTGGGCGCCCCAAGAACCCAGACTCCAGTCCAGTCGATGCAACAGCAAGAGGTTTATTGATGCGGCTGTACAGTCGGGCCAACTCAGCTCCAAAGAGCAAGAGTCGCGCTTACTGCAGCCACATGGGTACTTTTAAAGGAAAAACCCACAAAAGCCATAAGATTACAACTCCCATACAATTTCATTTCGATTGATTTATGTCTAGAGGCTAATTTCATAAGATCATGGCCTGATCACAGGGTGGGTACAATCACATCCCCATGCACATTTTTCCCGAAACCTCAAGGCGGGGGTGGGGGGGGGTGGGGGGGGGGTGGGTGGGTGGGGGTGGTATCAGGGCAGGAGTGGAGTTTACACAAAGGTTACAGTGGTCTTTCCTGGAACACTTGCAATTATCCCAGTCACAGTTGAGCGCATCTCTTAACAGAGATCTCTTTACATTGTTACATTGTTACAGGGGTGGTTGGGTAATGGCTGAGTCAGGTTGCCTTTGGAACTAGTTTTCATTTTAGTTCCTTATTCTCCTGGGGCTTGGTGGGGGGGCATGTAAGCCTGAAGGGTTAGGGTCTTTCATTCGGACCTTCCTGTAAAATGTTTTTCTCCTACATCTTGGATGAACAGTTAGTCTACACAATTCTGAGAATTAATTTGCATTCCCAAATCATGGGCGTGTTCATAAATGGTTTATTTGTCGCTTTTCCATACAGCTGCATCCTCTTCACCATTTTACATTTACTCAGGCCTATCCAGTTACTAAGGTGACTTTATGTTGCACATTCTCAGGAACAAGTGCCCTGTATTACACTCAGCTTCCGCTCCTAAACACGAGGACACATACTGTCACACTGTCCCTGTGAGTGACCAGTCCCAGGGATCCACACAGTAGAAGGAGCAAACATACTCCCACAAGCCGTCCTCTGACCTCCACACTGGCTTACACACACACACACACACACACACACACACACACACACACACACACACACACACACACTTCGTGTGGGAATCACGGTGGACCAGTCTTTACTTATGCAGATGTGGGTGCACTAAAGGATAGGGGCTCCTGCCCAGACTCCGTCTTTTCTTTAACTGTATTCTCACACCCCAACAAAGCTCTGCTTTTCTGTTTGCAGACGGACATCCAAAGCAATCTCGTTCTGATTAATTGAAAAGTGGTTTATTTTATCCTGAAAATAGACAGAAAGCTAATGTTGTTTTACAGAAGGATGTATGGTAACTTTCAGCTTATCACGGGGACCAATCAATACCAGAGATAAACCAACAGAGTCGATGGCGGCAGGCTTTCTGCACTTGCTCCCGACTCCACCATCCACTTTACTAACTGAGAGTCTCCGGATCTGCAGCCATCCGCCCGCTCTGCTCTGTCTTTATAACTCCATCAGATGCTCTGAGGACAGTAGCTTAGGCTTTAGGGACCCAGATGGTTCTTAGTTTCATATTTTCAAGCAGAATAATGTTTTCTTCCTTGCTTTGTTTGAGACATTGTCTCAGGACATAGCCCAGGTAACCCCAAGGTCACACTGCCCCACCTTAGCCTCCTGACTGCAGGAACTAAGGGAGTGCCCCACTACAGCCAGTGAAAATGTCCTCATGGGACGAGAACTCTTGTCGCAGAAAAACTAAGGAGTCTCAACTGGTACTTGGAGCCAGGGAAAGTTTCTCCCTATAAATACCTTGAGACATACCTCATGCCTAGCACATCCTGCTTGCTTAAGAGCTGTGGACTTACCTGTGTATGGGCACATGTTCTGAAATAAACAGAAAGACAGGGAGAAAAAGAGTGAGCAGATGAACACTAATCTGAATGCCCATTTCGTGATAGCACAGCAGTGAGGGCGCCTCACACATAGAGTGTCTTAGAGAGTGACGTCAAGGATACACACAAGCGAAATCACAAAACTGCCAGTTTCCTTCCCCGCCTTAAAGATCAGAGGATAACTTTAATTTGGAGACAACTGCTTCCCACCAGCCGGGCTATAACCTCCCCTGTAACTCTTCTCCTCCATAACTGCTTAAAAATGGATGCAAATTGACCCACCATGCCAGGACTTCACGTGTTTTCTAGTTAACAAATAAATACTGGGTTCTTGTGTGTTTCCATCACATCTGGTAGAAGTCCAATGTATGATATATGATAAGTCAACCTGCAAATTTTAAACTAAGGGTGTGTGTGTGTGTGTGTGTGTGTGTGTGTGTGTGATCAAATACAGTGAGGGTGGTTTTCTGGTTCGAAATGAAAGCATAAGCTCACTGTGTGTTTGAACTTTAAATATTTGAAGAAAAATAGCCCGGGTCAAAGGTAGGAATACATTCTTCATTAAAAGTTTTAAAACATTGCCGACTCCTATTTGGGTTGGATTAAAGCAAATCTTTAGCTTTGCAGTAACCTGGGTCAGGGCTGGCCTCCTCGTGGAGGGTATGGCTGTGTGCCCAGCAAACCCACTCTGCAGGAGAACTGCCCTGGTGGCCTCCTTCACAGGTGTTCTCCGCCATGCAGCTCAAGCCTCTCCTTGTGGGGTCTTCATGATTCACT
Source organism: Peromyscus californicus insignis (assembly GCF_007827085.1). NCBI lineage: Eukaryota > Metazoa > Chordata > Mammalia > Rodentia > Cricetidae > Peromyscus > Peromyscus californicus. The sequence continues at coordinate 42,329,551 of NW_026294535.1, read as the reverse complement.
GTTGAATTTCACCCAAGAGAGAAATTTTCCCAGGGAAAAAAAGGCAACCGCAGTGGGCACCAGAAAACAGCCAGCCGGGTTCGGTGTCATGGGAAATCATTTCTTCTGTTCTGAATCCTTCAGCTACGTGCATCTTGTAGCTGCATCAGGTCATATCCAGGACATCTTTCTGGGTCCTGCTTGGCTGCACTCTACCCAATGTTTACTGGACTCCTCACTGCAGAGTAGACATTCTTGGGTCAAGGAGGAAGTATGGGGGAGAGGAGTTATCCACAGTGGCTAACGGCTTGAGAGCCAATGTGGACGAGACCTTTGCTGTCTGATCCTTGCTAATTTTTTTTTTGAGACAATACAAAGACCATTTTCAAGTTAATTATTAGCTATAAAGTATAATCTACAATCTAGGAACCTAAGCGCCTCTTCCCTCAGCACACAAGGTGTGCTCAAGGGCTGTAGGTGGGTGCATGCTTTGAAATGACAGAAAGAGAAGGGGAAAAAAAAACTGAGAAAATGAACATGAACCTGAGTATCGGGTCTGAAGTGTGATACATGGATTTTTTTTTTTTTTTTTTTTTTTTTAGGAAAAAAAAAAAAGCACAGATCTCTTAACGGGGGGGGGGGGGCGGGGGGGTGCGGGATCCCATCCCAAGCGACACACTTCCTTCAACAAGCCCACACCTCTGAATCCTTCTCAAATATTGACACATCCTGATTACTAAGCATTCAACTATATGAGCCTATGGGGACCATTCTTATTTAAACCACCACACGGTGTAAGGTTCTTGGTGGGACTTAATGTTTTCAATGTACTTATGATATTGCGTAGCACACCCAGTAAGTGGCCGACAACACAAATACAAGGATTTAAAAGATTTGTGAATAACCAGCCTTTAAACAAACATGGTGATTTTTTTTCTTGACACTTTTCTTGGCCAGATTATAATGTTTTTACAAGTGGGGTGGTCAGCTGCCTGACCTCCCTCTGCTTTGCATGTCTCCCACTCCTGGGTATGTATCCTTGACAGAGATAAGCACTGAACATCTACATCTTTTGTTTGTTTCCAGGCAGGGTTTCTCTGTGTAGCCCTGGCTGTCCTGGAACTCACTCTGTAGACCAGGCTGGCCTTAAACTCACAGAGATCCACCTGCCTCTGCCTCCTGAGTGCTGGGATTAAAAGTGTACTCCACTACCTCCTGCCAACATCTACATCTTTAACCTAGTCATCAGCAGCAAAGAAAATGGGTAGATGCTGGGTGCATTTAAAATCTGAGTCTTCAGCTCTCTTCCACCCCATCCTCTCTCTCTGTGGAAAACTCAAGCGTGGAAAAATACCACAATGAATGAAAGGGAGGAACCAAGAGCTCTTGAGGGGGAAAAAGTAGGAATGTTCTTGCTTGGAAGGAGCAATTTAAATCAACAACAGCCTTATCAGCTCACACCAAGTAGAGAAAGGCTGAGCTTCCCCGCATTATATTTTATAGAGTGCATTCAACCTTCAAAGGCTCAAAACTTTTCACCCCCATCTGCTAGTTAGAAGGGTAAAGTCATAACCATGTGAGCAGGGATTATTTTAGCATCTTTAAACTATGCATTGCCTTGGGAGAAAAACACATAGAGTTTTCAAGGTGAAACTTGAAATATTGGCTTCAAGTTATTAATTATATTTTTATGGCGATACTAACTCAATTTTACTTGGCTTTTGAATTATATTGTTTGATGCTTGGGGCTATACATGGCTACCATGAGAAATTGGCCTTAGAAATCTCTCAAAAGAAAATTTGAAAAAGAAGGGGAAAGGGACCTTGCTTCTCTCTGAAAACTCAAAAAATCTCTTTGGATATTTTCTCAAGTTCGTTGAGAAGCTTATCTGCTACTTGCCATTTTTTGTAACATTTTAATAACAGTAAATTCTGAGTCATCAAGTTTTACCTGTTGCAAGTGGCCTTTCTGTGTTCCACGGATTATGAAGTGTAGCTTTTCAAAGACGTAGTTAGTCTTTCTGATCTTTCTGGAGATGGAGCCCTTTGATTACTCTCAGTTACAATTTCTTTACATTCATTCTTATTTGGGTTTTCTGATGTCAATCTAAACAAACAAAGAGGAAAAAAAGACCATATATATATACATATATATATATATATGTATATATATAGGATATCAGAATTTTTCTTGTTGAAGATTTTACTCAGTGGGAAAACCTAACACTATTTTGCCATTTTCTTCAAAGTAGAATGAAATAAATGTCAACTAAAGCCATGAGATTAAAGGAGTGGGTGAGGGATTTAAAATTTTTCAGTCTGGTAAACTTGATTCAAAATGGCCTCTGAAACAAAGTAAATTATTTTAACGTATGTTTTGCTTTCGGGGTGTTTTGTAGATGGGATTCAACCTCAGTGTCTGTTTGCTGGGCTATGCATCACCTCAAGTGAGTCAAGTGGCTACAATGCCCATAACTTTTTCTGATTGGAGACACGAGCTATGTGGCACAATACATTGAGCTGTAATCGCTCTTTACTTACACTATTTACTTTCTCTTTGTGATGAAAGATACAGGCATGTGACAGGCAGGAAACCCAAAGTATCTTAGTAAATAAAGCACAGAGCAGGAGTTGGGCCCAGGCTTATAAACTCCACAGCAGTGAGAGCATACGACAGAGTCTGAATTTAACTTAAATGCTCAAAATGATCAAGGCTTTGCTGGTGCCGGCCATACCCTTGATTGAGAACTTCATACATCCAGCTCATAGGGAGTGGCACAATTAGGAGGTGTGTCTTTGTTGGAGTGGGCGTGGTCTTGTCGGAGGAAGTGTGTCACTGTGGGGGTGGGCTTTGAGGTTTCCTATGCTCAGGATACCTACTGCCCTGTGTCTCAGCTGAGTTCCTATTATTACCTACAAGATGTAGGACTCTCAGCTACTCCTCTAGAACCACGTCTGCCTGCACGCCGTCATGCCCCCAAACATGATGATAATGGACTGAACCTCTGAAACTGTAGGCAAACCCCCTCAATGAAGTGTTCTCCTTTGTAAGAGTTGCCGTGATCATATTGTCTCTTCACAGCAATAGAAACCCTGACTAAGACAATCCTATGCCAGTTTTTGACCCGCCCAATAGCACTGGGTAGTAATTACCATTACTATCAATATTTTACAGGTGAGGAAACTGAGTCCTTAGCTAAAGAAATTAGTCCAAAGCCACAAGCTAGGTAAATGAAGGGGACACGTTTTGAACTTGTTTTGGGGGTGGGGGTGGGGGAGCAGGTCTCATGCATCCCTGATTGGTTTTAGATTTCTATGTAGCTGTGGATGACCAACTTCCACTTCCTAAGTTGTGGGATTACAGGGATGGAGGACAACATTTTATTTGCAGAGTATTGGTTAGGAGACCCAGAGTTTAGTGCATGCTAGGAAACACTTTACCAAATGAACCACATCCCCAGCCCTACATTTTGAACTTCTAAGCCTTTCCGGCGTGGTTCTATGGTGAAGGAAGACTTTCAGTGACTCTGGGTGGAGGAGGTTCTATTGAGAGATTGGACACGGGGTTCTCGTGTGCACAGGTGCTGGTATTGTTGGCCAGGTTGGGTGAAAGGTCTTCCGGCAGTGCCTGTGCCCTCTGAATGACCAATGGCGTGACGAAAACCTGACAGGAAATGTTGCTCATTCGACAGATGATGGCCATGTTCTTTAACATACCACTTGTAAGCTCTAAATATATATTAAATTCCCCGTTGCCTTGAAGGTTCAGTGAGGATTCAGCATCATCGTTGTCCTCGATAATTCATTTTAGGGAACCTGTGCTTGCCATTGCTGCTGTGTGGTAGTAATATAAGGTCTATGCAGTATCATGGAGAAAAAGGACAGAAATACTAATGGCATATGCAGAGTGTGGCACCTTTATGTTACGTCTAGGATAAAGGCATTTTGACATGATTGAAGAGAAAGCCAGCAAAATCCTATAAATAGTTGTGTCGAGGTGGATCGTATTTTCCCTTCTCTACTATGAGTTTTAAATCCTGTCGTGAAACTCATTTCACATGAGAAAACAATGAACTAGTAGGGAACCAGGTTTGAAGGGCCTCAGTGTCTCGGAGAGACATTGCAGGCTGATTAAGGTACAGGAATTCTTGGCCCGCACACGTGGTTGCCAATCAACATCAACTCCACGGAGGAGCTCAAGAGGACTCCGTTTTTTCAGAGTCATCTGGGTTCCTCAAGATAAGCAGATCTGGAGAAAAGATAACTGAGTTCCCGTTAGATACTCGCCTGCTGAGAGCTGCAGTGAGCTCAAGTACCCCATGCAGGGATGGGCTAGGACGAAATGGAAGAGCAGGAGGAGGGATTGTTTTTGTGGTTTTTGTTTTTTGGAAGAAAACAGGTTAAGCTTTTATATTGGGTTTGCTGCATGCTTCGTTTCCATTAGGCAACTGGTAATTTTGTACGGACGGTTGGAACAGAAGGTAGAGGCCATGATTATCAGTAGAGGAAGGGTCTGAGGGCACCAGTAGGAGTGTGTGGAGTCTCCGAGGAAATGATTCTAGAGAGGAAAACAGAGCCAGAGAATGAACCGCGAGACACTCAGGTAGGAGGTCTGAACCCCAGCAAGCCGGCTTCGCCCTTCTTCGGTGAGTCAGGGATGTTGAAGGTGATAGTCGTGGAAAGTGAAGGCTGTTTAAGCCTAAAACTGAATTGGTTCAGGCTTAGGAAGAAAAGACATAAGGGGACAGGATGATGGGTGAGAGGAGTGAATTCATGAAAGTCATTCACGGAATGCAGAGAACAGGCACACGGAGGGAAATCTGTCTGGCTAGATGCAAGTGTCACGCGGCTGTGGTTCGTCCAGAGAGAAACGTTTAGCAAGGCAGGAAACGGCTGTGGAAAGAGCTCATGAGTAAGGTCGGGTGGGAAGACCAACGAGGTGGAAACCATACTGGGCTGGCGGGGGCAGGGTGTAATATCTCAGAAAGAATAGGTCACACAGCATAAATGCCAAACCAGGGCCAGAACAAGGACCTAGAGGTGGCTGCGGGGAGGGTCCTCGGAAGAGAGATAGGACCTAAAGCTGAGTAGGAAGAATAAGGTGCAGGAGACCGGCAACAGTATAGACACAACACTCTCAAGGCTGCCAGTATCTACCTACCCACAACGTTCATGCTGTATCTTTAGAACGTGGAAAGGAGTCAGAAAAGAAAGATCCTTAAAATACCTCACACTGGAGCTGACTGGGTAAAGTAGGTCCTCAGGAAGGTGTGTGGTATGGTGGGGTGGGGTGGGGGTGAGGAATGGACACCCCACTGGGCTGAGGAGACCTCACAGACAGGAGCCCCGACAGAAGAACTTTGCAAACACCCACTAAAGCCATTGTCCTCTCCCCTCGTTTCTCTGGAAACTGAAATCTGTGCTTTCACTACTCTGGAACTGATCCACAACAATAATTAGCACTCCTCAAATTAATAAAGTTCCTTCACCTTTCACCTTTGAGCTAGCTGTGGGAGTTACCCAGGTGAGGGACAGCTGATCGATTCCTCCGTGGAAGCTTGCCTGCCCTTCTGGCTCTGAAATCCCAGCCGACTTTCTCTGGGTTCTCCGGCAGTGCAGACTTCTGGACGTTTGCCATGAGGCCCCCGAGAGTGAAATTCCATGGGGCTTAGACTTTTAATCATCCTGAGATACCCTCTGAATTTGGCAACAAAACCCATTTAGGTGTATTTTCTTTCTTTTGTTTCTTTTTTTATGGCTAACATGGGCCGTGATCCAGATGTTTTATCTCAGTTCATAAGGCAACAACAGAGGGAATAAAAAGTTAATTTCATTGATACATTATAAATTACTTATTAATTATTTGTGTATAAATTGCCCCTATAATTTTATTTTTTTAAATGAAATTAAAAAAAAAAAACAAAAACAAGGGCCAGTGGGTTGAAGCAACACGTTTATGGTCACAGGGACCATGAACAGCAGAGCAGGGGCGAGAACCTGTGTCATTGGAGGATCCTGAGTTCCAAGGTACATCAAACAAGCAGATGTCATTTCTTCCCTCCACTTCTTCTTTAAAAAGCACGGCATCTCTTGTCGTATGGCCTCAAGCAGTGGGCCTTGATGCTTGTGACGGATATAATCTGGTCTGTCTGAAGGCCTTGCTACCTGATTATGTGACGGGCTCTGGCTGTCCAATGAGTGACATCCTGTTTCTGATTGCCTCAACTGTCATCTTCTAAACCAGCTGTAATTGGTTCATTTTGCAATTATCCCCTCTGTCAAGAGGATTAGTTGGAAGGGCTTCTTCAGCTTCTACATTTGCATGGTCCAACAAACCATGTCCTGAGCAATGTGTCAGCAATGAGGAACAAAAGTGAAATCGAGCAAACCTACTTCAGAACTGGGATGCTATTTGTCCCAGAAGTTGGTTAGTTTTAGTCTTATAAATTTAAATATAAAACACATGAGAGGGAAGGTGCTTTTGAAATGGAGCCGCTAAACCTTGCTTAGAAGAGGAGGGTCTGCCCGTGTCAACTGAATTAAATGTGACACAGGATTCCCAGGGTAGAAATCTGAGCTTTTCGGAGAGCGTTAGGTGGTTGGGGTGAGGGAACAAATAAATGAGAGATTTGGAGAGCTCATAGTTCTTATCAAGTCTTATTTACACTCCTGGGGGTGGCAGCTTGTAAAACAAATTAAGATGTGGCCCTGCTGCTCTCTGGCTCCTGTGGTAGCTTGCCAGCCCTCGTCTGTGGTAATAACCCTACAGGGTTAAGTCTACGTGGATGGCGTTTTTGGTTCAGAATGAGATTCTTTTCTTTCATGTGAGTGATATTTTTTGATGCAAGAGTAGAATTAAACAAAACAGCCAGTACCCACTGCTGGTGGTGTTATAGTAGGGGTATGTCTTTAAAGACCAGACATAAATAAAGTGTGTCCGTTAGGAATGGGTAGCTCTGACTTTGACATTGATGTGGGTAGGAATAGGTTTAAATTAGAGCTCAGCAGTTTGGGGGACCCTTCTTATTCTGCAAAGCTGAAGTCAAATGCCTTAACCGTCACACCTTATGCTCGAGGTTTGGCCTGTGCTTTTCATTTGCTGTGGATGACATTCTTGGGTGTAAGCTTTGAGTTTCACCACCCATATACATAAAATAATAAAATAGTTAAAAACAGGTGTTAACAAAATAAATCGTATTTTAGAGTGTCTGTACTATGAGAGTAGCATGAACATTAAAATATAGTAACTAGTCAAAAAACAACCATGGAATAATTATGAAAGCAGCCAGGACCTACCAAGAACAATGGCAAAAATAATAGTGTGCTTTATATTAACACCTTCATTTGATTGGCAACAAAGAATAGTATGGACGGGACTATTATTGTTCAGATGACTTAGACATGGATAGGTTTAAGAACTTAGCCTGGCAGGGAGTATTTGTGTATAAAAAGTCAAGGTATCTTTTACCGCTGAACATACATGCTCATGAATATTTAAATCATACTTCAGACACAGTACAGCTCCTTTCCCCTTCCACAAATGTGTAAGGATCTCCATGTCAATACTTCTTCATAAACGTAATTCCTCATGAACAGTTTAAAGCGGCTGCCTGATTTTTTTTTCCCACTAGTTAGCTGTTTCCTATCATAAGTCAGATGTTTATATCCTGTGCAGGGTTTTGATAGAATGATACTGCTATGGTGGATTTAGATCAGTTGTCAGCATAGCTTTCTCAGGATGGCTTTCTAGAAATAGAATTCTGATTTGCTCTGAGGACATCTTAATGTCAAACTTTTCCAAATGAAAATGCGTACAAGTCACTTTGGAAAAAAAAAATGGGTCTACACAGAGACTTCAGATCTTTAAAAGTCAGCTAATGGGAGTACCTATATTCTGGAAGCTTTTATGATGTGATGAGAGATGGCAGCAGGCACAGCCGTGGGGAAGTCATTCACTGATGCTGGCCTGACCTTTGCTCACTCACAGGCCACTGCCCTATCTTTGTATGAAACTCCTGGAGTTAATCCATATGCAGAGTGCCCATTGATTGCGACTAAACTGGGTTCCCAGAGAAGCTTTTAGGGCAACACAGCAAGAAGGGAAATCAGGCCAGGGATTACAGAGCACGTGCGGATGCTTACAAAGCTCAGCATGAAAGGTTGTTTTGAACCACAATTCTTATTGGTGTCTTTAGGACGCAACAAGGACAGAAGAGGAAACACAGTCCCCAAGGAACAGTTATCACGAAGATGGGGATTTCCAGGTGCATCGTGAGGTAAAGGCAAGATGAAGCCACCACAAATGGCTTAACTCAGGGAGCAGAATCCAGTCCTGGTGATGTGAGCAGACCACAGCTGACACCTTGGTGACAAACAGCTCAGATGCTGAAAATATCTTGGTTATTTTTAATAGTCCATGTGCTGTTGCTGGTTTCTTGGTGAGTGTGTGTGTGTGTGTGTGTGTGTGTGTGTGTGTGTGTGTGTACAGGTGTGTACCTGTGCTACAATACACGCATGGAGGTGAGGTCAGAATATAGCAGGAGGGAGTCAGTTCTGCCCTTCCGTCGTGTGAATCCCAGGGATGGAACCCAGGCTAGGGCAGCAAGCGCCTTTCCTGCCTGACCCATCTTGCTGACCTTTCATCCTGACCTCAGCAATTCCAACCCTGAACCCCAGTTTTAGGTGCTGTCTACGTGACTCTTCTCATTCTCGGGTAGAGTTCGTAGAGTTTCCATTTTGTTCATTGTCCTTTCCTGTTCTTCAAAAGGTAGGAAATCACACACACACACACACACACACACACACTCAAGGGGGGGTAGAGAATTAGCCAATAGGCCCAGGGCCAAGGTGATACTTAAAGCACTGTTGGATGTCCCTCTTCATTCCTTGTCTCCTCCAAGTGTTTTCAGTCTCCGCTGTCTTAGGCAGGCTTTCCCACCTGGGCACGGTCTTGGGCAGGCTCTCCCTTCTGGTTACAGTCTTGGGTAGGCTCTCCCACCTAGGCACGGTCTTGGGCAGGCTTTCCCACCTGGGCACAGTCTTGGGCAGGCTCTCCTACCTGGCCACAGTCTTGGGTAGGCTTTCCCACCTGGGCTCAAATTTGCCATGACTATTTTCTGAAAAAATGACAGCTAAGTAATCAAATGAGCAAACTCAGGCTAAATGAAAGGGCATGTTCCCAGCTCTAGTAGGCTGAAAAATGAAAGTAGGGGATTAAAGACCCAGTGATTACAATGAGAATATATAAATATATAATAGAGTTCAGGATTGTCTGGGAGATTAAGTTTCCGCAGCTCTACCTTTCCTTAAATAACACTCAAATGTCCCCTTTTCCAATGCTCCCCCAGGGACGGCAAAAGCTTGTGTAACGTTACCTGTTATAAAGAATCTGTTTGCCCTTTATTCAGAAGCTTAAATTCTTGACTTTCAAGGAACATTGTGGAAAGAACTTCCCCTTGGCGGGTCTCTGAATACCAAAAAGCCATGGGGTCCCAAATTTGGTTGCACATCTGAATCCCTTTGGGAGCATTATAAAAAGGCACCGGGGCCTGGGAATTTATGTGTCTCAAAAGCTCTCCAATTGATTTTGATCCTTGGCCAGCTTTGGGGACTGCTGTTAAAGTGACTGCTTGGACATTAGCTAAGTTGGTTTCTGTGCCTTCTGTGGATATTCAATAGGTGGCTAACAGCTACCGCACACAGATGCTGTGGCCGTTGCTATGGCATTTCATAGCCAAAGAAATTTGACTTGGTTTGTGAGTAGCAGAAGGTAAATTCAAAATAAGAGTCAGAGCCTTCCTTCTCATCTGGCCTCTCAACTAAAATGTTGATGATAAATAGGTATGGGACAGACTAAAACTGAAAACTCACTCTTGTGAACATTTTATGGTATATTTACCAAAATTTAAAACAACAAAAAAAAAAGCTCTTTGTCAGATTGTCCACCTTGGTCTGTTCAGGTTGCTGTAACAAAGGACTTTTCACTAGCTAGTTTAAAAATAATGCAGATGAACTGGTCACAGTTTGAGAGAGTAGGAAGTCCACAACCAAGGCACCAGGTAAAAGCTCTCCTCACAGTGGAAGAGAGAGGGACTCCTACAGGCTTGTGCTGTGAGAGCTCTTATTTCATTATGCAGAAGGAGTCTTAAGACTTAGTTATCCTCTAAACAGTTTACCTCCTAATACCGTCCCACTGAGCACGAGGTTCCATCAGGAATCTGGGGAACACCACCACCAGGCGAGTGACAGACCCTGCCACATCTCAAAGGTGGTGTCCAGTGTTTGCAGCCTCTCCTCCGTTTTAGTGTAGTGGATGTATTCTTGTGTTTGAACCAGAGCTATGAATCCTGGAGACATATTTCTTGTGGCAACACACCGGGGTCTTTGTATGATTTTTGACAATGGGGTGCCCAGATCCTCTCACTAAGAGAAGAGCTAAGGATTCTAAAATGGTGATGGCAGTCCTGCCTGAGGCCAGATCTTCAAGACACCTTCCAGCATTAGAAGCCTCAAGCTAATCATCAACTACAGATAAGAATGCTGATGGGCGGTTTGCTTTCCAAGATGAATATTGGATTTGGGGGGCTGCCAAAGTCTCATCATAACACTCTCCAAAGGGTAACCCCACATTTTAGAAAGACCTTTCTTGCCTAAGAGCTGAATTCAGAGTATATGAAATCTCTATAGTGCTGGGGTTTTCCCCCAGTGTGGAGTCTTATTATAGTCCAGGAAGAGGCATCTATAAGTAAATGTTTATTGTGGATAATTGAAGCAGTGGGTCTGCCCTTGTGGTTTTCTCTTGTTACTAAAATTTAAATTGATATGTAGTTAAGCGGAAAGCAATCTAATTTGAAAGAAAGTAGCAACCTGACCCTAACTAGGACCTTGGTTTGAATATGTGAAATAACTTACTTTTACCTTAATTTTTCTAGCCCAGAAAAGTTAGTTCTGGATTTAACATAAGATATATATATATATATAAAACGTTATTATGAAATTGTAAACAAGATTATTATGAAGAAACTCCTTTGTCTGGAATGGGTTAAAATGAAGGCACTAGTGTACTATGGCAAGTGCTACCTTGAAATGCTGAGTGTGTATTTCGGAAAGACTGGTGAGAGAGAAAATGCTTTTAATTTAAAAACTGGAATGCCTGGTTTAATCCCAGCACTTCAGGGATTTATCGTATGTATGGTCCAAATAATCTTCATCATTATTCATTGTTTTGCAGTCTTTTGTTTGTTTGTTTTGTTGAGACAGGGTTTCACGTAACCCATGCTGGTCTGGCGTTCACGGTGTAACACAGGCTGGCCTTGAACTACTGACCCTTCTGCTTCTGCCTCCCAAGCGCCAGGATTAGAGGAGTAAGTCACCATGCCTGGCTCACTTGCTGCATTACAGAATCAGACGTCATTTCTGATCGTACGTCTTATGGGTCTTTAGTTACCTTTAGAAACTTCATTCTTTCTATTCACAACACCGTGAAGTATTGCTAAAATGCAATTCATAACTATATTCTGATAATTTTGCCGACAATTTGGGAGATACTTGTCTATCTTTCTTTTCCAGTTTATATAAGTAGTTTGTAAAACTCTTAGGAAGTTTAATAACTGTTTGGAAACTCACACTTTTTTGTTGTTGTTCTTGAGGTTTTTTTTTTTTTTTTAATTCCAGTAAAATCACAGCTTTGATTCCCAAGAGAGAGAAAGAATAGTTTCAATATGGGAGTCGATAGTATTTGTACTAGAAAATGAAGTCATAGATGAATATGTATGTAATTAGATGACTAAACCCTCTACCTGCCCAAGATGTTCCCAGTTATATCATTGACACAAAAGTTACAAAGTGTTGAAAGGCAGTTGCATTGTGATAAGTATAATCAACACATTTTCTGCAGCTGAGGACCTGTTCATGGGCAGCATTGAAAGAGAAATAAAGTGACATCATGTCTGGGAAGGATTTCTTCATAGCAGCGGGCTCAAGTCCATGATTTGTGGTTTTCCAAGCTCTCAATTTCTTCAGGGAGGCCTGTTGACAGCTAGGTTCTCTCACCACGCCGAGGTCTGGGTGGGTGGTACCTGCTCAGCGGGACCAGGATCTCTCTGTTATGCTCACTGACCAGAAGGGGTGGAGCATGCTGCCCTGACTCCAAGCTTCCTTCTACAGCCTCCGTCCTTGCTGCTCCTGTGACTTCTGCTGGCTTTTGCTAAGCCCTGAAAGCGCAGGATGAGATGATTTTCAAAGTCACTAATGACAGGATCCAATCTTCCATTCTACGGAGAGTGAAATGGAGCTTCGTGCTGGGCCAGGTGTGCCCCTGAACAAGCACGCCAGTCATTTCACAAGACGTTCTAGTCTGGGATCATTCCCATTTAAAAGTTAACCGTTCTTTAAAAAAATAGTAGAGGATACAAAACTGGCTGATGGTGGCGCACACCTTTAATCCCAGCACTCGGGAGGCAGAGGCAGGCGGATCTCTGTGAGTTCGAGGCCAGCCTGGTCTACAGAGCGAGTTCCAGGACAGCCAGGGCTACACAGAAAAACCCTGTCTCAAAACAAAAAGGAGCCGGGCGGTGGTGGCGCACGCCTTTAATCCCAGCACTCGGGAGGCAGAGCCAGGCGGATCTCTGTGAGTTCGAGGCCAGCCTGGGCTACCAAGTGAGTCCCAGGAAAGGCGCAAAGCTGCACAGAGAAACCCTGTCTCAAAAAACCAAAAAAAAAAAAAAAAAAAAAAAAAAGGAAAACAAAACAAAAAACAAAGTGAGATTCTCAAAAAGGGGGGATTATTAAAAACCTCCTATATGAGCCGGGCGGTGGTGGCGCACGCCTTTAATCCCAGCACTCGGGAGGCAGAGGCCGGTGGATCTCTGTGAGTTCGAGGCCAGCCTGGACTACCAAGTGAGTTCCAGGAAAAAGCGCAAAAGCTACACAGAGAAACCCTGTCTCGAAAAAATACAAAAAAAAAAAAAAAAAAAAAAAAAAACCTCCTATATGGTATCCATAATTCTAATGGCTAATAAACCAATTTCAAATATGTAGGTTATCTTGTGATCACTTTAAAGTCAGAGTAGCGCTAATCAACATAGAAAGAATGAAACACGCGGTTTTGGAAACGCTCCTTAACCATCATACGTCGAATGCCCACAGGGGCCATCTCTAGTCACATGGCAAGTCTTTAGCCGCTGTCTACCTGGAGGGGTGAACTCTGGTATCTGTCATGTCTGCCCATGCCCATGGTGTAAATATTCTCGCCACACCTAATTTCAAGCTAATTGTTGAACGTGGCATTGGGACAAAATACGCACCATTTGGCTCCTAGGAGCCGGCACCAGCCAGCCTAATATATCAAGTGGCAAATTCAAAACCACAGAGCCATCAACAAGAAAACGCCTGTTGCCCAGGTATGGCCAGGTGTGGCCAGCAATTCCAGACAGACCTCTTTATGTCTGAACATTATGAAAAAAGAACTTCCATGGGACAAAACTACGCTAAGGTCAAGTTGCAGCTCCTTGATAAGGCTTCGTCGTGGCTTAGAAAGGAGGGTCCTTCAGCGTTGTATCAGTTTTCATCTGAAGCTACATATGTAAGGCATTCTCCTGCATGGAATTAGAGGATACTCACAGACTGCTCAGTGACTTGATGCACATGTGAACCACACGTGAATGGCGAATGTGCTGCTGTTCCACTCCTGAAGGAAGCCAGCTGCAGAAAGCCCTGCTCCCCCGGTTTCTTAGAACTGGGGATAAGAAATATGAGTTAGGACTCAGTTCCCGTAGGCTGTGTGTGATGCAACCTGGGACCTTCCCTCTCTCCTTCCCCTGTTTTTCTTTTTAAATATTCTTTGATTATTTTGTGTGTATGGATGTTTTCTCTCTGTGTGTGTCTGTGTACGCTGTGTGTGCAGTGCCCTTGGAAGCCAGGAGAGGGCATAAGACTCCCCTGGGATTTTATGGAGGAGATTGTGAGCCACCATATGGGTTTAGGGGTTCACCCTGAGTCCTCAGGAAGAGCAGCCAGTGCTTTTAATCACTGAGACATTTCTACAGCCCATCTTTGTTCTTTGCAGTCCTGCATGCAGCATAGTCAAATTCTTTCTGGCTTTTGTACGATCCAATTGATCTTTATTTGTATAAGCATAGCTAAAGAGTCACCAAGACCACAATTCTGACAAGAAAGAGAAGCTAGTCATGGTGAATGGTGACACAGCCTCACGAAAGCATTTACTTGTTTTCTATAATCAAACTACGTACAAGGCTCACACCTCTTCTGAGTGCTGGTGTGTCCTCAAAATATCTCATCCTCAGGGTGAGAGCCTTCTTCCCTGAATCTCTAGGTTAGCTTTGAAAGTCTTCTTTAGAAAAACAAACTTCACTGTACATATTGAAGACATGAAACTTGATAGTATAAAGATTTATATCTGTACTATGTATGGTATTTGTACATAATAAAATAATTTCTTTAAGTAATTTTTATTTTTTTTATTTATGTGTGTCTGTGTGTGTGTGTCTATAAATATATGTCATGTAAGTGATTGTGGTTGTTTGAATGTAATTGGCCCCCATAATCTCAGGAAGTGACACTATTAGGAGGTGTGGCTTTGTTGAGGTGGGTATGGCCTGATTGGAGGAAGTGTGTTACTATGGGAGCAGGCTTTGAGGTTTCCTCTGCTCAGGATACCATCCATTGTCTCGGTCAACTTCCTATTGCCCATAAGATATAGGACTCTCAACTACTTCTTGCTGTGGGATGTTCTGTATGGCAAATGTGTTGCTAATTAGTCAATAAATAAAACACTGATTGGTCATTGGCTAGGCAGGAAGTGTAGGCGGGACAAGGAGGAGAATAAAGCTGGGAAGTGGAAGGCTGAGTCAGAGAGACACTGCCAGCCACCATGATGAGAAACAGCATGTGAAGATGCCGGTAAGCCACGAGTCATGTGGCAAGATATAGATTAATAGAAATGGATTAATTTAAGCTGTAAGAACAGTTAACAAGAAGCCTGCCACGGCCATACAGTTTGTAACCAATGTAAGTCTCTATGTTTACTTGGTCGGGTTTGAGTGGCTGTGGGACTGGCAGGTGAGAGAGATTTGTCCTGACTGTGGGCCAGGCAGGAAAACTCTAGCTACAACTTCTCCAGCACCACATCTGCCTGCACATGGCCATGCTTCCCGCACATGGCCATGCTCCCCGCCATGATGATAACGGACTGAACCTCTGAACTGTAAGCCACCCCAATTAAATGTTTTCCTTTGTAAGAGTTGCCACGGTCATGGTGTCTCTTCAAAGCAATAGAAACCCTAACTGAGACTGAGTGTGGGTGCCCTCAGAGACTATCAGCTGGTTGTGAGCCTTCTGGTACTGGTTCTCAGGAAGAGCAGGAAGTATTCTTGCCTGCCAAGCCGCCTCTCCGGCCCCTAATTAGCTGGTTTTACAGTGGAATAAATGAATGCCTTCATTGCCTTACCTAGCTATCCATTCCACTCCCTGCCTATGGTAAGCGCCGAAGCAGTTTTTGAGTAACTTCCTCTGTTTCGCTGCTTCCTTTTACTGTCTCCTTTTCTTTACCCTCCTTTGATCCCTAAGCTCCAGCTCCACAGCCTACTTCAGTTCTTTTCATGAAGAATTCAAAAAAAAGAAAGAAAGAAAGAAAGAAAAGAAAGAAAGAAAGAAAGAAAGAAAGAAAGAAAGAAAGAAAGAAAGAAAGAAAAGAAAATGAATTCTAATTGAAATAGAAATACAGGAAATTCCAAAGTTAAGCTTCAGATGGCAGAGCTGACTTGGCCTGCATTGTGTTGTGCGCTGGGCTTTTCTGATGTCCTGACTGTGTTAGGAGAAGGTGGCCGGATGTCCTGCATTAGGTGAAACAGTGTCTCAGGTTTCAGCTGTGTTTGTTTGCTTGCTTGTTTTTGCTGCTCTTGGTAATAGTTCTCCTGAAAAGGTCCCATTAGAGTCATGCTACTTCAGGTCTATTCTGACCCCAAAATGGTTAAACTCTTTCCTGACCACGATGGCCAACTGGGGGCCTGAGAAGGCTTGTGATCCGAGATGTATTACAGCTTGCAGAGGCGGCAGAGGCAGTAAATACTTCCCTCCCAGGAACACGTCATGTACTGCCTTCCAGCACAGAAGCCTATGGCTTCTCCCTGGTCAACACAAAAAGAAGGGTGCCTTATTTTAGGGGTGTGACGACCACTGTTTGCTTGACCTAAGGTTTTTTTTCCAAAGCTCATGTGTACACACTTTGTAAAACCCACCTTTCAGCAAGGGGTCCTGTTGAGTTGTGTTAACTAGGACCCCCCCCCCATCTCTGTATCACCGTTAATACAAAATTGTGCTCCTGTTTCTCCACCATCCCCTAGTGATGTCTGGTTAGCTGGCCTGTCTTTAGTCTTCCATCTTCAGTAAGTACCTTCTTAGCACACATCTGAAATCCCAGCACTTGGGAGGCAGAGACAGGATAATCAGTAGTTCAAGGCTAGGGCAGGCTACAGTGCTAAAACCCTGTCAGATGAGACAGACAGACGGACAGATAGACTATAGATAGATTGATGATAAATAGATTAATAGATAATAGAGAGATAGAGGGATAGATAGATGATAGAGAGATATGATAGATGGATAGATTGATGCACAGATAGATGGATGGATGAATGGATGAATGGATAGATATGTAGATGATGGATGTATGGATGGATTGATAGATAGATGGTAGGTTGGTAGATGATAGGTGGATAGATAGATGATAGATATATGCTAGATAGATGAATGGATGAATAGATGGATGAATGGATATATATATATATATATAAATAAATGGATATATATTTATATATATATAAATAAAACGTTGGGTTGGGTTACGAGAGAAATGGCCATAAACTCCCACCTGTCTCGGCTGCATTGGGAATTGAAGCCAGCAACACTGAACTCTGTCTCCCATGGTGACAGGAGTGTCATCCTTACACCTGTTCCTAGCACTGCAGCTGCTGCTGTCCAGCTCTCGTCCCTCAGGACAAGCTTCATCTGGCAGCAGGAGAGGCGGGAGGTGAGATAAGGAGGAAGTAATAATCTCCAGTTTCCAGAAAGGTGAACTAAGTAAGAGCTGAACGTTATTTGGTGTACTTTAAACTGGCCACTCTCCCCTGACCCATCCATGGCTCTTCCTTTACTGGGTCTTACCTCTTTAAAAATAAGTTGCTTTTGTTGCTCAGAATAATATTTATTGGTAAACATGGACATTTAATTTCCTAATTTCCTGCAGTTAAAAGAAAAGCATCTGCAAGTGACTAGATCATTAAATCTCCAACATGGCTCCTGTCCACTGACTCCACCCATCCTGCCTGGGTTGTCCTTCTTAATCCAGAGCAGTGCCAACCTGCCAGTGAATGTGCAGGCCATATCCATGCTATGGGTTTCTCTGTCTGAAATCACATCTGTAATGTATAGTGACTTTATGGTAATGATGAAATTCTAGATGAAACCTCGCACCGCCATGTAGTTAAGTAAATACAGTATGGTCGGACCCTGTGGTGTATCCCAACCCTTTGTGAGCTGACCTGATCTTTCATCTCTAGCCTGACCACCTGGCTTTCATTATTGGATACCCCAAACCTGTTCCCCAGAATATGCAGAGCTAGGTCTTCAAACATGCTGTGCAGGGTTCTCTTCCTGATTTCTGCACAGTCTTTTCCTTTGGCTGAATTCTTTTCCTCTCCTCCTTCTTGACATACATGGAGCTTTCCAGAAAGCCAGATCAAATTTCTTTTTATCGTATGTATTGATTTATCCTGAGAGTGTTGGGGATTGAACTCGAGGACTCAAGCATGCTAAGCATGTGTTCTATGGTTTCTATTTTAGGGCTAGACAAAATTGTTCCAAAGAGTGTTTATTGAGCAGCCAAGAGGAGTGTGAAAAGCAGTAACAGTGTAGATAGTCTAGCAGATTTTAATGGTGTTATTGTATTAATATGTATTGTATTAATATGGAAAATAAGTGAGTAGTAATTAAAGTAAGTTTTTAAAAGTCTTAGAAATGTCTGTTGAAATAAACACAGAAATATATGGTTGTGAATAGTCAGGCATGAAAACGATCTGAGTTCTCCCAGAGTTAATCTGTAAGTTCATTCTATCTATGTTATAGTTTCAAAATTGCCTTTCAGACAAACTGGCAAACTGAACCTATTATGGAAGAGAAATATTCAAGAAATGAATGATCTCTAAGAGATGGAGAAGAAAAGGAGATATATGTCTTAACTTGATATCAAAACATACAGAAAACTGGAAATGGACCAGGCGTAGGTCAAAATTTGATATCCAATAAACGTAGTATTTCAAATTAATGGAAAAGTTGTGGTACAGTTCTGCTTTGAAAAACAAAACTGACTTTTCTTTGTACTTTCCACCATTATAAAAAGATATGAAAAACTTGCAATAAGGTTACACAGTAATATCTTTCATACATCAAGATAGTAAAAGTGCTTTTTATAAGAAAATAAAAATTAACTCTAAAATAAACCATAAACAAAACAAGAAGGAAGAGAGGAAGACAGGAAGGAAAAACACATCTGCACATAAAAACTTCCTTAGTCTTCTGTGCTGCTTCGTGACTAGATGGTCCTTTTGGACATCCAGTGTGGTTCCCAGAATTCCGAGCCACTGAAGGATTCACACACGGATGCACATACATGTGATTGTACATGGGAGACTTGTCTGGGGAGATCAATAATAGGACTTTACAGCTTTAAATAGTTCAAACAATGATCTCAGGGCTGAGAAAGTAATTCTCAGACTTCTTAAATGTCCTGGCATTTATTCTCGTATTAGGCTAATCAGGTGGTTGTAATTACTGGAAAGAGTCTGTCTATGATTAGTTATTCAATTGGAATAATTGTGGGCAACGAGGCAAGCAGCCATCCAGTGATTCCCCTGTTGAGGGATCATGGAGGCCTGAATGGCTGAGCCATGCACATCATCCTCAAGCATGTTTGAATCCAGTGTCCATGTTGTACTCTGCCCAGGCTCTGTGTCCTTATCATACCTGGGCATCCTGAAGTTTTCAGATAATTGCTTCAATCCCTAACTTTACTGTTAGCATATAGTTGATTTTTGTTGTAGAAAATGTTAGAACCCCTCTTGTTTATTTGTGGGCCTGATTGACAGTGTCAAAACTGATTCTATTTAAGGTCTGGAGCTGTCAATTCACTTCTGAGGGTTGTGAGTATCATATTATTCACTGGAACTATTTAGTATTTTTGTACATAAAATAGTATCATATATATATATCCATCCATCCAAATTTAAGTCAGCAGACCGGTGGTGGGAGCATACGCCTTTAATCCCAGCACTGGGAAGCAGAGGCAGGTGGATCTCTGTGAGTTTGAGGACAGCCTGATCTACAAAGCGAGTTCCAGGTCAGCCAGGGCTGTTACGCAGAGAGAGCCTGTCTTGAGAAAAAAAAAAAAAAGTCAGAGATTTTTAATTATAGTCAGTTTGAAATCATTTAAACCATTGAGAGGCGTCAATGAATGACTTTACAATTTGACTTCTCTTGTGTGGGATGAGAAGTAGTCCTATATCTTCATTCTGTAAGGTCCACAACAGAATCAGCAGAAGTTAAAACTTGGCAGCGTGTGTCTTGAGATGTTATAAATATCACCCATTTTCAAAACTATTGAGTGACTTCATTCTCTTTCTCTTTACCTTTTCATCTGTAATGTCATCTCACCTGGCCAAACTTCCACATTACAGTACTCATGACCGGGTGATTTGTGGAAAGAGTGGGGACTTTGGAACCGAGTCTAAACTTCAGAGCCTTGAACTGCCGCCGCCTAGTTTACTTGTTTTGTGACCGAATGTCTTTACCTCCTCTATGATAATTACAGGCAAATTTTATGCATGAGCTAATATTCCCTGTGTGTGTACCCATGCTTTTGTATGCTTGTGCTCATGATGCAGTGGTGCCCTTCAAAAGATCCGCGTCTTCAGTGGAGTTCATAACACACTAGTGTGCTCATGTGTTCTCAGGGCTGGAATCCAGCTTTAAAAAAACAAACTTTATCTGTTTCACCTTCTTTCCATGATACTCAGTGGAATGATTTGCAGAAAGTAGCCCTCCTCTAAAAGTTCGTATAATTGAAATCTAGAGTCCTTTTCAAAATGGGAGAGCAGGGATTAAAGATTCAAATGGTAATGTTTATTTGTGTATAACAAGTCCATACGAATTCATTTTCAAAATAAAATGTGATGCAGTGCTGTATTTCCTTTCCCAACAAAACCCAAATCAGTGTTTAACCCTAAGGTTGCCAGCTGCCTTGTGTCTGTCTGACCAGAGCTGCTGTGGCCAGAGCCTCAGTCACCTGAGCACTGACACGCTCATGACCTTCAGCCTTTTCATCTGCAATCGTCCCATTTCAGAACCAGGAAGAAGTAAAAGGTGGGGGAGCGGCTTTCACTGCGGTGGTTTGAACCAATCAGGAGAAAGCAGCATCACTGAGGACGGCTCACGTTCTTCCTGTGCAGGCTCCGCGCTACCTGCGAAAATAGATTTGTCCGACAAAAGCGAAGGATTGGGATGGGAGCACAGGGCAGGGCATGAAGAAAATAATTCAGTGTGAGGTGCTGTAAGGCAGAGGGAAACTGAACGTTAAGGCGAACCAAAGCGATAGGAATTTGCATTTGCCCCAGTTTAGTGTCTGTAGCCTGTAGCCTTTGTAAAGGCGGTAAGCAAGGGTGCTTGATGAACTGCCAATGCCTTTAAATTTTCTTTGTAGTGTAAGAACCTCGGGGCCATGAACTCCTGCCACCAGAGTTGATCTGTGGAAGGGCCAGTGACTTCCTTGGCCTAAGTCATCCCTCATCAAGGGTGTTTCTGTGCCAAGCTCTAGTGGCTGCATATGTGGGAAGAGCCCTGTCATCCTGTGTGTGTGGACTAACCCCATAGGCAGTAGCAGTCTCAGACCTTCCTAAAGCAGAGATATGTACATGCTTATATAGGACAGACTATGTTCCTTAGGTAAGCCTTCTAGGGGAAAATATTCATCTTCAAAACACACCCTCTATAGGACAGAAATGAATACTAGCAGTCTAGAATAACACATGTCATCCACGCATTCAACAGCTATTTTTATTATTTATTTATCTGTCTTTTGGTTTTTTGAGACAGGGTTTCTCTGTGTAGCCCTGGCTGTCCTGGATCTCACTTTGTAGAGCAGGCTGGCCTTGAACTCCTGAGATCTGCCTGCCTCTGCCTCCCGAGTGCTGGGATTAAAGGTGTGTGCCACCACTCCTGGCAAATATTATTTCTCTATGTATTTTATGTATATGAGTTCTCTGTCTGCATATACGCCTGCATGCCAGAAGAAGTCATTATTTCCCATTATTGGTCGTTATGTAGGTGCTGGGAATTGAACTCAGGACCTCTGGAAGAGCAGCCAGTGCTCTTAACCGTTGAGCCATCTCTCCAGCCCCCTCAACAGTGATCCTCCCTCACTCTCTCTTTTTTTTTAATTTAATTTTTATTTTTTAATTTTTAAATTTAATTTGGTTTTGTGTGTGTCTGTGCCCATATGTGTATGCATGAACACATGTGGGTGGTTGTTCATGCATGTCCTGGTGACACATAAGACCCGTGGGAAGAGGGAACATCAACTCAAGAACTGCCTGGATCAGTCTGACCTCTGAGCAAGTCTGAGGGGCAATTTCTTAATTGATAATTGAGTCAGGAGGGCCCAGCCCACTGTGGGAGGTACCATTCCTTACACAGGTGGACCTGGGCAGCAGAAGAAAGGTAGCTGAGCAAACCCAGGGGCACAATCCAATCAGTCGCTCCTCTTACGTGGTTTCTAGTTCCTGTCTTGAGTTCCTGCCCAGGATTCCCTGGATGATGATGTGCCATAACTTGTGAGGTGAAACGAACCCTTTCCTTCCCAGGTTGCTTTTGTGACAAGTGTTCTATCACAGCCACAGCAAGCAAGCTAGAACAATGTGTGTGCCTGTGCACCCCTCTATGCATGCGTATGGAAGCTGGGGGTCAGCCCGTGGTGATCTTCAGGAACTGTCCACCTTGGTTTTTGAGACAGGGTCTCTCACTGGGATGTTTCACCCATCAAGTTAGGCTGGTGGACCAGCTGGCCCCAGAGATGCATCTCCACTCCCAGAGCCCCACCACATTCACCTTTCATTGTGGGTGTTGGGGAATCTAACACAGGACTTCATGTTTGAAGCTTTTCAACAGCAAGAGCTTTTCCAAACCAGCCACCCCCAGAGCCCCCTCAACAATCATTTTTGCGCTTTTCCTATCCACCATGCATTGTACCCAAGCAGTGAATTAGCAAGCCCATTACAGAGATGATTGTTTAGCAGAAGAAAACGGAAACCAATAACTATAATAATAATAATAATAATAACAATAATAACAATAACAATAATAATAATATTGCCAACACTGTTGGCAGCAGCAATATACAGGCATTATGATCAATATAATAAGGAAACATAGGTTTTAGCCAGAGCACCTAAATCAATCTATGAGGGCAAAGACATTTTGATTAGAAAAATAAGATCCCCTCACCCTCACACCCCTGCTCAGGAATTTGAAGCTTTTCAAAGGCAGAGGACCTTAGAGGATTCATTTCTAGAAAATACAAAGGGTTAGACATGAGGTCATACAAAAATGAAGGTAGGATTTCACCTGTTATTGGGTGGGAACCTCCAAGAGGCTTATGTTCATTAAACAGGCTGAGAACATACGAGGTGCTCTGGAAATGTGTTTGGGCTTGAACATATATTGGCAAGCAGATGGCTCTCGGGGCCTTGAGAACTCTAGATCCTAGGAGGTCATTGGTTCATGGCTGGGCAGGCAACAAGGAACTGACTGACCTCGCCAGGTTCAAAGTGGTCAGGTGATAGAGTGCCTGAATGTTCTCCCTGCTGGCAGTGTGCCTCTGCTATACTTGTCCATGCTTGGACTTGTAATCCAGGTAGACTTTGACTCAGCAAACACTACCCTGTTTTCCCATAGGGGATTGTCTCCTGTGCTGTCGTTCTGCCTCGTGATCCCCGAGTCTCTGAGGTTTGTAATTCATTGGACACGTGCAGAAAATTTTCTTTCTAAACTCAGTAGCTCAAAATGACGCGCTGGGCTCACTGAGATAATTGGAAATCACAACATAGAGAGATATGCAGGGTTTTTGTTGTTGTTGTTGTGGTTGGTTGGTTGGTTTTGTTTTGTCTTTTGAGACAAAGTCTCTCTATTGTGCAGCTGGCATGGAACTTGTGTGGCACAGACTGGCTTCAAACTTACAGTCCTCCTGCCACAGTCTCCTAAGAACTGTGACATTTGGATCAGTCTTACCGTGACAACTGAGAATTCTTTTCTTCTTTGTTTGTTTGCCTGGGAAATTTTACATAGGGCTTTGTAGGTCTAAGAATGTATCCTACCACTGAGTTATAATCTTAACTCCATGAGGGGAAGGTATTTAAAATACGTATCAGCACAAAACAACTGGCTTATTGAGTTCCAGACATGAATAAAATCAGTAAGATACTCTTACAAGTTACTCCCATTCCACCACCATTTTCAAGTTGAAATGTATCTTGTAAGTCATTAGATCGTCATGGAAGATGGTTAGGCACTATTCGTTAATGGCCAGTTCACCCCTGCATTACAGGTGGGTGTTGTTTGTTTTTGCTCTTTTGGGGGGCTCACCACCCAGCTCCCAAATAAACCACACACACATGGAGGCTTATTCTTAATTATGAATGCTGGCCTTAGCTTGGCTTAGTTTCTAGCCAGCTTTCCTTAACTTAAATTATCCCATCTACCTTTTGCCTCTGGGTTTTTCCCATTCTCTTACTTCTGTAAGTCTCACTCTTACTCCGTGGCTTGCTGTGCAGCTGGGTGGCTGGCCCCTGGAGTCTTCCCCCTCCTCTGGCTGCTTCTCTTTTTCACTGCTCCATCTCCTTTCTTTTTCCCTCCCAGATTTCTCCTTCTATTAATTCTTTCTGCCTACCAGCCCCACCTATCCTTTCTCCTGCCTCCCTATTGGCCGTTCAGATCTTTATTAGACCATCAGGTGTTTTAGACAGGCACAACAACACAGCTTCACAGAGTTAAACAAATGCAACATAAACAAAAGTAACACACCTTAAAATAATATTCTACTACAGGTGGGCAGTGTATTTCCTGAAGACCATAGCACGTGCATGATGAACAGCTTCCCAGTTCTGTATATATGTGGAGATTGAAAAAAATAAAGTGGCCAGAAGCCACCACGCTACAGGAATGTTCTAGTTCTTCAAGTTGAACATGCTCCTCAAGTAGTCTTCAAATGGGAAAGAATTTAGATATTTTGAAATTTTACTCTAAATGTTAAGCCAGATTTAGGTCTTGTCTTAGTTAGGCTTTCTAATTGCTTCAATGAAATACCATGACTAAAAGCAACTTGGGGAGAAAGGCTTCGTTTAGCTTATACTTCCATATCACTGTTTGTCACTGAAGGAAGTCAGGACAGGAACTCAAGCAGGGCGGGAACCTGGAGGCAGGAGCTGATGTAGAAGCCATGGAGGGGTGCTGCTTATTGGCTTGTTCATCATGGCTTGCTCAGCCTGCTTTCTTATAGAACGCAGGACCACCAGCCCGGGGATGGTACCACCCACAATGGTCTGGACATTCCCCAATCTATCACTAATTAAGAAATATCCTACAGGCTTGCCTACAGCCTGATATTATGGAGGCATTTTCTTTTCTTTTGGGGGGGGCAGTGAAGGGAGCTTTCAAGACTAGATTTCTCTGTGTAGCCCTGGCTCTCCTGGAACTCACTCTGTAGACCAGGCTGGCCTTGAACTCAGAGATCCACCTTCCTCTGCCTCCCAAGTGCTGGGATTAAAGGCATTTGCCACCACCACCCAGCAATGGAGGCATTTTCGTAACTGAGGTTCCCTTCTCTCAGATGACTTTAGCTTGTGTCAAGTTGATATAAAACTGTTCAGCACAATTGACCCCTTGTCAACTTGACATACTGACACATCACCATTAAGCCACAACCTCTCCTTTCTCGTTAATACCCAAGGCCTCACATTAAAACCATATTTACTTTAAAAGTCCCACAGTCTTTACAAGTTCAAACATATTAAAAATTCAGTCTCTTTAAAATATTCAATCTCTTTCAAAAATCCAAAATCCTTTTAAAAGTTCAAAGTCTCTCAGCTGTGAGCTCCTGTAACAAGAAAAATTAAGTTAAATACTTCAAGAGGGAATAACCAGGGCACAGTCACAATCTGAACAAAACAAAACCAAACCCCAAGAGTGTAAATAACTCAGCATTCAGTATCTGGGATTCCCTCATGGTCTTCTTTGCCCCTCCAAAGGGCTTGTGCCATTTCTGTGTCTCCTCTTTCTACAGCACGCACAGCTTGTATTTTAGGCTCTGGCAGGCTCCACTCCACTGTTGTTGCTGTTCTTGGTGATTATTCCGTAGTATTGCCATCTCCAAAATGCTGGGGTCTCTGCTGCAACTGGGCTGCACTTTCACCAGTAACCTCTCCTGGGCTCTTTTCATGGTGTAAAACCTCAACTTCTCTTCATGAATCCTTGGATTTCAACTGCCACTGAGGCTGCCCTTTCTCCAATGGCCTCTCCTGGTCTCTCACAGTGCCAATCCTCAGCTGTTTTTCATGCCTTCATGCTTTCAAAACCAGTGCTACCTAGATGACTCTTACACGACCAAGTTCAGATGCCAGCGTGAGGTACAACCTTGGCTGCCTCTGGAACACAGCTTCTTCTGTGTGCTAACTCTGATGAAACTCTACCCAGAAGATTTTGCCTCAGTGATACTGGTCTTTTCTTAATCATCATTAATGTCTTAGCTCCAGCTGACCAGCATTAATTGTCCCAGCAAAGCAAAGGTTTTACTTCAGTTCTGGTCTTTCATTAATCACAGCTGATTCTTCAGCACCAGCTACCAGAACCACAGATCCATCATGCAAAAGGCCTGGTAGAGTCTTTGCTTCCCTCTGAAACATCATAAGCCAGACCTCCATTCTCTACTCTGCTCTCAACATTCTTGTCTTTCAAGCTCCTATGGAACAGCTCACTGAGCTTTCAAAAGTCAATGGCTTTTCTAGCCCTAAGTTCCAAATTTCTTCCACAATCCTCCCCAAAACAACATGGTTGGGTCTGCAAAGATGCATTTAGTCCAACTTCAAAAGTCTCCATCGTCTACCACAGTCTCAATGCCATTTAAAAGTCAGAAGCCTAAAGGCTCTTCTGAGACTCAGGGCAATCTCTCCTGTAAAATAAAATTGAAAAGCAAATCACATTCTTCCAACATACAATGACACGGAATATACATGGCCATTCCAAGAGGGTGGAAAGGGAGCATAGTGAGGAAATACTGGACTAAAGCAAGATGTAAAATCAGCTGGGGAACTCCAAATTCTGCATCTCCATGTCTGATGTCAAAAAACTCTTCAGATCTCCAACTCCGTTCAGCTTTGAGACTGCAACACACTTCTCTCTCTTGGGCTGGTTCCACTCCCCGTTAGTGGCTCTTCTTGGCAGGTATCCGACAACTCTGGCATCTACAACATTTCGGGGTCTTCAAGGCAATCCAGGTTTCAGCTTCATAGCTTTGTGCAACCACTTCTCTGTGCCTCCATGCAGGGACAGCCCTGAAACACACCTGGGTTCAGCAGCTGTCCTTAGCCATGGAGGGAGATTCCACAACCCCTTTCCTGTATCCTTGACTCTGAAGCCAGAACCATGTGGCTGAAGCTGCCAAGTTCTTCTGCTTGCTGGGGCTGGAACATGGCCCCCGTTATTCAATTACATCTTCACCCGCTTTCTGTTTTTGATAGTTTCCTTCAATGCCTAAGCTTGTGTGTTCTAGAACTTGCTCTGTAGACCGAGTTGGCCTCAAACTCAAGAGATTTCACCTGCCTCTGCCTCCTGAGTGCTGGAATTAAAGGCATATGCCACTATGCCTGGCCGTAAGCTTTTCTTTAATTTCCTTTTTCACAAGTAGGAAGCATACCTGGGTGGGTCTTGCCCTGAGGTCACCACTCCCTTTATTCCATTTAGCATCAGGCTTTTCTTTAAACTTTGTCTCTCCCTGAGCACTGGACATCACTGCACCACACTTCTCGGTGCTTGTTTCCTCCTCAAACTGTCCATGTCATGTCTTGCCCAGCTCAGCATATTTTTTCTTGTTCCATGTGCTCCTTTTCATTATAGATCTGCATAAGGGTAGCCACTAAGAGTCCCACAAAGCAGTCAATGCTACGCTGTTTTGACATCTCTACCAACATCATTAATCTAAAACTCTTCAATCTAACCTCAGGCTGATTTTTCGGACAAGGGCAAAATCCATTCATGTGCTTTGCTCAAATATTCCCTAGGGTAGGGTACCTTGTTTAGCCTTGACACAAGGGTTGGTCCTGCCTTAAGTTAGTATGCCAGACTTTGTTGACTCCCCAAGGGAGGCCTTACCCTCTCTGAGGGGTGGATGGTGGGGGATGGGGTAGGGGGAGGTAGAAGGGCAGAAAAAGGAGAGGAAGAGGAAAATGGGATTGACATGTAAAATGAAAAAAAAAACACCTTTTTTTTAAAATAAATAAATTTTAAAAAATTTATAAGAATGATCTCTAGGCCACTTACTAATATTCTTCTCTGAAACCTCTGGAGCTGGGCCGTCATAATCTATGTTGCTGTCACACCACTGTCTTCCTGCTCCTACTGGTATGGCCCATCACGCCCCACTGAAAGTATTCAACTGATTTCCTAATCCAAAAATCCTAAGACCCGCATTCTACCACAAGAAGCATGGTCAGGCCTGTCATTTAAATACCCCACTCCTGGTACCAACTTCATCTTGGTCAGTGTTCTATTGCTGTGAAGAGACACAGTGATCACGGCAACTCTTCATAAGGAGAACATGTCACTGGGCCCGGCTTACAGTATCAGAAGTCTAGTCCAGTATTGTCATTGCGAGAAGCATGGCCGAATGTGGGCAAGCATGTTGCTGGAAAAGTACCTGAGAATTCTACATCCTGATCCATAGGCAAGAGAGAGAGAGAGAGAGAGAGAGAGAGAGAGAGAGAGAGAGAGAGAGAGAGAGAGAGAGACTGGGCCTGGCTTGAGCTTTTGAAATCCAAAAGCCCACCCCCTAGTGACACACATTCTCCAACAAGGCCACACCTACTCCAATAAGTCCACACCTTCTAATCTTTCCCAAGTAGTGCCACTTCCTAATGACCAACCATTCAAATATACGTTTTGACATTCTGACATCCTGTTGTCTGCTACAAAGTCCACGCTCAAGAACTGTGCAGTAGAGTTAAAAAAGAAATCTCAAAAAATTCCTCCTCATAATATCAAATTAATTAATGATTTCTCATTGGGCCATGTTCTCAGGTATACTGGGGTGTGCATGTATGGATTCTCATGTATACTAATACCTTCAATTTGGTTTTATTTTTTTTTTCTTTTGGAGCAGTACCTATTATAATAATGCAATTAAAATCTAAGCTCTATGTTTTGTTTTTCTTGCCATGTTTCTTATTTATCTTATTTGATGTTTATCTTATTGATGACTGATGTATAATTTACAAGAATGTATTTTTTCTCTACACATATTATCCGTTCATATTTCTCTTTTTTAAAAGTTTCAGTGTAAATTCCTCCAGTAAAAGTAGTACTTTTATTTTTAGCTAAATTATATTTTAGATATTCAGGGCAAAGATGATTTCCTTTGATAATCACTTATAATTAATGAACTATGCTCTAAAATTTTTAATGGAATAACATTTGAAATTAATGGAGTTTTAAAAACTACATATATAAAACATCCTAATGGGAGCCTTTAATCTGATGGAAGCTGAGCAATTTAATTAAAAGCAAACTCTAAATGTGTAAACTTGTCTTATTGTCTTTATATGTTAATTTTCTTATTGCTTTATGAAAAGCTATTGTCTTAGTGGGGGTTTCTATTGCTGTGAAGAGACACCATGACCATAGCAACTTTTATAAAGAAAACATGTAATGGGGTTGCTTGCAGTTTCAGAGGTTCAGTCCATTACCATCACGGTGCAACATGGTGGTGTGTAGGCAGACATGGAGCTGAGAGTCCTACATCTTGACTCTCAGTCAACTGGAAGTGAACTGGGACACTGGGTATGGCTTGAGCATATATGAGACCTCAAAGACATTCAGTCTAACCAAGCCACACTTCCTAAGAGTGCCACCCGCTATGAGCTTATGACGGCCAATTACATTTAAACTGCCACAACTATCAAGTTCTCTGAAAGCTTATTGGAATTATTAGTCTTCAATAACTATGATTTTTAGGATCACTATGTGGGGCTTTGGCATAACTTTCACTTAGTGCTTCTGAATTGCACAATTGGTGACAGGAATGTCACCAGATAACTGTTACTTTGGGTTATTTGCATTTTTGTTTGTGTGTTTTAAGACAGAGTTTCTCTGTGTAGCCTTGGTTGTCCTGGGACTCACTCTGTAGCCCAGGCTGGCCTTGAACTCAGAGATCTGCCTGCCTCTGCCTCCCGAGTGCTGGGATGAAAGGCTTGAGCTACCACCGCCTTACTAGACTATTTGTAAATATGCTACAAACATATTTAAAGCAATACTGCCCCCATACCTTTTTTCAAGGTCATAAATATTCATGCTATTAATACTAGTCATACATTATATCTTCCTGGACCCTACCACTTCAGAATTTTAAGGATTCCTCTGATCAAAGACTGGAGACAGACTGTCTCCCAGTCAAACGTCTTTGGAGTGTTTAGTCTTCAACAGTATCTTTTCCCACTTCAACATCTGGTAAACAAGAACCCTCTCCAGCAGGGAACGCAGTAGTTTGGCCTCTGTCGTAAAGAAGACTTCAAGTGAATCCAGACCTGGCCATAACCTTCCCATCTATTTTAATATGCCACTTGGTGAATTCACACGGGTTCATCTCTGCATTCATTTGCAAAGAAACTGTGATCTTGGTTTGTGGTTTCTGAGACTAGATTTTCTGTCTTCTCCATCCCTCCTTTAATATTATTTCCTCTGAGCTGGCCTGTCTAGTCCAGTTCTGAGTATAAGTAGCTGCTAGTTTGCATTTCTTGAGTACCGATGCCCTGCTGTTGCTGGGTTGTGTGAAACCCTTTCTTGTGTTGAACACAAGAAGCCCGTGATTATTGGTCCCACAGATTCTCACATTCTTAATCAGTTCCACCTGGCCAATAAACAGTAAAGCTGGGGCAGCCTCTCTTCTGCATGGGTTTTCTACTTTATGGGTAGTAAAACTGTCTTTGGTGTGATTTAGGAATCCCTTTGATGCCTGCTAGTTTACTGTATTGATATTTCAGGGGTGTTGGCAGTCACTGGCGAGACTCTACTGGGGTATCCCTGAACTGCGGCCGTGAGACAGTCTGAGTGAATTGTGGGGGGCACAGCTGGGAACTCTTTTTCTTTTACCTAACCCAACCAGGGGACGCTTAGAAGTGGCCTTGTTGGAACACGCTAGGTCAGAGGTGGTTAGGGTTCTTTCAAACCTAGAGGAAGGAACCAAAGAAATATGGAAGAAGAGGCAAAAAAAAGGGAGAGGGGAGGTGCGTGATACTTTTGAACCCTGAGAATTCTGAACTGAGTATCTGACGTGGATCTGTGTTTAAAGTCATTGCTGTAAACTGAGCTGCCAGTCTGCACGTGGACAAGGAGGAGGAGGCCTGGAGGAGAGGGGGAGCGGGGACAGGGGAGGTCTGGGACGGGGAGCAACTGTGCCTCCTGCAATTTCAAGGAAAGAGAAGTATTAAAGCCATTCTGTCTTCCCTTTTCAAGCTCCACATTTGTGGTCCTTTTATTTTCAATGCCTGGTTTGAGTCACGCGTTACTGCTTCTCGAGGAGATGGTTTTTACTTTTATTGTTTTTTCTTTTTTTTCTAACCAATGTGTGAAAGGACTTTTGAAGTGAGAAGGTCTAAATGGTGTGAAAGGTTAGTTCAGTTCATAAAGATGCATACATAAAAAGCAAACATTTTAGGAATTTGCAGACTTTTGGATGACACTATCTTATTTTAAGCAATTCATTTAAATCATATTTACCAGTAATTGTTACAATCAGGACTCAGGACTCTTTTGGAAACAGTTTTATAACACAGAGCCCTTCTTTGTGTGAATGGCAGATATCTATCTGTAATTAATTATTGGGGTCACTTCTTGAAAAGAATAAATGTTATAAGCCTTATTATTACTATCATTATCATATGTTAATCACAGACAATATTAATTATTCATAGTTTATAGAGTTTAGGGATGTTCTGTAATATATGAGAGAATTCCCCCTTGGGCTTAGTGCCTAAAGGTTATTAACCAAACACAGGCATCATTAGCATCAATTTGTAGAGTTTTAGAGATTCACATTTTCTCCTAAGTACCTTTTCCTCAAATCCATTAAATATCTTAATGAATTTTTAAAATATTTGTACAATTAAAATATTACTCAGGCAAGATTTATTATTTCATTTTACAGATGGTGCGAAAAACTATTAGAGACAGACCACATAGCATGTTACAAATGGGACAATGTGTACATGGATGTGTGTGTATGTGTAAGATAATCAATTCAACCGACATCTACCCAGAACCTACTGTAATAATTTCTGGCACCGTAAAAAAAAAAAAAAAATCAGTAATATGCAATCCATGCCCTTAGGCACTGTATGGTATTAAAAAGTGATAGATTTTTCAAATAAATAACAATAAAAAGTGATCCTGCCAGGCTAGAGGATGATTTTCCCTGGGGGAGTTGAGACAGGCTCCCAAGGAGAGAAGTTTTGAACATAACTTTGATCAGAACAAATCAGAGGAGAGTACTGAAATTAAAAGACAGAGTCTGGAAAGAGCCTGGGGAGTCAGTGTCTGGGACAGCCAGGCTACAGGTGACGAGGACAAGAACTGAGACAAGCCGCTTGTTCCAGTGACAAAATGTTACTCATTAGCTGCTCCGGTAAAAGGAGTTTGGTTGACACTTGTCATCATCGATCTCCCACTCCATACAGATAATTCGAAGTGTTTGAAAACGGAGGAGAGAGAAAACAGCAACAACAACAGCAGCCACACAAATCTACTCTGGAAAGATGGGGTCTCCTGGCAGCACTCCGTAACCGCGGACCTCAGTTCTTGGGCACACTCCGTCTCCTTGTGTGGAATTCTTCATGCCTAGATGCATTTATCAATGCTATATTCCTAGTGTTTTAAAAGGCACTTGAAATAAAAGGTTCGATAACTTGACTCTAAGCACAAATAAGGAACTTCTTATCTGTATACAGAGTCAGTATTTCCAGCAGGTCTTAAACAAGAAAACAACAGGTGTTGATAAAGCTGGGTTTCAGTAAACTGTAGTATGAGAGAGGAAGATTTTATTTTGTTGTGTGTCTACACGAGTTACTGTTTATATAATACTGTTTTACCATGTATTTCCTCACGGAAATTACTTACGTAAATACTAGCAATTATGACAGACATTCCAATTGAAATCGATAAGTAAGAGGTATTCAGCTACATACCTACCATATGCACCCTCACGTCTGTCCTGTATGGGGGTTGTCAAAAAAGAGAAACGCCCAAGTACATTTGGAATGTGTAGAGTTTGTTTTGTTTGTTTGTTTGTTTTGTTGTTTATTTGGCCTTGAACTCAGAGATCTGCCTGCCTCTGCCTCTTGAGTGCTGGGATTAAAGGCGTGTGCCAACACTGCCTGGCATTGTTTTTGTTTGTTCGTTCGTTTGTTTGTTTTAGCTTAACACAGTGTGAGGCTTTGGCTGATAAAGCGATCTAGGGCAGATTGGTGAATACTGTGCTGCTGCTACTGCTCGCTCTCTCTCTCTCTCTCTCTCTCTCTCTCTCTCTCTCTCTCTCTCTCTCTCTCTTATTCTCTCTCTCTCTCTTATTCTTTCTCTCTCAATGCAAGAGTGAAATTTTCTGCGTAAAATTTAAACATTTTGATCTGAATTGTATTGGGTGGAAATTGGCTTATTTAAAACACAAAGGAGATTTTTACACAACCATTAAGAATTCTCATTTAAAAGAACAGATGTCGAGCTCCATAACCTTTTGAACGTACTGAGGACATATTCTTGAGGTTAGAGCGGAACACAAATTTTTAACAGAGTTGAAAATAAGTCAGCTAAAGGTATAATTTGTGGGGTTGTATTTGCTCCCTAACTTGGTCTGGATGGGTTCTTTATTCCCTTTCCACTGGGTTCCTTTACTCCATGTAGACACACTGCGTCCAGATAAAAACAATAAAGGATGTCCTTATAATTCAGCCTGCTGTCCTGCCTGCCGGGTGCTGCTGCTAACTGGCTGGGAAAGGCCGGCATGGGGACCTGTAATCACTTAATCACTGTGGTACTCGGAGGTACTAGGCCTATTGCTTCTTGCACAATTTCACACCAATAGAAACAAACTAGGAAGATAGCCATGACATCATCCCGGGACAGATGTGTGTCTTATTTCCCCCCTAACCCACCCAGCCAGAGGGAGAGCCTGGGTGCACCTGGAGTGGCCCATGGGATTTTCTTTGCAAACGCTGCAGATTTCTGGAGATTTCAGCAGCGTTCTGGAAAGTATCCCTCAAAACTTTGTGTTTTCGCTTTGTGTTGAGGTTATTACCCAGTGAATTTAAAGGAACTGCGGTCCAACATTCCCAAACCCTGAGCCTTCTGTTTCCTTCTGAACTCGGTGGATGGTCTCAGATGCACCTCTAGAAAAGAAGCTGGGAGACAGAGGCAGGCGGATTTCTGAGTTCGAGGCCAGCTTGGTCTACAAAGTGAGTTCCAAGACAGTCAGGACTGTTGCACAAAGAAACCCTGTCTGAAAAAAACCAAACAGGAAAAAAAAAAAAAAAAAAAAAAAAAAAGAGAGAAAAGAAGCTGGGTTTGTCTGTTTATTTTTCTTCTATTTTGTTTTTAGAGAGGATCTTAGAATGTGGCCTCAAACCTCTGCTCCATTCTCCAGAGTGCTGGAATTATAAACACGGGCTGCAGCACATCCAGCACCCAGCACAAAGCTCACTTTTAATTCGCTGATGTGTTCACTAAAGCAATCATTAGGAATTTTCACAGCGGTCTGGTCTTAGCCAGGAAGGATCTGGTAAGGGCAGCTGTGCCTCCTCCTTTTCCTTCAGTGGGTGTGGATATGCTCTCAACACCACCAGAACGAGACAGGTTCCAATTTCCACCTCAAAGGAATTTTTAAATGTGTCCTCTGCTTTGATGACCGCAGACTCACCAATGACTTCCAGACTCTATCTGCCCCGGACTCTTTCTTGACATTCAGACTTTGGGACAAAGGAAGGTTTCAGGAGTGCCCGACAACTGACAAGCTAAAATCTTGTGGTTTAGGTGTACCACTGTACGTTCTGAGCAGCAGCACGCGTGTCTGGAACTGGAGCCAAGCGACAGCGCAACTCTAGATAACGTGTTGAAATGATCCTGACCCAGCTTGTTTATCTGCGAGTGTCTTTAACGGGGGGGATTTCCATGAAGGTGGCCCCGTGTGACTTTGTGCAGAGTGAGCACCCGAGGAGCAGTGGCAGAGATGGAAGTGAATGTTTACTTTGGGTACTTAGGTGTGATAGCACTTTGGACGATATCTCAGTGTCTGTCATTGTCCTGTGATCAGAGGTGGATCACTAAATCTTCTTCTATTGTTATCTGACATTTTATGTTTATGTGAATCAAGAATCAACTGAGCCCTGGGGAAAATCCTAATAGCTGTAATGCTTTTCTGTAGCTCGAGTTTTCCTGCCTGGCCCACAGACAGGACAAATCTCTGTCACCCGCCAATCCCACAGCCGCTCAGACCCAACCAAGTAAACACAGAGACTTATATTGGTTACAAACTGTATGGCCGTGGCAGGCTTCTTGCTAACTGTTCTTACAGCTTAAATTAATCCATTTCCATTAATCTATACCTTGCCACGTGGCTCGTGGCTTACTGGCATCTTCACATGCTGTTTGTCATCGTGGCAGCTGGCAGTGTCTCTCTGACTCAGCCTTCTACTTCCCAGCTTTATTCTCCTCCTTGTCCCGCCTATACTTCCTGCCTAGCCAATGGCCAATCAGTGTTTTATTTATTGACTAATCAGCAACACATTTGACATACAGACCATCCCACAGCACTTTTCACTGGGGAAGTTAGACAGCAAAGATGCAATATTTTTTATATTTTATGTCAATTAAATTATTTTTCCTTTCTTAAAACATATATATATATAAATATAAATATGTATCTTTCCTAAAAAACAAAGAAATATCATTATGTATATGGAAAAATCTATTCCAGAAAAAATTATCAAAATGGGGTTGAGAATCTGAGCAGGCTTGACACATAAGCTCCAAGGAGCTCCAGAAACTCAGATTGTCCCATAAAATAGAGATGATAGAGCAGCATGTGACAATTTACTAAGAAAGAGGGCCCAAAGTGGGTCATGAAGAGGGGTGTCTAGGTCGAAAGAGGAGTGAGACCCCATTGGTAACTCTAGGGATAGAATTGTGAAGGGCCAGTGTTTTCAGGAGGGGGTTTCAATGGAGGAGGCCGAGGCATACCAAATAGAGGCGTGGAACTTAGGTGTCCCATGAAGATTCTAATGGAGGCTATGGTGGGGTACCCATTAGAGGAGGTCGAATGGGATGAGGCCTTTCTAAGGGTGGATGTGGTAATGACTGCTTCCTGGAACCTGGAGGCCCAGCATGAGGTTTTCTAAGCCATGAAGACGAAGGTGGGCCAGTTGTATCTGAGACATCCTGAATGGGGCATGCTACTTGGTTGGAATGGGTAAGCATGTAAATGTCTATGACAAGGATGTCCAGTGTCAGGGGTTCCTGATGCTAGAGGCCATGCCCTCTAGGCCCAGAAGGAATAGATGATGGAGCATGGCTCCGGGTATCTCTGTTGAGAGGTTTCTAGGAGGCAGCAGTGACGGTGAGGGTTGAGGAAGAGGCATACCTGGTGGAGAGAGCTGAGGTTTTAATGGTGATACCATAGGTTTGTGGGCAGAACATGCATCTGCAAACAGCTGATGGAGTTGGTGAGCCTGGGACAATGGGTGCTAGACTCCCAGAAGCCATTCAGCTGCTAAACCCTGACATTCACCCTTAGAGTTCTTGAAGATGTAAGACATAGTCGTAGGGTGGTTCAAGAGGTGTTGCCTATGCGTGGCCTCAACTGCTGTATCCGAAGCGTCAGATAGAATTAAAAAAACAGATATAACCATTGATGTTGCCTGTGTCAGGATCCCACATGATCTTAGGGGTTTATAGGATGACCCAAAAGGCACTTGAAATGTCACAAAGAAGCTTTTCATTAGTCTCTGGGTCCAGTGAAAATGTTGGCCTGTTCGTTCACAGTCTGGTTTTTATGTTTGTTTGCTTTGCTTTGTTTGTTATGAGGTGAATACTTGTATTGGCTTCCCATAGAGTTTGAACCTGTTCAGAATCTTAATGGCATAGTTGGCCTCTTTCTTACTCAAGAATTCAACAGAGCCATAACCTTGATACCATCTGGAGATCATGCCAACAGCCATGATGATAGACCACCCGCCGCTGCCTCTAAGCCCTGTCCCAAATTCTTAATGCAGTGAAGTTTTAGAGTTGATAGTAAATAACCAAGATTTTGGTGGATGGTTTTGGCCATTTGTCTCCCTGATTTGCTCTTAGAGGGAGTTCTGAAGGCTTTGCCTTTACAAATGAGATCAGAGTATGATACTTGGAATGCCATTTGAGCTGGAAGCAAGGTTCTAGGCCACAGGACTAAGCTGCGTTCACCAGTCCCATCGCCTGTCACTTATAGTCACCAGCGTCGCTCAGAACTCAGAGCATTCCTGGGAGTAACTCCCTTGATGATGTCAATAGTTGCTGTCTGACCTTGGGCATGGCATTTCTCGATTGTTTCTTTCAGTTACCTGATTTTAATGTCTTTTCAGGATAAAACAAAACAAAACAAAACAACTAAACTAAACTAAACTAAACTAAACAAACAAAAAAACCCACACACAAACCCACACACACACACACACACACACACAAAAAAAAAAAAAACCAAAAACAAACAAACAAACAAAAACCCTCCACTACCCCAAAAGGGCAATGTTTACTGACTTTTTGAAATCTTACATTTTTGATCAGATAGTGATTAATATACAGCAGTTTTCATCCAAGACACCGAGTCACAATGCATAGTTCAGATTTACCCATAAATATGGTGTAAAGGATGGCATTATGATACTTACTAAATAAGATGTTGTTTAGTTAGCTCTCCCGGTTAAGGCGGAGAGAAGCTGGAAGCTAAGCTGTAGACATCGAGGAAAATGCTACCATGTGAACCGCTCTCCCCTGTCTGCAGTATCATATATGCTATAACCCAGGTTCCCCTTTATTCTTCCACAGTGGTTCCCCTCCCCTTTCAGGACCAGAGTGCTCATCAGGCATGGTTGGCAGTGTGCATCTAGCAGCTTTAAGATCCCTTGAGACATGAAAACAAACCATGTGCTACGAAATCAAATAAATAAATAAATAAATAAATAAAGCCACTGTAAGATTAGTGTTGATGAATATTTAAATATCTACGCACATAATATGACCTCAACTTCATCACTTGTTAAAATTAGCATTCATAAAGGTTTATGATGTTTGGAAACAATTTTCATTTAATTTTCTCTTTTTTGTAGAAATTCTGAGTCTGTGAGATGATTATCATAAAAGTAACCAATTTTAAGTCCCGTGATATGCCTAGCCATTGAATTTTAGGAGCAAAACTACACACACGAATCCTCTACTAACTTTGTACAAACAAAAATCAAGTTTATGTGTAATTTGAGTGTATTTCAGCACATGGGCTAGTGACTATGATAAAACAAAACCAATCTGATGCAATAGCATGTATCAAATGCTCATTAAGTGACAAATAACCTAAGCTCCCATCCATTATGGATGTACCATTGATTTCTCTTTCTCCCTCTACTTAATATCTAATCAATCTCTGGTTCAATATTTTACTTACAACTTTAAACGATCTTGCCTCCTCTTCTCTGCATTAATACCCACCCCTCCTTTGATTGAGGGGTTCTCTATTTCAGCTGAACTAGTGCAAACGTCTCCTTGTATCATCTCCTCCATCCCCTGCCATGCTTCTTTTGATACAGTGATCCTTTGAACATAAAGCTGTTTTAACTCCTTCAGTGGCTCTTCATACTACCATGATGGGCTATCTCCTAAATGCAGCATGCCAGCCTCAACACATTTCACAACCAGTCCTTTTCAGAGCTCTTTATGCTCCAGGTGGAGGAAATAGACACATAGTCACTTACCTCAGGGACCAGAAGCAAGGATCTAAGGATAGTTCAGGGCAGGTGCCTGGTGCAGGGAGACATAGGCAGTAGAGTGAGACCTAATTAAATCTAGTTTGCCATCAAAGGGAGAGTGCAAGACTCTCCTGAGAGGAAAAGGAAGAAACAACTGGTTAGCTGGTGAGAGGCTCTCCATAGCTTGACTGCATACCTACCACAACCTGTGCAGCTCATGTATGAGCATGTACAGACAAGATACTCAGGGCAATACCAGTGAACACAGAACAAGGATGTGGAATTTGACTTTGAAGTCCATGTTTTTCCTACTTACCACCTGCCTTGTTGTTTGGTCCTTGAATAATCCTAGTCTACCACAGAGACTCAAGACACCAAGAGCCTACCCCTGTGTGAATAGAAGTCCAGAGCCAAGCAAGGACTTCTTGAAGGTCCTTGCTCATCCTGGGGCTTGAGACAGCTCTTGTAGAGGCTCAGTGCCCTCCCCACAGGTATCCATGTGCGTAAAGTTACAGAGCACTGAGAACATCTTAAGATGAAGCTACCTTGGAAAACCTGATACACGTGAACATTCTTGCAGCATGACGGCTATGGAGAAGATTCTCTCAGCGGCACAGGGCTATCATTCTCTGAATACAATGGCACTCTTTCCATGGCTTGAAAATGTGCCTGGGTGTGTTGCTCTGTCTGGTTTTATTAGTGTCTAGATGTAAATATTTTAAAATGTTCACTGGAGCAAGGCAGGTTACCACTTGGAAGCTTGCCCAGCAGCTGCTCACCACCAGCCAAGGCATCTCTCTTGTCAAAAACTCCTTCTGTCAACGAATGGGAAGATGAGTGGCCAGGTGAAGACCATGTGTGCGTGTGAGAGGTGTCCTGTCTGTCTCCATCACAGTTCTTCAGAAGCTCATCCATGATTCCATTTTTTCTCTGCTGCTTTCCCGATGTGTAGTTGAGAAAGACTTGTTTAAAGACGTCACAAAGACTTAGAGTGTAGTTGCCTCAGCTCTTGGATGAAAATAAATGGCTTCAAATTGCCTTCCCAGAATTCCCCGCACCTGAATTTTTAAGTTAACAACTAAGAATATTTATTTGTACAGGCTCCTTTGGTCTCTCTATGGAACGTTTTTCAGACGGACCTTTCAATTGCATTCTTTTCCCAAATAAACCAGAACTCAGAAAATGAAATATCTCACTTCGGATTAAATACAGAGAAAGGGGGAGGGTGTCGCCGACCAGGAAGTAGGAATAGGCACTCAGCGGGTATGAAAGGAAGCCGTTTTCAGCCTGCTCTTGAGTTCTGTTCCTGGATCTCTCCTTTCCCACCTAAACCAGGAGCTGATAGATGTTTTAGCTCAGCAGAGGTGATGCCCATTGTCTGGACAGCTCTGGGACGGGCAGGAGTTGAGTAGAAGCTGTGGTGTTCTCATGTGAGAGCATGCCTGTGGGAGGAAACAGGGAACATAATTCTAAGGAACACACAGGTCATTCTGTTTCTAGCCTGTGACCTTGACCAAGACTCCTAACCTCTTAGATACTAGTATTTTTACGCATACATAATTCCTTTCATCTGTGTTGCTGTAAGGAGTGAGTTGAATAAGGCACGTGTGTTAGATTCATAAGGCTGCCATCATAAAAGAACATAAATGAAGAGGCTTCAGACAAGAGAAATTTCTTCCTTCTGATTGGAGTCTAGAAGTCTGAAATCAAGGGTACACAAGGCTCCCATAGTGTTTGTGGTTTAATGTGTACTTCAGATATTACAAACAAAAGACACATAGGTACCGAATATGAAGAACACTGATTTTTGTGGCCAATTGAAGTCTTTCAAAAAGGGTGATTGCTAATAGATAAGCTAGTGAAACTCATGAGATCATCACTTCCTTGATGATTAAATAATCATACAGGTGGACTCTCCATTTTCTATCTGTTGTGTGACTTTTATCTATATACTCCAGATAGTATGCTTCATGACAGAACAAAAGATATGAACCCACCCAAGTTCAGCTTAAGGAACCAATGAGTTTACTGAGGCTTCTCCTTGGAATATGGATGAGGTTTACTTACAGGAACATCACCAAAAAGCCCACCTCTTCATACATGGTGACTCACAAAGTTGCTTCCCTGGAACTCGCTACACGATTCTCAGGCAATTTGGCTGATTATGAAGTCCCCTCTTCTCAGCAGATGTTTACTGCTTGTGGAGGGACCTTCTAAGTCATCTAAGTTTTAGGAGCTTCCTGAGATTTGTGAGTTTTGCTTACTTCCAGAGTCTTATGAGCCTCCCTGTGAGACTGAATGAGTCAATTCAGAGGAAATCATTATACAACACTGTCCACATTTCTTATCTTCAATTTTATTTCATTTATTGATGTTACCGAGAAAGAAATTAAAGTTATGATCTTCGTTTTTGCTCACTTATCTGAAAGTTGTTATCAAATTGATGAATCAGCTCACCAGTATCGCTTTTATCAGTATTGATACCATAACACATTTGATTGTGTATTTGAGTAAAGAGCCCTGTGTTACAGTATCGGGAAATTTATAATCAGCATCTGGGGCATGCGTATGAGATTTGAACACTCAGTCTCACAAAGCAAAACATTTAATGTCACCACATGAAAACAATAACATGGTGGCTCTACTTAGATATCTTGGCCAGTTTGAAGACCAAATGCTGTAACATGTGAACACAGAATTAACTAATGACAGCAGATGCAGAAACTCCCCGTGCACCAGACTCTGCTCCCAATCTTTCTATGTGTAACCTTCTTTGATCTTTAGCCCTAGGTGTTGCATGCTAATGACTTTTCCACTTTACAAAAGGGGAAATCAAGGCACATGATGGTGTAGTGACTTACACACAATCGGTCATAGAATTGGTCAGTAGAAGGGTGAGGGCTCAGATACAAGAACATATGCCTGCAACATGGGTTTAAAAAGTTATTGGCTTAATATTCACTACATTACATCAGGAAAGATTAACTCAGTTTTGGAATTTATATTTTATTATTTTAGTCCAGAATTAGCAAATTAGATATTATGTGGTAACATTAAGGTAAGTCTAAAAGAGTTGAGTTACTAAAGTCTGAAATATATTCCAGGTGTGTTATACAATATGGAAAAAGCTTTATAATTGGTATCAGCTGTAAAGTATGTTTTCTTCATACATTTTTTTGGATAACTTCTTCAGAGAGAAATAAAGAAGCATTAATGTTTATCCCACAAATTATATTTTATTATTCTGGAAGATTGTTTCATCTTTTATTATCAGAGGGTTTATAAGTAAAATGCCCCTGATCATTTTTTTCCCTTCTAACATTGGCACCTCATAGTCAGTGGCACTCCTGTGAATGACTACATTAATGTGAAGATGAAGGTCAACTGTTGCCCAAGCTGGGCACTTTCCACCTTTCCCCATGACCGTGCTTCTTTGACATTGCCCTTTCAGGTCATTAGTATTTTTGGTGACGTTGACAGATGAAGTAGCAGGTGCTCCTCAGGGATGGATATCTTATCCCAAATCTAATTGATTGTGCCAACAAAGCCTTTCATCTTCCTGACTCATGACCAAAGGTGAGGTAAAGATATCCCCTACACTTACAACATTTGGGAGACAGTGTTTGAGGAACACTCCATACTGGGGTTAGTTAATACACAGGAACGGGGAGGAATGCTGTTCATGTTTCCTTTCTAACTTTCTTTTTGTTTTATGGTACATGACATTGATTATATATGATGTTAAGAGAATGCAGTGTGTGCTACAGACAGAAATCATGACCTGTCATGAGTGTAGCCGTGGAACAATCTTTCACTGCTTTGAGGCTATGTTATGTTGCCATAGGCAAGTTACTTAATAACTCTAGCCTTCAATTACTTCATCTATAAAGCAAGGACCACAATAATAGACTTTTCATCTCCTACTATTAGGATTACAAAGTTAACCCTTGTAAAACAGAACAGAAACTGACAGGTGGAAAGCTCTCAATGATGAAGTTACTGCTACTATCAATAAGGAACCCTACCACACCTTCTTCCTTTCACCTGTGGCGAATTCCTCCTCACTCTGGCACATCCCCTTGTCCCTCCCGTGGAGTCTTTGGGACAGTGGGACATTTCTCCTTAGAATGTCCATATAAGATTGCCTGCCTCTTTCCGAGGACAGGCTTGTATTTTTTTCCTCCCCACTAGCTGTGGACTCTCAGATACGAACAGTTTGAGGAGCAATGTCCAGCATGGTGCTGAGTATAATAGGCGTCTGTGAAGAAATAACTTGAGATCACCGAGAAACAACACGCCCTTTGTTAGATTTATTATCTACTCCGCGTGTACGACCAAATTGAAGTTCATTATCAGAACCTATTACACTGTTTGTGAATTACCCTAAATCAAATTATCAGAATCCTAGTCAACCTGAATATATGGTTTTTTAAATTGTGCTTATTTTGGGCAGAGGGCATACAAAAAATACCTGGTTCCCTTTCTCTAATCTCAACCACTTTAGATAATTTTTATTTCTAACAAATATATTTTTCTAAAGCATTGCTCTCAACGTATTTTTCCTGCTTCCAGACCTACAATATTTCCCAGGCCTAATAAAAAGTACACTAGCTACATTTTGCATAGCTGTTTTATATCAGATTCCATGCTAAGCATTTCTGAGTTCTCTCAAATAGCTAACACAGGTACCTATCATTGGAAAGATTTGCTGAGAACAGTGGCCAATACTGTTCTTCTATTAATGCCTGGTTAATGTTCTGAAGTATTTTGAGGGAATGAATTAGTTACTATTACCAATCCTGTTTTATTTTTTAATTTATTTTTTATTTTAAGCCTTATTATTAAAAAAAAAAGCATGGCAAACAAAAAAAATCATACACCGAGAAATGAACCAGACCCAAAGACTATGCAACTCAATGAACTTCTATACAGTTAGAGTAGCCATTTGGAACAGAAGCTGTGGGGCTTAATATTGGATTTTATACCTTTGCTGTTGGAAATATTTTTATATAATTATCTACCACCCAAAGCAAGAAGTCCATGACAGAGCTGAAACTAGAAAGACAAGCAGCTTTAGAACCTCTTTCATAACTCCTGTTCTTTCCCCGCAGCAACCAGCCCTTCCTCACTCCCTAGTAGTTACCCTTTCTTGCTCTATTTTTCTACATGTTATACTGTGCCCACACATTTATTTGCTTATATGTACACATGAGCTATAGGCTAGATAATGTATATAAGAGATAGCATGTAGCCTTGTTTCTGAGATTATGTGACCTCGCTTAATATTCTAAGCCCTCTTATTCCTTATTGATAAAAATAAAGAAATTAAGAAACAGAAATGAACCCAAAAAGCCAACCAAGGAAGTGTCAAAACTTGAGTGCGTGTGATGTCTCCCTTCTCTCAGATTGGCATCCTGAAGGCTAAACTCATCCCCTGCAGCCCAGCTTTCATGGATCGGCACATTCTGGTCCTCAGTAAGTCTCCAACATGTCGCTTTCCTCGGCTCTTCACTCAGCTTGCCACCACATCTCTAATGGTGACATCTCCATGTTTCCTATGTAAGCCTTGTTTTTTTTTTTTTAAAAAAAAAATTAATTGTGCTGTAGGTGTTCTTCCTCCAGATAGACTTCAGCTCTTAAAAGGCAATACGTCTTTCTAC
Source organism: Peromyscus californicus insignis (assembly GCF_007827085.1). NCBI lineage: Eukaryota > Metazoa > Chordata > Mammalia > Rodentia > Cricetidae > Peromyscus > Peromyscus californicus. Next base: position 42,285,549 of record NW_026294535.1, on the reverse strand, counting down.
TATTTACTGTTCCTCGTTCGTTTGAGTCTTCACATTTACGCAACATCATTCGTTCATTCATCCAGAGAATATATATCGTGCAGCGAAGATTCCTGGTTTTGGATCTGGAGATACGACAGGAATCACGGAAGAGGGCATCTTTATTTTCCTGAGTTTATATTTAAGGCAGAAAACAAATAAGAAGCAAATCTAACCACGCACACATACGCGCACTAAAGAGAACAAGCCTGAGAGACGAGGTGGCAGGTGGCAAACACGGCTAGGTGGTGATAGCAGTGGCTGGTGTTAGATAAGCCGTCTCTGAGAGGGAACCATCAGAGGTAGGTCGGTTGGTCCTGAGACAGGAAGCAAGCTCTGACTTAAGACTTTGGCTAGGGCCATAGCAAGCGGAACACAGGCGTAAGCCTGGTGCATCTGAGGCAGAGAGATGCAGCATGGTTGGGCATTGCGACTGGGAGAAGAGACAGGCTGCGGACACGTTATACAGTGTACACTGAGCACCCCTAAGCTAAAAACCTAAAATACCAAATGCTCTCAAACTGAAGAAGCTCTTGGTAACTTACGTGATGTTACAGGTGGACCGTGAAAGGATTCTCTGCAATTACCTTCAGGCTGTGTGTGAAAGGTATATAGGACACATACATGGATTTTGTTTTTAGCTTTGGATCCCAGCTTCAAAACATCTCAGTATCTGTATGTGCATATTTCTGAATTTGATAACAAACCCAGTTCAGAGGCCTCACTGTCCCAAGCAGTTCTTCCCCATGGAAGGGAGTTTTGACTGCATGGAGCGTGTAGTGAAATAATCTAGGATGTTGAGCAATAAAGGAAAAAAAAAGCCTGCTTTATATTTTGAAAGATGTTTCTATTAAAATAATAGCATAGAAAATGGAGATCTTTTCAAGATCTGTTGTAGTAATCCAGAATCAAGATACACCGTGTTCTAGAGAAGCGGTCAACATGGAGTTAGGAGAAATAAACAATTAAAAACAAAATTACCTGGTAATTAAGAAAAAACAGCGAATGCACAGTGGGTCTCTTTTTGAGAATGGATCTAGCGAAGCATTGTCTCCCCAGCCTGTGGTTAAAGACACAGTTAGGAGTGGCCACGAGAATCTTTCCTTAAAATATGCTGTAGTTGTGGGAAAAGGACTGCATAGTGAGATTTGTTCACAGCTTTCATACACGTGTTCCATAATACAACAGGCAATCAAGTCACATAAATATTGCAAGGGGTTGCATTTCCTTGTGTTGATGGTGGAATTCTTCTAATAGAAACAGTGTGATAGGGCCCCCTGTGAATCCGTGGGAATGCAAAGTTCGGTTCACATTGCTTAAATTTCTAGACATGAAATATTTAGGAGAGTGATACAAATATTTCACACACTGTAACATACAGACCTGGAAAAACAGAACTGCAAAGAAGAAAGATGTGTAGCTTGCTAAGAGGAGATATGTGCTTCCAGAGTAATTTTGTGACAGTCCATGACACTTTTGAGATGTTTTGAAAATGTGAATAATAGCAATCATGTCATACCAATGTGTTATGTTACATTTCATTGAGTAATCTCAAACTGTATCAGCCTATAAAGTATATACCAACTACCCATTGTGTTCCCTGGAGTGACCTTAGCATTTTATTATACTTTTATTTAAAATTATATATTTTATTAAAATATATTTATATTAAAATAATAAAATATATAATGATGTGTAGAACATATGTCTGCATATATGCATTCATGTGTGTTATAAATCTGTATGCATGCATTTGTTTTAGAGGGCGGACTTTGGATCTGTCCTGTGTTCTACCACTGACTGTACCGTCCTTAGGCTGTTCTCTATTATGGATTCTGCTTTGAAAATTTAAACTCCATCCTTCTTTTAACAATGTAGTTAAAACAGAAAGATAAGGCCAGAAAATCGTTGTGACTTCATGGTTAGCCTGGGCTACATTGGAAGGTCAAGTACAGCTTGGGCTACAGTGTGAAATCTGACCTCTAAAAACAAAGTTAAACTAAACAAAAACTTAGTGAAACTCATTTTTGTCTAAATGAGGATCCACGTAGCTATGAAAACCGGGAAGAAACATTCCAACAGAAAGCCAGTGTGGTGAGAAGGGTGGGGACAGAGCAGAGGAAGTTAGGGCATGCTGTAGTCTGTGTAACACTCACGAGGAGAAGAGAGCTACAGACACTGGTAGGACCAATTAGCACTAGTCCTTTCTTGCAAAGAGAAGAATTAAAAATGCCTTGCTCAGTCTACACTAGAGAGGAATACTCTGTCTACCCAGGGGGCCCCACAAAAAGTTTAAAAAAGGGAACAAGAACACGGAGAGTTTAACAGAAAATGCAGACTATATCAGTAGAAACAAGTTTTGTAAAATGAAAGTAAATATGGCTTATCAAATTCACTGGGAAGAGTTCAGCAAGGCTGCGCTTACATACAATGTTCAGCAATGTTTGGATAATGAAGACACTTTAAAAATGTAAGGGAAAAAAAAAAAACCCAGAAGAATATTAGGATGAAACTCTATCACCCAAGTGCTTCGGAGCAAAGCAAAATAGCATCTTTAAAAGAGGCAAAGGGCAAACGCTTACGAGACCAGGATTTCTACATTTGGCCGATCGACTGGAAAGAGAGAAGAGATGCCAGTGATTGAAGTAATAGAGAAGGAAGCGGTGGGCTTGGGGATCATATCTGTCTTAAAAGACCACTGAAGGCAGAAGGATGGATGAGACCAGATACAGGTTATGGTCAATTCTGTCCACCTGAGGTTTGAAAAATGTAAAGGAAAAGGAAAGGGATGGGTGAGTGCCGTAAGAGACACAGAGGGCCGTGAGGGCAAGCTACTTGATCTAAGTTTCAGGGGTTTGTTTTGTTTTGTTTTCATTTAAAAAATGGTGTGTGTATGTATATAATGTGTGTGCACGTTTGTGTGTGAATGCAGGCATACACGTGCCGTGGCACATACATGGAGAACATAGGATGACCTCTTTCTTCTCAACATACAGGCTCACAGATGGCGACACACTCAACTTCACACGGGGCCGGGGGATTCCAAGTCAAGTCCTTGCGTCTGTGTGTCAAGCTCTTTACCCACGGAGACATTTCTCCAGCCCCTTCTCAACTTTAAAATGACAACCAAGGCCTCTGTGATTAGGACTGTGTGAGAATGAAATCAAAGAACAGATGTAAACTGTGTAGACCAGCACTGCCGTGTGATGACTTCAACAGAGGAGTCCTCTTGGACATGCTCAGATCTATTTCATAGCTGGTAACACCCTCTGCCTGTCCATCCATTCCACGGTGTGCACGGTCCTGAATTATGACTTTGTTTCTTAAAACCTTCTTGCCATTTCCCCATCATTTCAGAAATTTACAGTTGCAGAGAAGGACAAAGGATGACAGAAATATTTTTTTTTTTTTTTTTTTTTTTTTTTTTAAAGATTTATTTATTTATTATGTATACAGTTCTGCCTGAACATATCCCTGCAGGCCAGAAGAGGGCGCCAGATCTCATTACAGATGGTTGTGAGCCACCATGTGGTTGCTGGGAATTGAACTCAGGACCTTTGGAAGAACAAGCAGTGCTCTTAACCTCTGAGCCATCTCTCCAGCCCCCGACAGAAATATTTTAAAACCTATCTTTTCTCAATGTCTTTTTTTTTTTTTTTTGAAAAAGATTTTTTTCTGTATCTTCCCTTGAATTCCAAGAATTTCGCTGCTGTTTATGCAAGTGTGGGTGCTTGAATTCACGCTTCATCTGCAACACACGGGATCTCTCCATCAAGGTCTTCTCTCTCTAGGTTAGAAAGAGTTTCTATGCTTTTTGCAATGGTTCCATTTTTGTTCAGATATTGTTTGTGTTCTAAGAATTGCTCTTTCCTGTGCTCCAGGAGTGGGGGAGGAAGGTCTGGCTAATTCCATTGTTCTTTTGTTTCTTTTTGGTTTGGGTTTTCTGAGACAAGGTCTCACCATCTTGGCTGGCCTACAAATCAGAGCTCAGCCTGCTTTGACAGTTCAATTGTTCTTTGTGTCCATTGTTCTTTGTGTTAACGTTTATTTTTTGACTACTTCACGTTTGACTTTTGGAGTTTTGGCTTATTAAGTATGACAACTTTTTCTTTAAAAAATGATTACATTGTATTTATTGGTGTAAACACGTAGTATTTGAGCACACCGGCTGTGTGTGTGTTTGTGTGTGTGAGTGTGTGTGCGTGTAAATGTGTGGAGGTCAGTGGACAACTTTCAGTCCTAGGTTCTTTGTGTCTCTCAGGTGGGCTCTGGACATGAAGCTCAAGGTGTCAGGTGTGGGTGCAGATGTTTGAGGCCACTGCCTTCCCGCTGAGCCAGAAACACAGGAGGGTGGGGATTCCTTGTCTTCCTTTTCTTTTTTTTTTTTTTTTCATTTTGATAACTCTTTTCTTTACTCAAAACCAAACTTGTCACCTGCTGCAATGACTTTGGTTTTCTCACTGTTTCAAAATAAATGTCCTTCACAGAACATAGAAACATGAATTTAATGTCTGTAAATTTAAATGAGTGTTAATAACAGTGTTTCTATATTATTATACCTTTGTCTATTTCTTTCTGTATCAAACAATACTTCCTAAGTTGTAACTTAGGACATAAAACTGCAAACAACTGTTACGCTTTGTTGGGTTAAAACGTCTCCCCTCTCAGCTGTCCACTTGGTTTTTATCTGTCATCTTTCAAGTGGTAAGTTTGGAATACCTAAACGTACTCTGTTTACATCCATGTAAAATGTTTCCATAGGGTCTTTTTCTCTCTCCAAACAACTTGAAGGTTTGCTCTCTGCAAATAGTGCTCCGTTGGATTTTGTCTCTTGATCCAGCTCATCATTCCTGTAATGTGGACTGGTTCTCTGCTGCAGGTTTGAAAGTTTTCCAAGAACTGAGGTATTTTCTTCTTAGCATGTGGTCTTTCTTTCTGATTTTCTCTTTTGCTTCCCTACACTTATTTTTTATTTTGACTTCCTCTTTTCTCCCCTCCTCTCCCTTCTCCTCCTCTCTTTTCTTCTCGTAACCTCTCTTTCCCCTCCTAAATTCTCCTCTCCTCTCCTCACCTCCTCTCTCTCCTCCCCTCCTAGGCTCTTTCTCCTTCCTTCCCCTCCCCTCCCCTCCCCTCTCTCTCCCTCCCTCCCTCCCTTCTTTTTTCTTTCTTGTTTTCCATTCTTTTGGAAAGTGGGATTTTTACAAAGTGATCTCCTTTCAATTTGCCAAAGTCATGTCCAGTCTCTGATCATTTCAAAAGATGAATAAAAGAATATAATTGTGTGTCTCTATTCAAGATACAGTATTTTAGATGTCTTTGCTTGTCTATCTCCTCCCTTTCACATAGCATTTTCCGGTAGATTCTTTAAAATACTGAATAATTTTTACACTCTGCATTTTTCACAAGTAGAATTATGTTACCTCTTTAAGGGGCAGCTCGGCCGTCACTCATCTTCCTCTGGTCCTTTAAGAAGGTCTCTGACGTTCCTCCAAAGACTGCCTGCATGCTTCCTAACACAGTCCCTATTGGTATTGTGATTGTTAGTTTCAATATGTGTCTCCCCAGTTAGTGGTGGATTTTCTACTGATGAGAACTATGTCATCGATTTCGCAGTTAGATAATATAGTATAACACAGAGCGCATGACACAAGCTTGGTAGCCTTTGGTAAATCGATGAAGGCATAGTGACGACAATGTCTGTATAAAATGTGTGATGTTCTTTTGGGAAATTTGGTGGCCGTAAAGGCGTAGAGCATTAAAGACAGAGTCATTGCACTCTCAAGGCTCTCAGCCCTTGAATCACTGGTATATTGAATATTGAATATATTGAATATACTAGTGATTCAAAGACTGAGAGGGAGGGAGGAAGAGGAGGGGAGGGAGGGAAGGGGAAGGCACTTAGGAGGGAAGGAGAGAGGAAGAGAGGTTAGGAGAGGAGAGGAGAATTTAGCAGGGGGGGCGGGGCGGGGAGGTTACCAGAGGAGGAGAAGGGAGTGGAGGGGAGAAGAGAGGTCAAAATAAAAAATAAGAAATAAAAAATAAGTACAGGGGAGCAAAAGAGAAAATCAGAGAGAAAGACCACATGCTAAGAAGAAAATACCTCAGTTCTTGGAAAACTTTCAAGCCTGCAGCAGAGAACCACTCCACATTACAGGAATGATGAGCTGGATCAAGAGACAAAATCCAACTGAGCACTATTTGCAGAGAGCAAACCTTCAAGTTGTTTGGAGAGAGAAAAAGACCCTATGGAAACATTTTACATGGATGCAGACAGAGTACGTTTAGGTATTCCAAACTTACCACTTGAAAGAGGACAGATAAAAACCAAGTGGACAGCTGAGAGGGGAGACGTTTTAACCCAACAAAGCGTAACAGTTGTTTGCAGTTTTCTGTCCTAAGTTACAACTTGGGGAGTATTGTTTGATATAAAAGAATGAAAAGCAAGGAAGAAAAAAGAAGGGAGTGAGGGAGCAATGCACAGCGTATCCCCTCAGAATTAGAAAGGATTCGGAGACCTTCCTATAGACCACGGAGATTGCTGTGATATCAATACGGTCTAACATAGTGCGAGAAACTCATTAAATTCCAAAGGGCAAACTCAAAATATCCTTCAGTGACTTACAGTATTTAATTTTCTAAGCCCCACCAGGGGATTTGCCCAAAAGAAGAGATTGCCGTTTTGTTTGTGAATCCCTTTGTCTCAAGTCTATTGATCTTGCACCAGGCGCTGTGGAAGAGCCTCATAAATCCAAAATACTCCAGAATTTTACAATGTTGGACACAAGTCACATAACCCTGATCTCTGGTTAGCAATGATTCAGCGGAGTGATCTGCATACCTTGGTAGTGTATGTTATCAGAACTTTTCCTTTTGTCCTAGAGGGGAGAGGAGGAACTCCAAATGATTTGGACTTGGGTTTAACACGTGAGGATCCTATTCTAACTGAACTGCTACACAAGCGAGTTGTTTTCTAAGCCAACAGAGCTGCCTCTGTCCTCCGTCCCCTGAGTTCTGGTTTTAAACACACGGCAGCTGCTGTTGCCCCATCACGGACAGCAACAGTTCCTTCCCTGAGGTAATTAGTGTCACAGACACCATTTACAACTCCAGACACCCAGCATCTTAACTGCGTCCTTCTGTATGCATAAGGAAATAAGACTCGTAGATTTCTAGAATGCATCTGAATGGTGGTGCTAAATTCCATACTTACATTTGTCAAGATTGACAGGAACTTTTCGTAAGAAGTATATCACTTCAAATTAAGGACTGTCTCCAAGGACCGCACTTCTGAGTGTTCACCTCACCATAGCTACAAAAATACATCCACCTGCAAGCACACGCGTGTGCATGGGTGCTTGTGCGGGGAAGGTAGACCCATTGACTCATGCTCATGGCATTTTATTATGCCAATTTGTCATCATTTTTAGAATACAGCAATGAAATTTGTCATCAAAATTTAAGTGAATGAATAAGTAAACAATACGTTTTCTCATCTCCACCTTCTCGAATTCCCAATTAACTTCAATGGTATCAGTTGACACCTCTTCCCTTCCCCACTCCTTCGAACCAAATTCTAAGCCTTTGAAATTCTACTCCCTTGAAAGGAGGCGGGATGCCCTTTGCTTACATGCTTCCCTGGTGAGCTGAGACAAACTTCTTTCTCTTTTGTTCCCCCACTGAATAACCTTAAGTGTACAAAGAGGCCCTGGAGTTTTCAGTCACTTCTTGCTTTAAGCGTTTCTTAACATCTGATGTCAGCTTGAAGCTTTCTTTTGTCGTACAAAAGTGTGTGGTTGGTTTTCCATCACACGGTTAATGACATAGTGAATATGGAAACTCCTATGCTTGCCCTTCCTTCTCCTCAGAGAGCACTGCAGGAGCGTCAGTCACGGGAATAACAGCCAGTGCCTGGGAAACATTAGTCTGTCCTCAGCATAGCAAGTCTGCAGGGCTGAACTTAAAGGGCAGCGACCAGGAAGGAGGACATTTCACCTAGTTGGCCTTCCAATTCCTAGTCCTCAGTAAGAAGACTGGACAACTGAGGTGTTTAAAAGTGTGCGTGTGTGTGTGTGTGTGGGGAGGGGGGGGGTGGCAATTGTTTAGAGAGATAGTAAGAACCCAGGCAGAGGTTCATGGATTCCCTGAATTATGAGACAGCACTGAGAATATGGAGATGGGATTTTTTAAAAAACTGGAGTTCGGGGGAACAGATGTTACATGGGAAAAAGTTTGGAGGCCTGAGGAGAACCTCCTTCCAGCTTTTAGCAGAGTTCTGAATGAGCACACTCATGAGGAAAACCCTCGAGGAAAGGGCAGTGTCTTTAGTTCCCACCACGCCCAACTGCTTCGTAATTCACGGAGCACTGGGTAAAAATCTTCTGAGAAATGTTGCTTTATTTGTGGGGAACATGAGCCTTAGTGAAAATGCTCTTCTAGTCTCGCCAGCGAAGTCGGAGAAGGATCAAATGATCTTCCTGAGACTTAATTGTACCCCAGAACAAAGCATTCAAATTCTTACAGAAAACTAAACTCTGTGCCTGACTTGATAAAATTGGTAGTGCCTGGAATCCATCAAAGGTTACATGGCAAGCAAAGACACAGAAACATATTACCAATAATGAGGAGAAAAATCAATTAGTGCAAAGCAACCAAGAACTAGCAAGCAGAGACATGCAGAGAGCTATTGCAATTCCATTCAATGTGCTTGAGAGTTCAGTGCAGTGCTACAACACACATTATTATACACGTTGAATCTCCATGATGGAAAAAGACAGTACTTTACCCCCCCCCCCCTTTTTTTTGCTTTTTTTTTTTTAAATGTGGCTTCACCTGCCCAACTTTTTTTCCTCATGTAGAAAACAAAATATATAATTTCTAAAATAAAACAATATATGTAATATAATTCACAGATTAGATTTTTGCAGAGGAAATGTTTGTAAACCGGAAGTCATTGAAACTATCTAAAATTACACATACACACACATACACACACACCACACACGCACACACACACACAGAAAGAGAGACAGAGAAAAAGAGAATACAGGGTTGAGGTATAACTTAGTAGTTAGTGATAGATTACCTGCCAATCATGTATAAAACTCCAGGTTCAATCTATAGATAGCACCATGAAAAGAAAAAAAAAAAAAAAACAAGGACAAAATAACTCAACCAAGCATCACTGAACTAACTATGGGACAAAGTCAAACCCTGATTATAATTGGAGTCACAAAAGGGGAAAAAAAATCAAACATGCAAAGAAGTAGACACTTGGAAACATTTCTTAAGCAAAAGAAAGCTCTAATTATTCACAAAATGCAATGAATCCTAGAGCACAGAAACATGAAAATAAACACAAGACATATTACCCTAAGTACAAAGAAGTTGAGATAGAGATAGAGAGGATAGATAGATAGATGATAGATAGATAGATAGATAAATAGATAGATAGATAGATAGATAGATAGATAGATAGATAGATAGATAGATAGACAGATGATAGAGAGATGATAGATATAGATGGATGGATGGATGGATAGACAGACGGACTGACTGACAGACAGACAGAGACATAGATGACAAACAGAACATAGAAGAGGAATTTATAAATGTCTCTGTTAAAAGATTTCTCTGAAAGCAATACAAGTTGGTGGAGTAATTGTGAGAAATGCAAGGGTAATAGTCAAGTATATAGTTATAATGAGGATTTTTAACATTTTCTCTCAATATTTGAATCAGAAAGAACAAAGGAGTATGGGTGACTTGAACAATGTTGTCAACCAACTTGACAGTTGGCATTCGCAGCCTACACAGTGAAAGAAATAAAATTTTCATGTGCACAGAGAACACTTAGCAAACTAGAATAGGTACTCTGGGCCATCAAACACGTCTCTGTGCACAAAGTTATCTGAAAAATTCATAGATAATTAGAGCTCAAATAACAGATTGCTAAATAATTAATGGGTCACAGAAGAAATTAAAAGTGAAATTATACATTGTTCTCTGTGAAAATTAAATACCCCATCATATGAAGCTAGGGGGAAAAAAAAGAACAAAATGAAATTAAAGTAAGGAAAAAAAAAAAGGAAAGTCATAGAAAGATCCTATTGAGAGCTCGAGGATGGTGGCGCACGCCTTTAATCCCAGCACTTAGGAGGCAGAGACAGGTGGATCTCTGTGAGTTCAAGGCCAGTCTGGTCTACAGAGTGAGTTCGAGGACAGCCAGGGCTACACAGAGAAACCTTGTCTCAAAAAAAAAAAAAAAAAAAAGAAAAAGAAAGAAAGAAAAGAAAAAGAAAACAAACAAACAAACAAAACAAAACAAAAAGCAGAAAGAATCCATTGAAATTAGACACAGAAAAGCAACAGAGAAAAATCGATGAAGTCTGGAGCTGGTTCTTTGTGAAGACCAAGAAAGTTTATAAAATTCTAGTCCCAGTGACAGAAAAAGGGGAGAAGACACAATGTGTCTGCATGAATAAAACACGACATCACTGCAGTGTGTGCAAGCATTAAAGGATGTCTTTATAGAAATCATTTTGCCACCGTAGACGAAATGTATGTATTCTTTGTCAGACAGACTGCCGAGGCTCACCCAAGAAGAGGTAAAACTTTTAATGGCCCTCTGTGTAAAGAAAGGAATCAAATTCGTGGTTAAAAAAGCTTTTCACACAAAAAACTCCATGACTGCATTCCTTAACTGATTTATTCCCAACTTTACAGGATAAGGTAATAAAATTTTAAAAGAACCCAGAAAATTAAGAGGAGACCACATTTACCAACTCTTTCTATGAGGCTATTAGCCTGATTCTCAAACTCAAGACAATACAGGGAGAGAAGCTGCACATCTTTGTTGCTAATCAATATAGACACCAACTTTTAAAAATGATTGTGTGTGTGTTTGTGTTTGTGCACGTGCACCTGCACACACACACGTGTCCCCATGGCACACATATAGAGATCACAGGATGGTTTGTAGGAGTCCGTTCTCTACCTCTAGCATGTGAATTCCAGGAATCAAACTCTGTTCATCAAGCCTGGTGGCAAGTCCTTTTGCTTGCTGAGCCAACTTGTTAGCCCACAGACACTATTTAAAGAACGAACAAAACCAAACTCATGGCTTTATGAGAAAGATGTCTAAACAGAGTTTATTTCAGGAAGTGCTGCCTTCATGTTAATCCTACACATGTGAGGAGAAAGACCACTGATCCAAATTGTCATGGCCAGATTAAATAAAGGAAGCAATTCATTAAAGCAAGCTTTCTTATTTGTGCTCATGGGCTGTCTCTCCCTAAAGGTGGGGCTCAAGATATCAGCATTGGATGTGGGGAAGATAAGGTTTTTATAGCTCAGGAGTTGCGGGTTACCACATGGGGGGCTTTGGTGGCAAATGTGTGGGGTTACAGAAGCAGAATGTAAGCTTAACAAGTCGGTTATGACAAACTCTTGTGAAACAAAGACAAGGTTGAAGGGGGTCATAACGAGGTAGTCATAATAACCTTTTAAAACAAAGGCGTGGTTGCCCTTTCCTGGAACAGGCAGGACAGAACCATTTGTAGTTAAGGTGGGGCACAGCCCAATCTTTGGGAAACAGATTTAATCATAAACAGGATCAAGCCTTGGTTGTCTTTACTATAAGATGGCTTTCAACCCCAAAATGGAGGAAGGCTGGTTTATCATTAACACCTGAAAATCAATCTGTGCAATTGATCAGTGTAGTTGGAATTTTCTCCAGTCCTGCCTGGCCCACGCACTGTCAGGGCAAATCTCTCTCACCCATCAGTCCCGCAGCTGCTCAGACCCAACCAAGTAAACACACAGAGACTTATATTACTTATAAACTGTATAGCCATGGCAGGCTTCTTGCTAACTATTCTTATATCTTAAATCAACCCATTTCTATTAATCTATAAGTTGCCACGTGGCTCGTATCTTAACATCTTGTCATGGCGGTGACTGGCAGCATCTCTCTCTCTCAGCCTTCCTGTTCCCAGAATTCTCTTCTCTCCTTGTCCCGCCTATACTTCCTGCCTGGCTACTGGCCAATCAGTGTTTTATTTATTAACCAATCAGAGCAACACATTTAACATACAAAACATCTCACAGCAGATCAGTTAGCTAAAAAAATGATATACTTAATTCAATAGGTTCCACACAAAGCATCTCCAGAGAATCCAGTGCTACCTCAAAGAAGTTCTCCTCGAACTAGAAGAGAAGAGTCCTCAACCTGCCAAAAATAATCACATAAACCCCGCAGCTGCTGTGGCAATGGCTGACTTCCTTGCTCGGACAGAGCAAGGCAAACACTACTCTGCTGCTGTTTCTCTTCAGTGGGGTTCTTTAGGGTCCAGCCAACGCCACACAAAGCAAGGAAAATGAACAGACAACTAGATGGGAAAACTGACTTATCAATACAGTGTCATCAAATTGAATCTTGAGTGGACTAGCTTTCTGAGAAACACAGAAACTGATTATAAAATTCATTTTTAAAGTACATGGAGCCTACAGCTAGTCAACAATATGTCTAAAGGACAATTGGATGAGTTTAATTATTTAATTCCAGAGTTATGGCAAAGCTATAAGAAGCATAAATATGGTTGCAGTGTTGGTGTCAAGGTAGATATGTGTCAGTGGAAGAGAACAGGGAATTTAGATGTTGACCCAAACTTGACAGGTCAATTAATTTCCAATAAAGGGGCAAAGGCAATCCAGTTATATTCATGTTTTGGGGGAAATGTTTTATACACACACACACACACACACACACACATATATATGTGTGTGAAGACATGTGAAGACTGTGGTTGTGGGTAAGCAGTGGTAGAGCATTTGCTCAGCATTTATAAAGCCCTGGACTTGACCCCAGCATTTGCAGATCCTACTTCCCCAAATACGTGAATGCTCCTAGAGCAAACAGAGATTTAAAAAAATATATATCCAAGTCACAAACTCAAACAAACAAACAAAAACAATTCATCTTTACTTCACAGTGACTAACAAATTACCAAACAGCCTCAAATGCATTAGAATATTAAATATAAAGCTTAAAACTGTAAACTTTCTAAAGAAAGGGCTCGTGGTTTTCAATAAGGCAGAGTTCTTAGATGCAGTGCTTTAAGCAAAATCTGTCCTTTCTGGACTTTTAGTAAAAATGGGAAAGCCATGTGAACAGGGAGACTATGAAGGAAAAATTACAGAGGACAAATAAGGACATGAAAAAATTCATAGTGTTCCTTTAGTCATGAGAGACACGTGACTAAGGTGTCTTTCAGAAGAGCATGAATTTCAAGACCAATCCTACCAAACACTAGTCACATAGCACGTCTTAACAACTTTTAAGTGTTATTGAATAAAATGTATCACAAAGTATTTTTGAAAATTGGGAATCTTAGAATTCCTTTTAAAATCATTCATAGTGTTGTCCTTTGTTATTAATAGTCTAAGAATTAATTGTTTGAGATTTGATTATTTTGAAGCTGGCTTACAAGAAAAAACTTTTGCAGTCATCAATGAAAATTGAACAATGCAGACCTTCTTGTTGTGGAATATTGGTTTAAGATACGTTATATTTGTTCACACTGTGGAATACTTGTTTAATGATGTAAAGATGTGTTGCATTCTTTTATGTTGCATTTATTTAACTCTGTAAAGCCGTGTTTGTCTGCCTAAAACACCTGGCTGGCCTAATAAAGAGCTGAACGGCCAATAGCGAGGCAGAAGAGAGAAACAGGTGGGGCTGGCGGGCAGAGAGAGTAAACAGAAGAAATCTATGGAATAGAGCAAGGAGAGAGGAAAGGAGATGGGGAGGGGGAATGCCAGGGACCATCCACCCAGCTGGCCACAGATTAAGAAGGAAAGAAAGATAAATAGAATAAAAAAAAGGTAAAAAAAAAAACCCAGAAGCAAAACATAGTTAAAGAGAAACAGGGTAATTTAAGTCAGAAAAGCTGGCTAGAAACAAGCCAAGCTAAGGCTGGGCATTCATATGTAAGAATAAGTCTCTGTGTATTTATTTGGGAGCTGTGTGGTGGGCCCCCAAAGAGTAAAAAACAAACAAAAATCCTCAACTACTCCTTCTTCCCTTCCTTCCTTTCTCCTCCTTCTTCTCTCTCTCTCTCTCTCTCTCTCTCTCTCTCTCTCTCTCTCTCTCTCCCTCCCTCCCTCCCTCCCTCCCTCCCTCTTTCTTAATTGGTTTTTTGAGATAGGGTTTCTCTGTCTAACAGTCCTGGCTGTCCTGGAACTTGCTCTGTAGACCAGGCTGGCCCTGAATGAAGAGATCTGTCTGCTTCTGCTTCCCAAGTGCTGGGATTAAAGGCATGTGCCACTACTGCCTGACTAGAGTTTTCTTTTAAATTTTCTCCCAGGATATTTTTTGTGTGTTTTAAATTATTTTTAAAGATTTATTTATTTTGATTTTATGTGTATGAGTGTTTTGCTCACAGGTATCCCTGTGTACCATGTGTCTGGTGCTTACCTAGGTAAGAAGAGGGTATCTGTTGTCCTGTTTTAAAAGGTAGCTGCCTTTTAAGCCACAGCTGTCTGAATCAGCAACTGCAGCTCCACCGCTACCAGCAGAGGTTAGGCTGCAAGGGCCATAGCTGGAGGGAAACCTGTTCTCTCAGGCTCCAACTCTTGCAAAGCTATGAAGGGAACTTAACTAAACCTCTCTCCCTCTGAAGAACTCAAGATTCAAAGGTTAAGGTGGAATTCTGCTCTTCAGAGGCTGAATAGCAAGTAGCTCCCCTCCCCTCCTTGCTCAAGTTCTCCAGAAGCCCTCCTGTGCATATCCTCGCCCCTCCTTATGAACCCTTTCTCACCTGGCTCCTCCCTACCACTTCCTGTCAGCTACTTGCTGACTCAGCCTCCTGGCCGCAGGTGAATTTTATTTACTCAAACACATCTTTGCATCGTTAAACAAACGTTCCAGAGCATAAACAAAAGTAACATACCTTGAAATAAGATTCTGCAACAGGTATCAGTTCCTTCTGGAGCTATTATGGAAAGTTGTGAGCTGCCATGTGGTTGTTAGGAATTGTTGAACCCAGATCTTCTACAAGAATACATGCTCCTACCGTTAATATTCTGACCCGCCCCTGGGCGCTGCCCAGCCTCCTGACGTAAGAGCTTCATTTTAAGGAAAAAACCCTCCCCTTCCTTTCTCTCTCTTCTACTTTTCCTCCCACAAGGTGTGCACCCTCGACTCCCCCTTCTTCTCTTTCTCTTTCTTCTCTCCCTCTTTCCTATCTTTCTCTTCGTCTATTATAATAAACCGTTTCCACGCAGATGCAGCGTCTGGGTCTCGAATGACTGTCTGCTGCCACCTCGCCGCCATGCTCGAATGGCATGGGTGGCCACCAGCCGGCTGGTGCATCTGCCCAGCATGCCGGCATGTTTCCCTTGGGGTCCCCCATGCAACATATCATAGCACTTACACTCAGCCATCTCTCCAGCTTCCGAGTGTGTGTGTGTGTGTGTGTGTGTGTGTGTGTGTGTGTGTGTGGTTTTAAAATGAGATGTTTGTCACAAAACACTTACACACAATAATTGGGCACAATGTGATCTTGCACGTTACTTTTTGTTTTGGACTGATTTTATTTGGCACACACACAAAGCATCTAGGAACGAAGGGTGGTCGGATGAAGATCCCCAGATATTAACAGGAAAAAGAATATGACAAGAAATATTTAAAACATCTATAATGTTGGCTGAATTTTGGAAAAAAAAATATTGATTACAGACAGACAGATTTTCCAAATATCCAGTTACTTACTTTCTGGACTCAGTGTCTGACTGACCGATGCAACTACCAATTCAAGGGAATTATTCCTACATTATTCAAATTCCAAATTAAGAAGAAAAGGAAAATTTGGTGACAGATAGGCTGACTGGTCAGAAAAAACATTCTCTCTGGCTGTGTGGATTACAGTTTTTAATGGTCCCAAGCTTATACTTTAGGAAACAAATGACCGACGGTTCTTTTTGATGACGAATATGGCGATAAGTGAGCTCGCTAGAGAGATTTAGTTAAACGATCCTCATGACAAATGAGTCTTGTCCAGTCTTGGCGGTGAAAGCCAATCCCACTCACTAATTGCTGCACCCTATGGGGTGCTTTGTTTTAGACCAACGGGAGGGGAGAAAGGAGATGGCTGACTTTCGCGGGAAGAATACTTTTCTCTTTCTTTCTGTATTTTTCCCCTAATGAGTTCCAATGGTGTGGGCTCCCAGCCGCATGGGTAACAGCCTTTTGCCATCGGTCTGAGTAAACTTCCACAACTGTACAACGTGGAGATCAGAGAACACGTCTTCAAAGCTAATTGAGTCAGCATGCTGGCCCGCCACAGCTGCTGGCTCCGAGTCGATGGTGTCCCAGGACAGAAACCCAATGTGTAGCATCAGGATAATCAAGTCCTCTGCTGCTTCTTCCTGCACCTGGCTTTTATCAGTGCTCAGGCTGCTGCTGTCAGCATCTACTCGAGCAGGAAGAGACCACTATTTTTTTTTAAAAGTGATTTAACAAGTTACATTTATTTATGATTTATTTGTGTGTGTGTGTGTGTGTGTGTGTGTGTGTGTGTGTGTGTGTGTAGAACAACTCCCCCTGAGTTTATTCTCTGCTTCCACTTTTGTGGGTCTCAGGGCTTGACCTCCGTTCATCCGCGGTGGCAACAAGCCCTTTTACCAACTGAGCCACCATGGCGGCCCAAGGGATGCCATCCTTTTAAGGCTGGATTGGTTTACGATTTTACTGACCCACTGGGACAACACGGTGGCACAGAAAAGCCGCTTCCTGAGATAGACAGGAGTCATTTCCAGAGTCTCTTCAGAGTCCCTTCAAACAGCTTCCTCCTTCCTTCCACCATTGCCTTTACCAACGACGACGACGACGACGCTGATACCAGACTCCGCAAGCTCTACGGGATAGGTGTTTGACGGACTTGGCTGCGGGGAAACACACCTCATATTTTCCACCGGCGCTGTTAGAAGTTAGGCATTTTGCCCTTTCCCTTGCCAGGCTAGGCATAGTGCGGCACAGCAATTAAGCACACGAACTCTGGAACAGGCTACCTGTGTCTGAATCCTCACTCTGCCACTTCCTTCCACAGGGCATTGAGTACATCACTCCACCTACCTGTGTCTTAGAGTCCTCATCTGGAAAATGGGGAGCCTCATAAAACCTGCCTCCACGTACTTGGGAGGAAGATATGAGTGTACAGGAATCTAATGCTTAGATTGAGACTGGCACATGCACACTGTGCTTCTGATTATACGATGCTATTTTGTAACAAAGAGGGCCTGAAAAGGGCCTGTGTTCTCTTTGAGTATCTGTAATGGCATTTAAACCAAAAGAAAATTTGGCTTGTTAACAACCATTGTCACAGTCACAAAGTATTTCAATATCTATGTTCTAAAGAAGAAAAAGACATGCAAATTCTTCTCAAGGAACCCCAGTAATTGGATATTTTGAGACCAAGAAGGAAGCAAGGTTACTTTTTAACTAGATCCATTGGGGTTAGATGTAAATTCATTTCAAATTCTTTCAGAAAATTCTACTTCCTCTATTTGAGTTACTCTCTTCAGACTTCGAAGGGAATATTCCCTGAGGGGGTCAGTCGGGGAAGAACTTGAATCCGCCCCCTCTGCATTTCCTTACCTCAGTTTTATTTGGCCGGTAAAGATCTCTCGGGACCCTCAGTCAGTGTCAAACTCTCTCCCTGTCTCTACCCCCTTCACAGCCTCACTCTGTCCACCTCCTCTTCTTTTTGTTACCTGTCCGCTTCCCCCCTCAGTTACCTGCGAATCCAAGCCCTTCACTCACAGCTCCGTTTTCACTCCCTTTGAAAAGCTTTCCACTCATTTTCTAGGACACGTGGATTGCTTTCGCTGATTATAACTAAACGTTGGGTTGAAGCTCCTCTTTAGCATGTGTATCTTGGTTGGCTGTGGTGTCCTTGGAAATTTCAACCATACGGACTTCTGGCTTGCCAAACTTCACCCTCGTGCCCGCTCTACTTCATGTAGTCATTTCATATGTATTATGTAGATAAATTATGCTGCATGTATGCATCACCATTTGGGTTCAACTATTTCCAGATGCAAGTGAAGAAAATGTCTCACCAGTACATATTATTGGAGAATAAAAAGAAACCCAGTGGTCTCGATTTTCCTTTGAAACTGCCTACCTGCTGCTAGCAATAATCCCTTGCAAATGAAGATTTAAATTCTCCATGCATTTTAGTCTTGTTCAGACATTACCAAGTGTAAAATTAGTTTTTTTTTTTTTTTTTAAAAAGGAGGCGGGACCTGCTGACATTTTTAGAAAGACCTGGTTTATCCGAGAGTGAGGAAGACTGATGCACAGAAATGGTAAGTTCAGATTCAGTAGGATCTGGAGCAGCTGTTCTCAACCTTCCTAATGCTGCCATGCTTTAACACAGTGCCTCATGGTGTGGTGACCCCAAAGATAAGATTATTTTCACTGCTACTTCATAACTGTACTTTTGCTACTGTTATGAATCATAATGTAAGTATCTGTATTTTCTGATGGCCTTAGGCGACCCCTGTGAGAAGACCATTTGACCTTTGAAGGGGTTGTGAGCCATAGGTTGAGAACCTCTGATCTAGAGCATAATTAGGGGAGGGCCTTGATTGGCCAGAACATGAGCAGGAGTCATGGACACACTGTGGGAATCCAAAGATCGGTGGTGTCCTGCGAGCCACCTCGGATTATGTTACTTCTAACCAACTTGGATTATGTTATTTTTTCCACTGAGATCTGGCCCAAGACTTAGGACCTGGAAAAGAGAGTTCTAGGTCACCTGGAGGCAACTTGCCATCTCTCTTAACCACGGAGTTTAGAGGGCTCTCTGCAGCACAAACCAATCTTAGCAAAAACAAATTAGATCCAATAGTAGGTTTAAAGTTTAATATATATATATATATATATATATATATATATATATGTAATTATTAAGCCCAAATAAGAGATTCTTGTCATTTCTCAACGCTGCCTGGCAGAAGGGATCAGAAAACCATTCCATCCACACACACAGTCCATAACACATGTTTAGATTTCTGAAAGTGGCCAGGATGGAAAGTATTGGCTTTACAAACCCTGCCTGTCTCACTGTTAAATTATTTGCAGACTGTCAAGCAGTATTCATGCTGGAGGGGTCAGAGGTCTCAGAACGGCCCCACCCCCTCCTCTGCTGGAAAGAGCTATTCATACGTGAAAAACAGCATTTGAACCGGGTTTGCATTTTTTTTTTTTTTTTTTTTTTAAAGACGTGACTTCGGGCATTAAACCATACATGTAGCTGTGTAAATTACTCCAGAATGTTTGGGGCCCCGATTCATCCAGTTCTGTGATATCCTCTGGGCTAGAATTTAGCCATACTGAGAAACTCTGTGAAGAGGTTTGAGTGTGTATCATTCTAACACAGCATCTTCTCTTTTAAGTTCTTATTTTTAAAAGTTTTATTTTGGGTCTTTTGGGACAAGTCTCCCTGTGTGGCATAGGCTGGCCTTGAAATAGCAATCCTGGAATGTCTGTGGACCTCCCCACTTCTTCCCATTTTCACAGGTGTGAATGAGGCATCACGTCTGTGTTTGTCTCCCCAGAACAGCCAGGATCAATTTTCTTTGAGTCCTGCTCTAAATCTGTCATTTTTCTTATTAAGGTTGTTATGGAATACAAAGACTCTACTCTCCTATGAAGTCACCACTTTGGGGACTGAGTCTCAACACTGTGGTTATTCCCTGAGCCATACCCTGTCTTGTATCCCCCATTCTGTCTTAACAGCACCCATTTCAGACTCCCTTTGCTCTACTCTCTGTGGGATTCACTGATCCCAAGTCTGTGTGTCTTATTCCTCATCTCTGGGGATAGTCACCTTACCGAGCCTAAGACTTTGTGTCATTGGTATCTGAATCAGTGGTGGCTTCTCAATACTTCATGTGTTTTAAAAGGTTCCAGTGAAATTAGCTTAAGCAATCCATTGATTGTTTATAGATCACTGTTCAACACAGTCTGGAAAGCATTGTGAAGATCACAAAATAATTATCAAAGGTAAATTTTGCCCTCAATTGTGGTAGAATTATAACTTAATGCTGATGATGAGCATGGCAATAGCCCACATATTGTGAAATAAATGACAGAACTCTGTGGTTTGAGAACACCATCCTAAAACTCAGGATATTCGGTCTTGCAAGTGATTTCTTCCCACTAGGTTACCAGAGTCCCTCCTTCAGACTTCTGGTTTTAGTTTTCTGAGCCATTCCATATGGGAGCCATTAGCCACACAGGGCTCTGCGGCCCTCAAAATATGACCTGTGTGACCAAGGAGCAGAAACAATTGCATTTAATTCTAATTAATTTCAACTCCAATTTAAAAGCAAATATTCTGTTAAGCTGTTGGAAATTTTACATGTTTGGAACAACTTGAGTTTAGGAGCCTATTTTGCTTCCTGGCTATAAAGTTTGAAAATCTAAATACAGATCATGAATTAATAGTGAAATTTTAACATCAAAATTCTCTGAGTAGAAGATATATAATAGGTAGTGATAACAGTATGGGGTCAAGAGCGTGAAATATCTACTAATTTGTTTCTATTGGTTGTATCTTGAACTGACAAAATTTTGCATCTATTGGGTTAAACCAGATATACGCCTAAATTTTAGTTCATGGCTGTTACCTTGAAAATTATGAGTTTTTTTTTTTATAATTACTAGAAAACTTTAAGTAACTATATGGAGTACTACATCATTCTATTAGGCCAGCATATCTCTAGATGAGCAAGGTCTTACTGGATTCCTATGTGTCCCCGGGTCCCAAGGCCAGCTTCTTTTGTGCTGTTTTGTTACCCACAGATTTAGAATACTTCCTCCTGTTGCTTTGATTATATCAATGCAGTTTTAGGCGATACATTGTATACCCCAATATATTGTGTACCCTAATAAAATTGCCTGAGGATTGGAGGACAGAGCCAGGCACTAGATTAGACATACAATCAGGCAGTGGTGGCACACACCCTTAATCCTATCATTCAGGAGGCAGAGATCCCTCTGGATCTCTGTGAGTTCAAGACAACATTGGAAATAACCAAGCAGTGGTGGCACACACCTTTTTAATCCCAGCACTGGGAAGCACACACACACCTTTAATCCCAGGAAGTAACATGGCAGGGCTGAGAAAGGTATATGAGACGTGAGGAAACAGGAACTCACTCTCTTTAGGCTGAGGATTTCGTAGAGGTAAGAACTAGTGGCTGGCTGTTCTGCTTCTCTGATCTTTCAGCTTTCACTCTGATATCTGGCTCTGGGTTTTTTTTTTTTTTTTTTTAATTAAAAGACCATCTAAGCTTTGAACAACAGTCTAAAAACAATTCTGTGTTGTCGCATGCTGCTAGAAAGAAATAGAGACCTGTGTTCACATGGCTCTCTACAAGCACTTCATGTGACCTGCACACGTGAGCATGACACTTAGTGGTGTCAGCTTGACAGAATCTAGAATGCTCTGGGGGGATGGATGGGCTTCCATATGTGTCCATGGGGAGTTATCTTGATTATGTTAATTGATGAGGGGAGATTCGAGCAATTCTGTCCACACAGAGTGGATCGTGGACTGTATGGAATGGGGAAAGTAAGGTGAGCGAGCACTAGGAGGCTTTCATTGCTCCCCGGTTCTTGACCGAGGATGAGATGACCAGCTCTTTCAAGCTCCTGCTGCCTTAACATCCTAGCACTGAACTTTGAAACAAGATAAACCATTTATTCTCAAAGTGGCTTTTGTAGAGGTATTTTTATCTCAGCAACATGAAAAGAAACTAAGATAAAGCCTTATAGTTTTGTTGTTTTTTTTTTTTTTTTTGGCTACCAGTGTTTTTATCCCATCTAGTCCATTCTCCGTTGCATTTGCTGCAATGGCTTCATCAATTTCTTCTATAGATTGTTGTTTCCCACAACCTTGTTTGAGGAAATCAGTTCCCTTCTGGATTTAGCTTCATGTCATAGACATGATGCCTTTAATCCCAGCACTCGGGAGGCAGAGGCAGGCGGATCTCTGTGAGTTCAAGGCCAGCCTGGTCTACAAAGTGAGTTCCAGGAAAGGCGCAAAGCTTCACAGAGAAACCCTGTCTCAACCCCCCCCCCAAAAAAAATAAATTTCTGATTAGTGTGTGTGTGTGTGTGTGTGTGTGTGTGTGTGTGTGTGTGTGTATGTTTCTCAGTGTGTCATGGTGCATTTGTGGGGATCAGAGGACAACTTGTAGGAGTTGGTTCTCTCTTTCCACTATGTGAGTTCTAGGGATCAAACCCACAGTGCCTGGATTGGCAGCAAGCACCTTACCAGCGGGGCCACCTTGCCACCCCATATGCTAATTTTTCTAGGTTCCTACGGAAGACACTGAGGATTTTGCCGTTTCTCTTTCTTACGTCTGTGCCTGACCACACTGACCTACCCTCCTCCACAGCTCACCCTCCAGAAGACGGCAAGGAATCGTCCATGAACCGAGAAGAGCTACCTTCTTCATTCACCCACCGCACAGGTGTGTTAAAGAACGTTCCGTCTCGAACCCCAGAAAGAATGAGGTTCAAACCTGTATTGAATAACACTAGCCAATTTTATAATTTTGCACGGTACGGGATTTTTACACTTTGGTGAGTATACTTTCCCTACAATTTACCCCGGCAACAATATACCTATGAAGAGTTTAAGAGAGGAGCCACAGACACATGTTTCCCTTATTACCTCAGTGCAGTGAGAATTTGGAAACAGTATGAGTAGGACTGCACGAGCATCATTCGAGTGCTCTGAGGCCTGGATGTTGGGTCACCCTCTTTCAGTCACTTTTGGAAGCAGGTGGTTGAATGCTTAGAGGGTACGGTTAGAACATGGGAGTATAGTAATCCTCTTTTACTTGTATTTTTTTCTTGATATTAAAAAAAATTTAACTAGCTTCAAGTTGTCTGTACCTTAATTTTAATAGATACTGCATATTTTAGAAAAGCTTATGAAAAATGATTTTTTTACATCCTAGTTCATTTAATGCTCCTTGTGCTAATCTATTCAAATTATATACACTGTGAAAATAATCACATTTTATTTAATTTACATCGTGATGAAGATACTGAAATTCTTTTGTGTTTTAAAATTAATTAGAAAAGAATATAAATCAGAAAGAAATCATATGACTAATGACTGTGCTGAAATGAGGAAGAAACACATTTCCTAAGTGTATAATTCATACATTATGTATGTTTTCATTTTATTACCCCAGATCTTGTGAGTCCATCTACCGAACACACACAGAACCTACAGGGTAATGGTTAAATTCATTTTGCCTGTTTTAGTCATGTGTAAGCCAAGCCACAGTTGGACCTATCTTAAACTTATTCCAGTTAGAAAGTTATGTCAATACAAGAAAATAACACATTGTATTTTACTGTTTGTAACTTTGGTTCATGTGTAATTAATTGGTAAGTATCTAAATGACTAGAAAACAGTATTTCACTCTGCAACAGTGTTTTGTTTTTTTTTTTTTTTTTTTTTTTTTTTTTTTTTTTTTTTTTTGGTTTTTCGAAACAAGGTTTCTCTGTGTAGCTTTGCACCTTTCCTGGAATTCACTTTGTAGATGAGGCTGGCCTCCAACTCACAGAGATCCGCCTGGCTCTGCCTCCCGAGTGCTGGGATTAAAGGATGCACCACCTCCACCCGGTGCAACAATGTATCCTTTTCATGCTAAGTGACAGCATGCATGGCTGCCTAAACAGCTCGAGTTTCCTCTTTGGTGCTTCCGTTCTCTCCCAGCAGGCACAACTGAGCCCACTCTCAAAAGGTGGGAGCAGGGAGTTGGTAGACAGAAGCCAATCCTCAGGCGTTCTTACCTATTTCCATCCAACAGAAACATGTATTCTGCCATAATTCTGGAGGGGGCTAGCCTAAGGTCAGGTGGGCAGCAGGATGGGTTTCTTTTGGAGAGCTACGAGGACACCATTGATGCAGTTCCCACCTCATTCTCTCTGTGGTACCCAGCCATCTTTCCCCTTGTCTTTCTGTATTGTTCTCCAGCGTGTGTGTGTGTGTGTGTGTGTGTGTGTGTGTGTGTGTGTGTGTGCGCGTGTGTGTGTGTGTGTGTGTGTGTGTGTGTGTGTGTGTTTACAAATTTCCTCTTTTGCCTGGATCAGGGCCAGCTGGATTCCCGAGGGCCCACCCTCATGACCTCACTGTCATTTAATTATCTCGGTGAAGACTATCTCCAAACAATGCCACATTCTGAGGTAATGAGGAATGGGGCCGTCCCTCATAAACCTTGAGGGGGGGGCCCAGTTCCTCTTCCACAGTGTCCCTGCTCAGATGTGAAGGGACTGGCATCTCACTTTCAACCCTGCTGTCCATCCATTCTTGAGCTTATCTTCAAGACAGTGTATCACTAATTTTTTTGCTGCTATGGACAAAAATTAAAAATTTAGAAAAAAAATTAATTAATTAATTAAAAAAATTCTCTGGTGGGATCATTTTCCCAGACTCAATTTTGACTCTTGTTTTCTTAAAATTATTAACAAAGTTTTGCACAAGCAGATACAACAACATTCTCCCCAGACTACAAAGCAAATAGTTCTCTTCAACTTTATGAAGATTTAGCAATGCTCCTGTTTTTGCCTTTTTTTTTTAAATTTTTTTATGCAATTACTCTTCAAGGTAATAAACATGAGTCATACTTTTACGGTTCTTAATCTATTTTTATGTATCTGCATAATATGTAGTTGATGAACTTTAATCAAATCTGAAGCGAGGGTCCCCTCGAGGCCATTTCCAGGCTAGTTTTGCTGCAAACCTCAGTGAGGGAGGGAATTTGGTTAGCTCAGCACACAATGCATGGGCTAATGAGAAGCATGTCTGTGCTGGCTGGGCATAATGGCCTGGCCACAGATACTGGTTGTTAAAGCAAACTACACACCATCCAAGGCCTAACTGCCAATGATTCCACGGTGTAACATAACTTAATTGAATAAGCTCTTGGCTTGGAAAATGTAAATAGGAAGCGAGGTAACAAGAGCAAGCACGTCTGTCAGTAAGCCACGTAGCCCTGCTCTGGACAAGTTCCAGGAGATTACCGCATAGGCTGTGCTCTCAACATAGCAGCCAGTCGGTATTCGCTCTTGAAGACATGTTCTAGCCCAGTAACCGGTACACAGCCAAGCGACTGATCAATTCTGCTGAAGCCCCAAATATGACAAAAGGGCCTTCAATTCCATTTGCAGAGAAATGGTTGTCCACATGATGGAATTCAGCAGGGTTCTCCTTTCTCCAAGACCGTCCTCAAGGGCAGCTGTTCTCAACCTGTGGGTCGCAACCCCTTTGGGGTTTAAAGGACCCTTCACAAGGGTCACCTAAGACCACTGGAAAACAGATGTTTACATTACAGTTCATAACAGTAGCAAAATCACAGTTATGAAGTATCAGTGAAGTAATTTAGTGGTTGGGGGGTCACTACAACACGAGGAACTACATGAAAGGGTCACAGCATTAGGAAGGTTGAGAACCACTGACCCAGGCCTTTCTCCACCATCCTCTATGAAATGGTATGTATAATTCTCTCTTGTTTTCTTTCTTTGGACAAGGTCTCACTGTGTAGCTCTGCTAGCCTGGCACTTGCTGTGTAGATCAAGCCAGCCTCAAATTCAAATCTATACATGCCATTGCCTCCTGAATACTGGGATTAAAGGTATGCTATAAATATTCTTAAAATCATTGTCTTGTCCATAGTCCATTTTATTATTGCATAAGTCTATCTCCTCTATTTATTCTGTACACCAGAACACCTTTTGTTGATTTTTCTTTCAATTTTTAGTCATAATGTTCGATATATTTTGAAAGTAGAATAAGAATGAGAAAAGCAGGGGGCATTAAATTCTAAAATCAGGGAATGAGAAGGGATTTCCAAAGTCAATTTGTCATATTCTCTCTATTCTGGGTGCTGACATGGAAGACAAGAATCCTACGTAGATCCATGAGCATTTTGGAGAAAGGCTGATAATCTTTTACATATATTAATATATAGTGTATGCAAGCTACAAACGCTCCACTTGCCATTGGGTGTGACATTCACTAGCAGCCTCAAGTGTGACCATATTCCCCACAGCAGGAAAATGGAAAGTTGGATCATGATATCAGTTCTCTGTCGTACAGAAATGCCAGCATACATACGGGACAAGTCCTCAGACAGTGACCAGCTGCCAGTAAGGCCATCATGTGACAGGCCTTCATCTCTCAATGTGCCTTGACGTTGATATGTGTGTGGCCTATCTTCTCACCATGCTCACTATTCTCACAGTTACTAAACATGAGTGTGGGTGCACGCCAATTACACCAACACTCAGATTCGGGTCCAGACATTGTACAACAGTTTTCGTGAGCCCGTGATTCTTCAAGAGCTCCCATCTTCTTAGAAACATCCTTCTTCCAAATCTCTAGGAAAGGTTTTACATGTAATTGGTGGCCATATTTATTTATTTGTTTTATTGGAGTTGGTCAAATCTTAAAGAAACATCTTGGATGAGAGCTGATCATCACTAAGTTGTTTTTTTTTGTTTGTTTTGTTTCGTTTTTTACAGGGAACACCTTCAATTTCAATCTCTCTGTGCT
Organism: Peromyscus californicus insignis; assembly: GCF_007827085.1. Lineage (NCBI taxonomy): Eukaryota > Metazoa > Chordata > Mammalia > Rodentia > Cricetidae > Peromyscus > Peromyscus californicus. Next base: position 42,258,886 of record NW_026294535.1, on the reverse strand, counting down.
ATAACATATTCTTTACTTATATCCAACATGTTTTCATTTGCATATTCCTGAACAAAGCATTTATCCATTTAGCAATCCTGTTGTGAATAATACTTGGCCTATTGTCTGTTTCTGTTTCTTTCTGGGAGATAGGAATTTGACCTGTGACCCTGCACCTGCTAAGCACGTGTTCTACCACCAAACTACCCACAGCTCCTGCCACCTCTTATTTTCAGTTCGACTTTTCCTTTCCTTTGCAAGTCAGTTAACGGCCATTGGTAGAAAATAGCTTCAGCTATAACACTCTCTCTCTCTCTCTCTCTCTCTCTCTCTCTCTCTCTCTGTGTAATTGTTAAAATGGAGATAGGAGTTAATTATCTTAATTCCTCTAAGAAAAACAATCCTAGGAGTTAGACATCACTGTTCTGTGCCCTGCACAAAGACCATTTTTGTGTGTGTGTGCTGTTTTGTTGTTGTTGTTTTTCGAGACAGGGTTTCTCTGTGTAGCTTTGCGCCTTTTCCTGGATCTCGCTCTGTAGCCCAGGCTGGCCTCGAACTCACAGAGATCTGCCTGCCTCTGCCTCCTGAGTGCTGGGGTTAAAGGTGAGCGCCACCACCGCCCGGCTCAAAGACCATTCTAAGAGAGAAGGGAATGTTGGGAAATCAGTGCATTCTTAAAAACTGCCAAAAAGACGGGGGGTGGGGGTAGGGGTGGGGGGGGTGGTGCAGGACAAAAATTCCCACCAAACTTTACCAGAAATTTACTAAACTGTACAACAAATTACCATGTGGAACCCCTTCCCTCTCATTATTAATACAACTAGAAACTAGGAAAATATGCCAGGGATAATTTGAAGGATAGCCACTGGGATTCCTGTCAGCTAGAGGACCCATGTTTCCTTGACTCAGGGTGAACTTCCCCTACACTTCTCTAACTTACTTACCATATTCTTAGTTCTCTGGTAAGATCCTGCTTCAACTAGAGATGCTGGCTATCATCTACAAAGGATGCACTTGCTCAGGAATCTTATGCTGGGTTCTCTGAAATTCAGTTATGTCTTCTCTTGAAGCACTGTTGTGGTGGGTTGAAAGAAAATGACCCTAAAGAGAGTGTCACTAGTAGGAGGTATGGCCTTGTTGGAGGGAGCGTGTCACTGTGGGGGCAGGCTTTGGGGTCTCTTCTGCTCAAGCTTCCCTCAGTGTGACAGTCAGTCCAGTCGACTTCCTGCTGCCTCTGAGTCAAGATGCAGCACTCTCAGCTCCAGCACCACGTCTGCCTGCACGCCACCATGCTCCCCGCCATGATGATAATGGACCAAACCTCTGAAACTGTAAGTGGGCCCCCTCAATCAAATGTTTTCATTTATAAGAGTTGCCATGGTCACGGTGTCTCTTTGCAGCAGTAAAAACCCAAACTAAAACTACTGTCTAGTGTTGCTTCCTACATTCAATGGGCAGATATCAATAAGTGCCTCTCAAATGATGCCTCAATAAATCTGGGTCGATCTTCTTCAGCATAGTCCTTTTGGTTCTGTCAAAGCCTTCCAAATATTGGCAAACTATACCATTCTGTCACAGAACACTGGAGTGTATATATTCATTGAAAGAATAAATGATTTAAAAATAAGACCTCATGTTGGAGTCAGTTTTAAAAAAGCTCCCTAATTCTCAAATACCGAACAACTTGAGAAATACAATAAACCAAGTGTTACTAGGCCATCAACCCAAGTATAAACTAAATATGAATGGGTCTATGCTGACAGAAATGACGACTGAGGAAATGAACAAAAGGAGAAGGAAATCCCTCTATGAGAGAATTCCTAACAATGCAAGTTGATACTTTCTCCCACAGGCTAAGGTTCCTCCCAGCTTAGTGTAAACTGGATTTTAGGAACACTCCAGAAACACGTAGGGACAATGAGAAAATCAGTGACTTTGTAGTGGGGAAGCCCGGATAAAGGTGGCCATAAACAAGCGGACAAGGTGGATTTCACCAGTGATGCGTCCAGCTCTTTTCAGGCATCCTGTCATGTGATGGAAATGGTACTTTGTGTCTGCGGAGCTTTTCACTAAATTGTGTATCTTTGCCTGACCATGAGAAAGGCAGCAGGCAAATGCTAATGAAGAATATTATAGTCTCTCTCTCTTTCTCTCTCTCTCTCTCCTCTCCCTGTTCCTCTCCTCTCTTCTCCTCCCCTCCCCCCCCACAACTGTAGTGTATATATTTGTTCTGGTGGGTATTTAGGGGCATGTGTATGTACATGTGAGTAGAGGCCAGAAGTAGACATTGGATATCTTCTACAATCATTCTCGCTGGTTGAGACAGGGTCTTCCTTGCTGACTGAGTGAGCCTGGCTGGTCAGTGAGTTGCAGGGATCCATCTGTCTCCACTTCCCCAGCCTTGGATTACAGACTCAGCCACAGAGCCCAGCTTTTTATGTGGGTGTTGGGGATTTGAACTCAGGTCCTCACATTTGCCTCGCTAGGGCTCTCCCTCCTGAGCTACCTCCCCAGCCCAAGGAGACCAAGAAGACATGAGGAGTCAATTGCAGTGGGAAATTTTAAGCTGGACCCTGGAACACAGAAAGGATATCCCTGGGAAAGTGTGAGGAGCAAACAGTCTTCATATTAGTATAGTATGCTACCCTCAGTGAAGGAAAGATGCCTTGCCCCCTCACCCATTACCACCTGTGGCAGGTAGGAGATCTGACCCTGGGGTCACAAGAGTGGAAAAGCTAGCCCTGACCCTCACCAGCTGCAGCACCCAGGATAGCGGGCCCTGCACCCCTCCTGGGCGGCACACTGGAGCTGATACTGTTGTGGGGGGCACAGGTGAGCCAGCCCTGAGGGGGTGAGAGCAAGAGAGCTCACAACCCCCACTCCCACCCTACACCCCCTACAGCAATCAAGAGGGAGGACCCTGCACCTTGCCTGGGCAAAACAGTAGAGCTGGCCCTGGCAAGACGAGTGAGGGGACCTGGATCTGAGGGCCTGAGAGCAAGAGAACTGTCTCCGCTCCTTGCTATAGGCTGTATCGGGCGAGCTAGCCAAGGAGGTGCTGGAGAGCTTGCTCAGTAGTGACCATGAAGGAGAGCTAGAGAGCTGGCCAACCCAGCTACCACCGAGGCCCAGAAACAGGGCTATGAGTTGGCCACCCCAACACCCACCAAACCTATGAACTGTTGGAGCATGTGAAGGGGACGAACCTACAGGTCCCAAACAGCAGGATCTCCATGACACAGGACAACAACAGGATATCCAAGGGGAGCCCCAGGGAGAGCCCATTATTGGTGGTGTAGCAGAAACCAGAGGCCCTGAGCCAGACCAATGACTCACAGCAATGAGCACTTGCAGGTGAAGATGAATGGACTAAAGGGTGAACTGTGACTCAACGGGCCACCCTACGGCATCCACAAGGTTCTTTCCTTATTTGTTTGTTTTGGGTTTGGTTTTGTTTCTTTGAAATGTTTAGAGTTTTGGCTTTTCTTTTAAAATTGGTTTTGATTTGGAGGGGAGGCTGCAGGGGCAGATTTGAAGAGATTGGAACGCATGATGTAAAATCCACAAAGGATCAATAAAAGTAAGAAAAGAAACAGTATGCCACCCACGCTGATTTCTCAATATGGACAAGTGCATCACAGCTCACAAAGACATAATGCTAAGAGAAACTGGGTAAAAGGTGTGGAAACACCATACAAGACTCTCAACTTTTCTGTCAATCTAAAATAATTGCAAAATAAAATTTTCTTTTAAAAGAGCCCTTTTTATATGGCATCACTCTTCATTAAACAATTTCAAACACAAAGTGAATGTGTACAAAAAAAATGAAATTCTGCCTCTTCCTCTGTTTCATCTGTGATATTGTAACATGGTGTTTAGCAAAGGAAGCCGTGAGTCTTAATCAACTCAATAAGCAACATTACAAAGCTCTCCAAAACCCTAGATGAAAGAAAATTATAAAGTATGTAAATAAAGTCTTAGTTTAGCCATGCAAAATGTTTCTGGGTACACGAGGCCTAAATAAAAGAAGATCTTTTGTGAGCTGTTTTCTCTAATCAAATCCATTCTGCCTATGACTGTGAGTGCACTATACCGAAGGAACTGATTGAAAACTGAAAATTATAATCATTTTCACTATGAGGCATCATGTATTAACAGAAACAGTTGAAAAACCATTCAGCGGTTTTCATGAGAGCTCCCAGGTGGAGTTTCTAAAGTATTACTGGATGAGAGCTCCGTAGGGTTGGTGTTCCGCCAAACACGACCCTCTGCAGAATTGACACAGCTTAGGAGGATCCAGATTGTCTTCCCAGGAGTTCCACATTTTTTTTTTTTTTTTTTTTTTTTTTTTTTTTTTTTTTTTTTGGTTTTTCGAGACAGGGTTTCTCTGTGTAGCTTTGCGCCTTTCCTGGAACTCACTTGGTAGTCCAGGCTGGCCTCGAACTCACAGAGATCCGCCTGGCTCTGCCTCCCGAGTGCTGGGATTAAAGGCGTGCGCCACCACCGCCCGGCGAGTTCCACATTTTTTAATCAATGTCCACCTCCTCTCACACAGGGTCCTTGTTTGCCAACAGTGTTCTTGCCCTGTGCTCCATTGACGTGGAGATTCTGTCATGCATGTGCCTAGCTTTTTTCTCTCTGTATATCTCTTGGATTTCCTGCCTGCCTCTAAGTGCCTTGCCACAGGCCAACCAACGTGAACAACATATGTTCCATTCACAGTGTATGGAAAGATATCCCCCAGCACCTCCTCATCAAAAAGTTTGAATTTTCAAAAGACTGTAGAGATGGCTCAGAGGTTGGGAGCACTGGCGGCCTTGCCAGAGGACCGGGGTTTGATTCCCAGCAACCACAAATGACTGTAAATACAGTTCCAGGGGACTTGACACTCTCTCTGACTTCTACAGACAGGTGACACAATGTGGTACACATACATACATGCAGGCAAAGCTCTTGTGCTGGCTAGTTTTAGGTCAACTGGACACAAGCTAAGTGGCCTGAGAGGAAGGAACCTCAATTGAGAAAATGCCTCCATCAGATCCTTCTGTGAGTGGACAAACCTGTAGGGTATTTTCTTGATTAGTGATTGATGGGGGAGGGCACAGCCTATCATGGATGGGGTCATCCCTGGTCCTGGGTTCTATAAGAAAGCAGGCTGAGCAAGCCAGGAGGAGCAAGCCAGTAAGCAGCACCCCTTCACAGTTTCTGTATCAGTTCCTGCCTCCAGGTTCCTGCCCTGCTTGAATTCTTGTCCTGACTTCTTTTGATGATGAACAGTGATGTGGAGGTGTAAGCCAAATAAACCCTTTCTTCCCCAAGTTGCTTTGGTCATGGTGTTTTGTTACAGAAATAGTTACCCTAACTAAGGCAGCACCCATACACATGAAAAATTTTAAATATTAAAAACATAAAGATTTAGAAAAAAGTTTGAATTTTCAGTTTTTAATGTGTGTATCATGCGTGCGTGTGTGTGTGTGTGTGTGTGTGTGTGTGTGTGTGTGTGTGTATTCTGAGATGTGGAGGTCAGGTGAGTGTCTTCGTCAATTGCTCTCCACCTTATTCTCTAAGACAAGAGTCTCTTACTGAACCCAGGACTTCCCCTCATGGCTAGGCTGGCTGGCCAGCAAGCCCATGGCATCTCTGCTTTCTCAGCACCGGGATTACACAGTGTGCCACAGCCATAACTAAGCAAGTGCCTCACCCATTGAGTCATCTCTCTAGCCCGGAATCCTACCTTGGGGAGGGGATGATTCCAGAGGGAAGAGAGCCTGAGAGGAGACACTGGTCTCCTACCTGTGTCTGGGGACTCAGCCTTAGGGGACCAGTGCAACCAGCTGTTTATCTGTAGAGACACACGTTTGCAAGACTGATATTTGCCATTGAGAATTGAATACAGCAGTCACCGCTCCCAGAAGCATATGGATGATCCACTTTGGAAAATGTAAACATAGCTGGAGCTTTGACCCTGTGAATGTTAGCCACAGGGCTGCAGGGAGAGCCTGGGGCTTTCAGGAAGACAGCTGAAAGACTGCAACTTGAAAGGGGCTTTTTTTTTTCTTTATGTGACAAATGCCCCAAACTTGAGTAATCCTGCAATTTTCAATAAGCCCAATTGATAGGGGAATGACTCACTCTTGCCTCATAGGTAGAAGAATGGACTTCGAGAAACACAACCCGGATGGTTCATTTCACAACGCAAAGCTTCGCATTAAATAAATATAACTCAAGTCACAATGAAATGATGACTGATGTTTTTCATCAGCATCCAATTATCATTCCGTCAGGCACCTTGTCTGGGCCAAAGCAAACACAGTGTGCATCTAGAGAGGTACACGCTCCATGTGTTTCAAACCCACTCTCAGGATAGCACCACGTCTGTAGAATTTCTTCACTTCTCAGATCATGTTACAGGAGAGAGCTCTACTAGGGAATCTGCGTCTTGTGTTGTCACCCTCTCTCCTTCCAAAGGAATATCAGATGCTTTCGCTGTTTGAAATTAGGAAGAAGGCCCACTTGCCTCCTTTAATTCAGTCCATTGGAATAACCTGCATCTGGTGTTCTTTGCCCTTTGTGAGTGTGAAGGCAGCCATTTGTGCAGCTGACAAGATGTCCGGCTGTGGTGTCAGATCTTGGAGGAGGTGGGATAAACAGAGGGGATTTCAGAAAAACAAAAACAAAATAAAAACATCCCTCTTATGGGGCTTCAAAGGAAGCCGACTCATTCATGAACAGCTCTTCAATAGAGCACAATCCTTTTCCATTTTGTTCTGGGTTCAGTCTGAAGTTCAAAAGGGAAGTGATGGATGGCTTGGAAGCTGTTGCAGTTTAAAAAAAAAAAAAAAAAAAGCTCCTCATTCCCAGTGATGCCTTTTGTCCCAGATCACGTTGCTAGCTGCTCCCTCAAGGAGGGAAAAGCATTCTCCCTACTCAGCTCCCCCTCTCTTTGTGGCGGGGGGTGGGGGGGGGTGGGGGGGGTGGGGGGGGGTGGGGGGGGGTGGGGTGGGGTGGGGTGGGGTGGGGGGCAGCAACAGCTGCTTCATCATTCTGCAGTTACTCACTGGCTGAGGAAAACAAAGAGCTCACCTTCTCTGTCTGAAATTGCAGGAAGGGCTAAGCATTGAAATGCAATTAATTGCTCAAACTGGAATTTGGCCAGAACCCCAGGGCTAGCAACGTATATTTAAGGGGCGGGAGAGAGGTGAAGCTTTAATGAAATTAGAAGAGATCTAAACATTATATCAAAACAGACATCACAAACATACTCGTGGCTCACTTTAGCTTGGAACAGCTTGGAGAAAAAGAAGTTGAGTCTTCTAGAATTCTGAGTCTCCACAGTGTGAGTAAAATCCTAAAGTGACTTTGCCTCACATCTAAAAAGTTGCTGCAAGCCAGAATAATAATTGAGATGCTGCGCTGGCTTGAATTTCTTGTTGATTCCATCTTAACCCTCAGTTCATGGGTTCCTGTTTAAGTGGGCAGAACTCATAAAGGGCATGTGAAGATCCAGCCTGTGGAGGCCTGAAGCATAGCCCTTGCTTGCTCTGCTTCATCTGAGGCATACTGTGGACGTCCATGAGGCTTATTTCAATTCAGACAACATTTGTGGGCCAAGGGGACGCCAAGAGCTGCAACCATCAGACATGTCCCTGAAACAGCGTGAGCTCTTTGGAAACTGAGACACTAGCAAAACCCACCCTGGGAGCACTTACCATTGACTGGGCAGGGAAAGCGCAGCCAGACGCACCAACATCCTGTATGGAGTCCAGACTTGTGTGGGCAGGATGCTAGGTGCCATACTTGCTACGTGGAATAGCTTTACCAGCAGGTGGTCCAGCCTGTGACAGAAGAACACAGTCAAGAGATGCAGCAGACAAGAACTTCGGTGGTCATTATTTACTCTCAATAACAGCCTAGGTATCTAATGTGCTGTAGACACTGTGGGTGATGTTAAGGGTGTAAGCATTTGGAATGGGAGATTCTAGAATGCAGTTCAATGGGCAATCAAAAATAAGCCAGCAAGAGAGATCGCTTGTGATCATTTATGGTCACATTCCAGGAAAACCACAGGTCAGCTTTCTGATAAGAGTTCATCACTCTGTCATAGAGGACAAAGAGAGAGAGAGAGACAGAGACAGAGAGATAGAGGGGGAGAGGGGAGGAGAAGAAAGACGAGGAGGAGGGGGAGGAGGAGGAAGAAGATGAAGGAGGAGGAGATGATGATGATGATCAGAGTCAGGTGTATGACTTAAACCAGAGTGGGTCTCCAGAGGACGTTGCATGGAGCCCTTGCATGCCCCTGCACTGTTCTTCATTCTGAGCAAACAAAGCCATGTACCACTCAACAGGGATTTTTACAGACAGCCGACTGCACAGTGCCTCCATAAGGTTATATCATTTGATGATATCATGGACATCTTCATTTGCATAGTCAGAATCCGGTATCCACACAGTGATAAAATGACCTAACGCTTCATTTCTCAGAACATATCCCCATTGTTACATGACTGTATCTTGCTTGCAAGGCTTCCTTTGCCTCAAATCTACTTTGCCTCTACTTTGCCTCAACTGAGGAATAAAATTACCTCAGGTAGTGACTAAACCATCAAAGCGATGCCACATAGTAGATCCGTCATTTGCATGTAGTTTGTTAATTTTGTATTTAGTAAGAATATATTAGGTACTAGAAATTACATCAGGTCCTTTAGATGCAAAGGCAAATATAATGAGAGTCCTATTTAAGAAATGTGTGGTCAGTTCAATTAGGCATTGATTAAACTAGCTACCGTGAACAATGTAGTATATGCCTTAACTGCCCCTACTGAGATTATGCCCTAATAAGCTTGAGGGGCAGTTTGGGTGTTTCCATAATACATCATCTCATGATGTCATGGGTCCTCATCATGGGACTAGATCTTAGGCTAGACTAGGAAACCACAGTAAAGGTTAATTAAAGCAAAGGACTTCACCTGAGAGTGAAATTGAGTCCAAATGTCCCAAGGGACCCAAACACTACAGAGGATTCTAGCTTGAGACCCTGGGTACATCAAGAAGAGAGAGAGGTTGGGACTTAAAAAAAAAAAAAAAAGGAAGTTGATGTGACAATGGCAGAGAAAAAGAAAAGCCACCCTAAGTGAAAGTTCAGCCCTTCATTTCAGGCATTCCAAGAAAGGGAGGCCAAGCCAGTTTTGAAAAGTCAGCACAGGGTAAAGGTAAGAACACATACACAAAAGTGGACAGTGTGTGTGTGTGTGGGGGGTGGGGGGGATGAAGACAAAAACTCACGGAGCCACAGCATGGATGGAGATCACGTGTCCCTGTCCCGGAGATCTGCAGAGAAGGAGGCTACAAGGATTTGGCTCCACAAGCCAACGGCAGTTAGCCAGACAGGCAAAGACAGGACGACCCTAGGGAGACGCAGAGGCCCGTCACCCGAGACCCTCCCCACTGAGCACTCCTGGAGCAGCCAAGGGACAGAAGGCTAAACACAAGTTTACTCATCTGACTCCTTCGTGGAGCACAGACAGGGACGGCATCCCCTGTCCCTCTTCTCTGGATTGTCACTCTACAAACCACAGGCACAGATTCTGTGCAAGTGCCAGAACTAACTAATTCCAAGTTAATATTACTATTATTAATTGCAAGTTAATATTATTATTATTAATTGCAAGTTAATATTATTATTAGCTTCTATCTTGCTGACCACTCACCAACTAGAATTATTTGTGGCTTCCTAACACTTTGGTTTCTAATTCCTTCCTCAGAAAAACATTAAATCTGCCTCAGGGTAGAGCTCAGTGGTTGAGCATGGGCTCTTGCATGAGTGAGGCCCTTGATTCACTTTCCAGCATTGGATAAATATCAACAACAACAGAACAACAAACAAAAACAAAAAACCCGAAAGCAGTGAATCTGCTTTATTCAGTCAGGTAAGAAGAAGGAGGAGGAGGAGGAAGAGGAAGAGGAAGGAGGAGGAGAAGGAGGAGGAAGAGGAGGAGGAGGAGGAGAAAAAAGAAGAGGAAGAGGAGGAGGAGAGGAAGAAGAAGAAGAAGAAGAAGAAGAAGAAGAAGAAGAAGAAGAAGAAGAAGAAGAAGAAGAAGAGGAAGAGGAAGAGGAAGAGGAAGAGGAAGAGGAAGAGGAAGAATCACTATTTTTTATGCCTCCTGGTGAATTACAGCCCCGTATATGATCCTGGTACTTAATCACTGTTAAATATCAACTTAACTGCTGAGGGCTCAGGTTGCCTGGTTTTATTTTGAGGTCTTCCACCTCTCGTATATTTATTTTCTCAGGTTTCCCAGCTTAGGAACTGCAGGAGATAGACTCAGCCACTCACCACAAACACAAGATTTGCCGAAGGGCACCGTGGCCCTCTGAGGACTAATAGTTTCTGGCTGTTTGTGGACCTTAGTTTTAAGCTCAGCAATCCAGCCTCAGGTGGTATTTCGTTACTGTCCCATTGTTTAATCATCAGTTATTTGGATATTTGGATGCTGGTCATAGCGGTGGTAGAAGTTTGTAAAAAAATTTTTCTGTTCTGAATTATGAAAGCAAACAAAAACCCAGTCCTATCCTTGGATCAAGCTGCCCCTAGATCATGTTGCTCTTATCTTTATACATATTTTTTTTGTAAGTATTACCAAACCAGTGATCGCATAAGATGACTGATTAAACATTTGGGGGTAAGTATGGGGATCATTAGGTGCTGATGGTAGCCAGTGAGGAAACCTCCCTTAGACAGAGTGGGACACTGGATAATTTCAACAAGTCTGTTTATTGTTCTGCTTAGTTTATGGTCTTCAGTGTGGGGGTATTAATAATAATCCGTCTAAATCACAGAGCACGTTTCTTAGGAGAATACAAAGCATTCCCTCATACCTTCTCTCCGTTCATGTCTGCAACATCCCCCATAAAGCAGGAGGTTCAGGTATTCAGACAGGAAACCAAAGCAGACGCTAAATGACTTTCCCGGGGACATATGGTTAGCCACAGACAGAGCCATAACAAGAATGCGAGTCCCTTGACATTGAGGTCAGGGCTGATGCCATCAGACTGGAGCTTTTCAAAGGATGATCTGTGAAAGCTCCGGGCTTATCCACCGGCTGGGGGCTAAGCAGCTAAGGTCAGCTGCTATGCCAAGCCGTTTCCCTGCCTGGCTCTCACGGCTTCCACGCACTGACTGTCTGGGATGTGACAAGAGCTGTAATGTTGCTGGTGTGAGGTCTCTCTTTAAAACACGTATAAAACCAGACCTTTCCTTGAACCCTCTTTCTGGGCTCCATTCCACTTCATTCTCCTCGTGACCAGCAGGATTGAGACCCACAGGCTACAAGCCGGGCGTATCTTCAAACTAACCACTTAAATATTGTTTTCAAGGCGTAGTGCATATGAATTAGTAGACACCGGTTTTTTCTGTTAGTGAAAGCGTTCTTGAAGACCCGTTAGACTTATTCCTTCACTCCAATACCGGCTTAGTCCTCCAGTTTTATTTCAGGGATAATTTTCCAAATCAGATGACTTCTTAGGAAGCGTATTAAAGGACTTGAAATTTAGGCAATAAAATAAATCACTTGTTCCAGTAAACAACACCACACCCATGCATTCTTCAGTTTTAGATTCTGACTGTTGAGTTTGAGCCCAGTGCTCTGAAAAAAAAAAAAAAAAAAAAAAAACCCACAAATAAAACAGAGAAGTCACCACACATGATGGAAAGAGGTCCCAAGTTTTCACTGGAAGGTTCAGTCTACCTTGAAGGGGAGTGGTTAAGTTGTGTGATAATTTGCTTTATATTTCTTATTTCCCTCAAAACCTATAAATCTGCATGCTTGTCTTCACTCTTAGCCCCAGACCCATTTTCTAGTCCCACGATTGAGGATTTACATGGAGGCCATTCCTGTATAAATTAACGCAAAACTTCTTCAAAGTCTAATGACCAATTTGTGTCACAAGACTTCAAAACATGCTGGCCGTGAAGCTTCCTGTGACATTCTGCGCTCGCTACCTCCCATTGGTTTACTTATTCCTTAAAGAGTTCGCCTATGAATCCCTCAGCACATTTTAAAGGCATGAAGACACCAGAAATAGCCCCGGAGGCTGTAGTCCAACAGCTACACCCTGGTTCTGTTCTTCCTTGAATGACTGCACCCATCTTTCCAGGGCCTTCTATTCTGTACCATTTCTCCTGGCATTCAGCAGCCATATGAATCAGAATCCTTTCCCCCAAAATGTTCAGAGACTTCTCACAGACAGGGCCATAACAGCCTGCATGGCGCCCTCTGTAGCCATGAAGGGCAGTGGTAGATAACCGAGCTCTGTCAGCTTGAGGGTGACAGACCCATTTTCTACCCATCATTTCCTTCACTTGTGAAGGAAGAACAGTGGATTAGAAAAGTGCACTTCCCAAAGTCCTTTTCCCACTTGAAAATGTTACAGTCCAGTCAACCGGGATCTGCCCCAGCTAACAGAATATTCTATTTTCATACTCTGTGCTATTTCCTCTAAGCCAGTCTCCTTTTTTTTTTTGTTTTTGTTTTTGTTTTTCTAGACAGGGTTTCTCTGTGTAGCTTTGGTGCCTTTCCTGGATCTCGCTCTGTAGACCAGGCTGGCCTCAAACTCACAAAGATCTGCCTGCCTCTGCATCCCAAGTGCTGGGATTAAAGGCGTGTGCCACCACCATCCGGCCTCCATTTTTTTTTTTTCAAAGAAATTATCCTTCTCCACCATTTCTTTCTCTCTCATCAAAATCGTGCACATCTTTTACTGTTTTATTCAAATACCACCAGCTCTTCCCTTCAGGGTCATGAGTGACATCCTTCTGGTTAGAACACTTGTAGAGGTCTGCACACTCAATTCTCTTGAATCAAGTACCCAATACTTAAAGGAGCTTAAAGATGCATACATTGTAAATTAGATATAATTACATTGGAGAAATGCAATTTTATGACAAGCTCCTATTTCTCCAAATAATGACTGAAAAATGCCCATTCTAAATAACACAGTGTGCTTTTGTTCAAAGCTTAATTTCTTACAGATTAACACAATCTGCTCAAGGGGGTGTTACTTTATTGCTTACCCTTCATTCTTTCCCTTCTCCTTTCTGTCCAGGTACCTTCAGAGCAATATGTGTTGGGAAAAAAAAAATCACAGATGCCAAACTGAGGGGTCCTTCACCTCTTCATCCCTCAGCTCTGTTCTGAGCTGTGTCGTTTCCCATCATCTTTATTTGAAGGTTGCTTTTCCCCCCATATCATCACCTCATGCTGCTCCTCTGGCTTTGATAGACTGAGCTGTCCATGATCCGACTGATGACCTGTGATTTGGCCTTTTCTTTGCCCTGATATGAGGTCTCTTGGCTCATCTTTCTGGACACTGGGGTTTCCTCATTGCCTGCCCCCCCAACCCCCATGCCATATATAACCCACAGAGAACCAGAATTGGGAAAGGGGTCATCGTGAGCTCTTATAAACAAAACATACACATGTCACTGATGTCATTTCCACCCTCCTGGAGTCACTTCATGTCACAGTACAAGAGTATCAACCATTCAGAACACACAGAAATAATGGTGTCAGTCCAAAGCATGCTTGTGCTTATGATGGGTTATGTTTTACCGATTTGAGGAAAAAAAACCTGTATTGTTCCCTACTAGAAGAAAGGTGTGTCCAAACTGTGGCTAACTTTCCAGATTATTCTATGCTACAAAATAATCTCCAAAACTTGAAAATCTTCTGCCAGACTTTTCTATGCCCGGTTATTCAGTATTGATTTTTTTTCTCCTTTAACTCTTGCAGAAGAAGGGAGAAAATTGGGTATAGAGAATAAGTTGGGATTATTGCTGTGTTTTGGATCTAGAAAACATGAACGTTTGTTACTAAACAGATATTTGGGGACTAGGGTTAATTCCACTAGGACTGAATGAATTACAGTGGTTGGAGACTGAATGACTTGAAGACAACATCATCTTAAATTATACTTATAAAAGCATAATATCTAGGGCCAGTGAGATGGCTCAGCTGGTAAAGGCATCTCCACCAAGTCTGAAGACCTGAGTTCTCTCCCCAGGACCCACATGGTGGATGGAAAGAATTAACTCCCTAGGCAGTCCTCTGACCTCCATACGCATGCCATGGCATGTGTGTGCTGCACCAGATGTAATAAAAATGTTTAAAAAGTGTTATATGGAAAACTTAATAGCTTATTATCTATTGAGATTAGCGTGCAAGACACAGAAATATGCACTATGTTGCTATAAACACAAGAACTTTTCCTTTCCCAAGAAGCAGGCAGAGCAGTGATGGCAGTCTGTGGAGTGTCCCACTGCACAGTAGAGCCTAAGAACCAAACTCCTTCTATTTCCTGGTGTCAGTAGCCTTGGCACATCCTCGTGGTGACATGAAAAGCGCTACGCTTTTAAAAATCTTGTCATTCTCCTAGACAAATATAGGAAAAGGATCCTCTCCTACCAAGTTTATACCTTTTATTGAGGAAGAAGTGTTGAAAGAAATTTCTGCATTCATATTATTGTTTAGGAACATGCTATAAACTCTTCCCATCCCTTGCCCCATAGCTGCAGAGGCCTGCATAGCAGGCCTTTTCTTTTGGGCCACCAACCTGTTACCAAATCATGACCTGGTGACTTCTTATTAGTTATGAATGCTCGGCCTAGCTTAGACTGGTTTCTGGCTAGCTCTTATAACTCAATTTAACCGTTTCTCTTTATCTACCTTTTGACTTGGGGCTTTTTTCCTTTATTTCTGTATATCCTATTTCTGTATGTTCTGTGTCTGCTGGTTGGCAGCTGCCTGGCTGGCCCTGGGCATGTCCCTCATTCTCTCCTCTCTTCTTCTTCCTCTTGTTCTTCCAAGCCTAGACTTCTCCTCCTACTTATTCTCTCTGCCTGCTAGCCCTGCCTACCCCTCTCCTGCCGAGCTATTGGCTGTTCAGCTTTTTATTGGCCCAACCCGGTGCCATAGGCAGACAAGGCGATACAGCAACACATGTTTACATAATTAAACAAATGCAGCAGAAACAAATGTAACACATCTTTACATCATTAACAAAGGCAGCAGAAACAAATGTAACACACCTTTACACAGTTAAAGTACTATTCCACAGCATAAACAAATGCAATACATCTTTGCCTAGTTAAAATGATATTCCACAACAGGCCTGGATACAATAAACATTACTTTTCTTACCTTGGCAGGTAAGAGATGCAAAAAAAAAAAGGTTACAAATTTTTTTTCTAACAGATGCAGATACCCACAGCCAAACATTAGGTGGAGCTTGGGGAATCCTGTGGAAGAGAGGAAGGAAAGATTGTAGGAGGCAGAGGGGTCAGGAAACTACAAGAAAACACCCACAGAACCAACTAACCTGGGCTCATAGGGGCTCACAGAGACTGAACTGACAATCAGGGAGTCTGCATGGGTCTGCGTTAGGTCCTCTTCATGTGTGCTATGGTTGTGCAGCTTGGTCTTCTCGTGGGACTCCTAACAGTGGGTGTGGGGGCTGTCTCTGACTCTTTTGTTAACTTTGGGGACCCCTTTTCTCATACTGGGTTGTCTTGTCCAGCCTTAACCCTAGGGGTGGCGCCTAACCTTATTGTCACTTGTTATGCCCCGTTTGGTTGATATCCACGGGAGGCCTGCCCTTTTCTGAAGAGAAACAGAGGAGGAGTGGATGTTGGGGGCAGGGCGTGGGGGCAGAGGAGAGGTGGAGAGAGGGACTGGGAGGAGAGGAGGGAGGGGAAACTGTGGTCAGGATGCAAAAATAATAATGTAAAAAAAATGAAAAGAAAATCTGGTTTTCTTTGACTGCCTAGAACTCTCTTGAAATAAGGTATTCAATTTTGACTTTCTGTTTTCACAAGAACAAATGACAGAACAGGTGTTGCAGAGGGGAAAAACATTTAGCCTGAAGGAAAAGAATCTGTAGGAAAGGACATCTTCAACTACTTGAAGGGCTGCTATGAAAAGGCATCTCTTGAGTTATTCCAGACACAGAGCTGGAATCAGGAAATGAAACTTACTGGGGAACACTTCATCGTCCATCTTAAAACAAACACATTTGTCTTCAAGAGAAAGAAATGTAGTAAGTTAGAGAGAAAAAAAGCAACTTATTACGGGCAGGTGGAGGATAACGATCACCGAGCCTCAAAACCATACCTGAATCTCTCATCTTTTCTTTCTCCACCTCTCCTTCCATGTCCTCCTTATATGCACACACACACACACACACACACACACACACACACACACACACACACACACACACACAATCTTACATCTACTTTGTCGGCACATCCATAGCACCGTTCTATCTCCACACACCAGTTTTCTACTAAATTTATCTCCTATCCTTTTGCTCATGGCCCACCTCAAGCATTCCAGAAGAATGGATTCCCACAGTTCAACAACTCAATTCCTTGTCGCAAGTCCAAATTCCTGAGAGGAAAACATCCCACTGGATGGACAAAAATCTTTTGTCTTCCCCTGGTTTTATCAAATGTGCCCAGAAAAAAATAAGAGTACAGCATAGAGCTGTCCTTATTTACACTGTGAACAAGAAAGGCTTTCTCAAAGCAAGGCTTACTGAAGGAAGGCACAGCTTGGGTATATTCAGCAAGTGTTTCCAAGTCTGCTCTCCACCATCCATCTTACCCTCTACTGCTGTGAAACAATCCTTTTCTACACTATGAACATGTATTACTCTTCACTAGTTAATAACAAGCTGACAGGCCACTAGCTGGGCAGGAAGTTAGGCTGGAATGCCAAACTGAGAATGCCGGGAAAGAGAAGGGCTGAGTCGGGAGTCACCAGCCAGATGCAGAGGGACAGGAGATGAACATGCCATGCTAATAAAGAAAGGTACCACCACATGTGTAAATAGAAATACGGGCTAACTTAAAATGTAAGAACTAGTTAGTAATAAGCCTAGCTATTGGCTGAGCTTTTATAATTCATATTCAGCCTCTGAGTTGGTTATTTGGGACCAGGCAGTCAGGACATGGGAACATCCATTTACACTCTACTGTCAAATTTCTCTGAAACACAGGTCTACTTATATTTTGCAGTGAACTATTCTCAATATCAAAGATCAGACTCTGTAAAACCCTGCCTGACACTCAATGTCCTCAAAATATAGTCTCAAGGCATTTCTGTAATTCTATGGTTAATTGCTTCGCTCTCCAGCTCAAGCCAAAGAATTAGTCTACCCTTTCCTCCACAGTTTGTATGGCCATGGTTTACCGAGGTCAATCCTGCCTTTGCCCATTGCATTGGTATAATTGTGGAAAGTGTTTCCTTTATTCTCTTCTACATTCTGATTTAGATGATAGAGGAGTCATCAATTCTTCAATCTAAAGGTCTCTTCCCTTATCAAACTTACCTTCTTCAAACTTGACTATTAATATCTAGGAGGTGTGCCGACATATTTTTGCATAAAATCTCCACTGACCTAATAAAATAATATTTTCTGCCTCCTAACTCATACAGCATTTTATTTGTTTCTCATCTGTACTGTTCCTGGAACTTTTTTTTTTTTTTTTTTTACCAATTTATTGTAACTGAAACTTCTGACTATCTTTGCTTTCACTCAGACAATCCCGATTAATAATGAGGGGAGGGGGGTCTTGCTGTGGACAGAGGTGAAGCTGAGCTGTGTTCAGAGAGTCTGAAACGTCACCATGCTGCTGACTGTCACCTTGAGAGCGCTAAGAAACAAATTTGTGTTGATGAGTGAAACCCCTTGCAGTCTGCCGTGAACGTAGACTCAGTGGCTGCTACAGGAAACAGAAGTGAAATCCTTTCTTCCTTGTTCACTCATTGCCGTATCACTGTTAGCCTGGGAGAATGACAGACGTCCATCAGCACTGCACAGCTGGTGTCGATGGTGGCAGCTTTGAGCACTGGGTTCCTTCAGCCACCTCAGACCTTCCCACCTTTGTTAGCAGCCACCTTGCTGGCACCTGAGCCATAGTACGACACAGTTATAGACTAGAGACCTTGAACCCCGGCTTGGCCACGGCTAGTTCGGTATCCAGGGCAAATTCTTCCTTCCTTTCAAGTTCACTTCCTCACACACAAAAGTAATGCATGAGAGTGAAAATCCCACAGGGTACTTCTGAGAGCGAACAGAAATGTGTATGTAGTGGGCTTTGCATGTTATATGTCTGTGTGCATAGTTTATCATCATAGGGCTTTAATTGCGTGACCTATGTATCTCTGAGGATTCGTGGGATAAAGCCACACAAGCACAAAGCAGTCCTTCAGAGTTGGAGAAACAGGTCCGGTCTCACATGCATAAGTCCTACTTCTTTTTTTTTTTTTTTTTTTTTTTAAGATTAGAATGAGTAGTATAAAGTCAAAAATAACATAAAACCATTTTGAACATGGTAATTTTCTTTTTATACTATTCAAATCACTGTTTTATTTGGTTTTTCAGTAGTATACTGTTTGACTACATTGTTTCCTAAAAAACACAATGAAATCATTGTTTGGGATATTTATTTTTACCTTTCTCAAGTGTCTTTGCTGGTTAGCTATGTGAACAGGGCAATTTTCATTATTATTACTTTATCAATGAAGGCTAACAGTTTAAGTGCTATCAGATGAATTGCTATGGAACCCTGAATGCTCAAGGTGACCTCCACCTTTGAGAAGTTCCTGCCTTCATCAGAAGGACTTTCTAATTCTTAATGGACCCTTTCAAATGTCTGTCACCAACTAATCCCCATGACCTATGTACCTGGCTCTAATAGTCCTGGCAGGATTGAGCACTGACTCTGGACTGACTGGCGTCTGGGCCTGACTGCTCTGTCGTGCAAGGCTGGCTGTGAAGACAACTTCCCCACGAACTGTAAGACAAAGAGCTGAAAGTTCCGTCCAACACAAGAGCCTCTGGGAAGTGACCAACCCAACCCCCCAGCTTTTTTTTTTTTTTTTTTTTTTTTTTTTTTATTGTACCATCGATCAAAAGCGGCCGGGCAGGAAAGGAAAGCTGGGGTACAAAGTCAAAGACATTCAGTTTGCGGAGCTAAAAGTGACAAAGGTCAACGCGGTGGCTAGGGAGCATGGCGTGGAGTCTTCCCTGCCCCACCAAGCACATAACTGGATCAGCTGTCTGGTTATCAGAGCATCTGAACTCTCCACTGAGTGGACAGTTCCTATGTTGGACTCTAGCCATGCTGTTTTCTTCATGGAGAATTGCTACGCCCATTACTTTAGGTTGACACTCTACACACAAAAGTAAAGTTTGACTCGATTATTATATTCTGTGTAAAATCAAGAGTGTCGTGCACACGTTAGGTGCCAGTGGTGACCTGCTCATCATTACCACTGCTCAGTATACACAAGGTAAACACTACATCCCGGGAGATGTTTAAGCAATGTCTCATTAATGAGTGTGTGCTGCAAATTAGAAACATCTGTTAGTAAGTCACGTGGACAAAAAAAAAAAATGAACTTGAAGACATCCTCAGAATTGCTTCCAAATCTGAGAATTGCAGGTTCTATATTCCAGAGGTTAAAGGGTGTAGCATTTGTGACATGGAAACTGCGTTTTCAGAGAGAGTCCATTTAGTTTATTAAGATTCTTGAAAATGAAAATTCAAGTAATCCTCTGCTCGACGGAGAGCATTTTCTTAATTTTCTATGGATTTTAAAAATTATATAATTGCAAATGTTCATTAGGATATAATTAAATAGCCCTGTTTCCCTAGTTACTAATATGTGCCAGGGTACTGTAATTATACAAGTAATTATGAAAGGAAAATACATGAGTTGGCAAGCTTATGAAAATTATTCTAGATACAGAGAAGGCTCCACTTTGGGGAAAAGACATTAAAATATAGCAGAGGAAAAAAAATAGAGAGAGGGAATCACATAATGGGATGGGAATATTACATAATGACACAGGGTATGTGAAAATGCCTACTCTCATTTCCATGAAAGTAACAGAAGAATATAATACAATCTGCTCACCATCCACAGAGGTCCAAGTGTTTGGAGATGTTTTACACCCTTTGCTTACTTACTGTGCCTCTGATTTCTGGCTAGTTCATGGCTCTGCATCAAGTTTACTTCATGGAGATTAATGCAATTTATACCTTATATTTTATTTTATGATATACTTAACAATAAGTGGAGCATAATTAAGGCTGTGTGAGATCGAGGGAAAATGCCCAGAAACTAAATACCTTTAAAAAAATGTGTTCTTTGCATTTAATAGCATCTGAACTATTTAAACAGCTTAAATTAAATTAAAGTTAATAGAGTTTAATTAAAGTTATAGTCAAAGGAGAAGTATTCCCTCTCATAAAAAGAGAGTGTTGTGCTGGGGTCATGAGCATGTTTTCTTCTTCACGACGAAGGACTTGCTCTTAGCTGAATAGCACTGTGTGCACGCCAAAGAACCTTCCATGTTCTCACGTCAAACTCCTGGTTCAAGGAAAATCTCAGAGATGGTCTGACCTGTCCAACCAAAATTCTATTGTTTTTCACATCTAAATGCAGTCAATCGAAATTGTCACACCAGCAATAAATGATTGATACAACGTTCACATGGAGAAGAGCCTGGCTCGCTAATCTCTCTTACACAAGGACAAAGACGCTGCTTCCTAAAACAAGTGGGGACTTGCTTCAGGCTTTTGTTTGTTTTTCCTACAAGTCCTTCTACGGTAGCATCAGATCCTCAGTGGATGAGAGCCGATTTCTACCCGAATGGCAGAGACAGGAAAATCCAGGAAGCTTAGAGGTGCTTTGAGCCAGCAAGATGAGCCTGGCCGAGAGTGAGCAACCTTGATCTCTGACTGGTTCAGGCTCAGCTTTTTGTTTTGTTTTTGTGTTTTGAGATGGAGTCTTACTATGGTACCGATGCTCGTCCTGACCTCCTGAGCTTAAATGATCCTGCCACCTCACCCTCTGGAGTAGCTGAGGCATGCTACTATCCACCCTTGGTAGGCTCCCGTTTTGGCTGGCTATACTGCCATGGCTTTTGTCTAGGTACATGGATTAACATGGCAGACAAGCCAAATACCCACATTATTTCCTTAATAAGTCCAATTCTAAGGGTTGGAGAGATGGCTCACTAGTTAAGAGCACTGATTGCTCACCAAGAAGATCTAGGTTCAGTTCCTAGCACCCACATAGCAGCTCACAACCACCTATAACTACAGTAGCAGGGTACCCAACGCCTCTCTGACCTCCTCGGGTTCCTGCACACACATAGTACAAATGCATATACTTAGGCACACACACACACAAACACACACACACACACACACACACACACACACACACACACACACAGAGAGAGAGAGAGAAACAAATCTTTAAAAGTAAATAAATAAATAAATAAATAAATAAATAAATAAGTAAGTCCAAATCTTTAGAGGAACAATGTGGAATTAATTTCTTTATTTTATTGTATTTGTAGAGTTAGTTTCTAATGTAACTTCATTGAATGTTCATTTTTTTTTTTTTTTTTGGTTTTTCAAGACAGGGTTTCTCTGTGTTCATCTTTATCCTTATTGGTAAATGCAATTTTTTTTTACTCTTCCTTATATTTTATTATATATTTTAAATTCTTAAAATTACACTTCATTTTATGTATAGCAAAACAATTTTCACATTAAATAACATTATAATAGAATGATTAAAAATAGATTTAAACAGAAGAAAAAAACATGGAAAGGAATCTGGTTACCTAATCTCTCCTCTTGAAAAGAAATTCGAAAAATAATTACTTTTTCTAAGAGGGTCGATATGACAAATGTACTCAGTGACAACTCGTATTGAATTACTAGTGCCCTGATGTTCAACGGAATGAAGAAGCAAGTCCCAAAATGATGGAGTTAAAAGGAGAAGAAGAAGAAAAGGAGGAGGAGGAGGAGGAGGAGGAGGAGGAGGAGGAGGAGGAGGAGGAGAGCAGAAGAAGAGGAGGAGGAAGAGGAAGAAGAGGAAGAAGAAAAGCTTTTTAAATAATAAAAGTTTAAAATAAATAAAAACAAACGCCAATTATTCATCTTCCCACAAATAGTGAGGCTGAGAGAACACACAGACATTAAGGACTATCACACTACAAGCTGAACTCATTTTCTTGTTGTCTTGGGTTGGGTGTCCTGCTGCTGAGTGACAGTGACATGGCAAGGACAATGACCCCGGATAAGAAGACAGTGACCGGAAGTCTAACCCTCAGGGCATGGAGGCGGAACTGCCCAACTCTACTTCTGCTGTGGGCTCGGTCATGGCATATCTCAAGTTTTCCTTTGTCGTCACTGGCGCAGCAAATGTTGCTTAGAGAGTGGCACAATGTGAGGCCTAAACAATGAAGGAAAGAATTAATTGGTGAAAGAATATATATTTCACATGACTGCAGTCAGTGCTTGACAAAATCCCCAATTAAAACCAAAGGCTTCAGCCGGGGGGGTGGTGGTGGCGCAGGCCTTTAATCCCAGCACTCAGAGGCAGGCTGATCTCTGTGAGTTCGAGGCCAGCCTGGTCTACAGAGCCAGTTCCAGTACAGCCAGGGCTACCCAGAGAAACCCTGTCTCAAAAAATAAAAATAAAAAAAACCAAAAAAACAAATGCTTCTTTGGGTTACCTGGTACTTGAAGGCAGCAGAACAATTCTCATTGTTTTTTTAACAATAACAAAAAAACAAAACAAAACAAAAAAAACAACTATTTTTTTTCTGTTAGCTTAAATGCCTATTGTTATAACTAAATCTTAAAACGGATCTTAAAAAGAAACTTTTCAATTTCTTTAAATTATATACATTTTCAAATGTGACTTTATGATGACCGTGTTCTTGATATTATTCTTCAGTTACCAGACTCTTCTGTAAAATACACTGTGATTAGGATATCTTTATCATCTCTCTGTCAAAGTGATTTAGAGAGCTTCATCATCTCTGTCAAAACCAGCAACAGGGTTGAGCATTTAAATAGGCATGAAGAGATGTGATGCTGGTGATGCTTCTGCCTGACTGGGTGAATTCTGGCAAACTACTTAGCTTGTCTGGCCCTTCATTGATTTCATCTCTAGAAGAGAGACTCTCCTGAGTGCTGCCGTAAGAACCACATGAAATGAGTGTATGTTATAAGACACGGTATCAGTGTAAGATGTTTCTGCAATAATTACGTAAACTATAACTTGCAGGTTAGACCAGTTAGAGATTAGATAATATCTACAGAGAACAGTGTATTAAAAAAAATATGAAACTTGGTGTCAAGAAACAGATATTCATGTCTCAATAGTTCTGTTTGATGATCCAGACCAGAGTTCTTCATTCAGCTTGTTTCCCTATCTACAGACAAGATGATTTATAATCTAATAAGATGTATGTCAGAGCATTTGGTAAAACGATTAGCCTACATAGGTATCACCTATAATTCTTATTAGCTATTGAGTTTACAACATAGGCATGCCAGAAACCATATACTATGGTGGTATTGTGCTGTGGGATGGTCTGTATGTCAAATTGCTCTGATTGGTCAATAAATAAAACACTGATTGGCCAGTGGCCGGCAGGAAGTATAGGCGGGACCAACAGAGAGGAGAACAGAGAAAACAGGAAGGCGGAGGGAGTCACTGCCAGCTGCCACCATGACAAGCAGCATGTGAAGATGCCGCTAAGTCATGAGCCATGTGGCAAGGTATAGATTTATGGAAATGGATAATTTTAAGCTATAAGAGCAGTTAGCAAAAAGCCTGCCACGACCATACAGTTTGTAAATAATATAAGCATCTCTGTGTTTATATTATAAGTGGGCTATCGGACTGCCGGGGCTTGGTGGGAGCTGTAGAGAAATTCTCCAGCCACAGTATTGTGTTCCCTGAAATATTGTGCACTCTAATAAACTTATCTGGGGTCAGAGAACAGAACAGCCACAATATTAAACATGGAGGTTAGGCAGTGGTAGCACATGCCTTTAATCCTAGCATTCCAGAGGCAGAGATCTGCCTGGATCTCTATGAGTTCAAGGCCATGCTGGAAACAGCCAGGTGTGGTAACAAAAGTCTTTAATCCCAGGAAGTGATGGCAGAAAACAGAAAAGTATATAAGGCGTGAAGACCAGGAACTAGGTTGGTTAAGCTTTTAGGCTTTTGAGCAGCACAGTTCAGCTGAGGCTTCCAGTCTGAGGAAACAGGATCAGCTGAGGAATTGGCGAGGTGAGGAAGCTGTGACTGGTTCTGTTTCTCTGATCTTTCAGTGTTCACCCCAATACCTGGCTCCAGGCTTGATTTTATTAATAAGACCCTTTAGGATTCCTGTTACAATATACACACATTCAGAGTTGTTCAAAATCCAGATATAGAGGTCTTGTGTGTGCTGACAGTCTCTGTGATTTTGTATGTGCATCAGTCCTTTGTGTCTGGCAGACACTGTTACTTGGAGTTATCCACAACCTCTGGCTCTTCCAATCTTTTGGCTGCCTCTTCTATACAGATCCCTGAGCCTTGAGTGGGGAGCTTTGATGAAGACGTCCCATTTAGGACTGAGTGCTCCAATGTTTCTCACTCTCTACATATTGTCCAGTTGTGAGTCTCTGCATGGGTTCCCATCTACTGAAAGAAGCTTCTCTGATATGGGCTGAGTGAGGCACCAATCTCTGGGTATAACATTATGTCATTGGGAGCCATTTTATTGCCATGTTCCTGTAGTAGAATAATAGTATTAGGTTTTCTCCTAGGCCTGAGACCCATATAGTGTCAAGTTCTTGACCATTTTATAGCAGATTCATGTATGGGTTTCATCTCAAGGAACAGGCCTTAAATTCAATTTAAAAAATGGTTTGTTATTCCAATAACATTTGTGCAATTATTGTACCAGTATATCTTTGAAGGCAGGTTTCTGTTGTAGATCACAGACTTTGTAGCTGGGTGATATTGATGATTGCCTTCCTGCTCTGGAAAAATGCAGAATACTTTCCATCACCATGAACACTAGTCAGCAGGGAATTAATAAACTAATAAGTACTTCTCATTAATAATTCTCAATATAATGGTCTCAGTTCTCCAATAAAAGGCAGAGACTAGCAGACTGGATTAGAAAGCACAATTCATCTTGCTGCAACCAGTAAACAAACCTCATCACCAAGGATAGAAACCATCTTAGAGGAAAAACAGAAAAGGGTATTCCGGACAAACAGATTCAAGAAGCAAGCAGGTGTAACCATCGTAATATCTGAAAACATAGACTTCAAACCAAAACAGACATGGAAGAATACTACCTTCCCATTGAAGGAAATTCTACCAAGAGGACACAGCATTTCTAAACTTAATCCACCATACACGAGGGTACCCAAGTTCATAAAAGAAACAGTACTACAACTAAAATCACAAACTGACCCTCACACGGTGATTATGGGTGACTTCAATACCCTGTTCTCACCAACAGACATGTTATCCAGACAAGAACTAAAATGAGAAAGGCTTGAGTTAAATGGTATCACAAAGAAAATAGACCTAGTACTCATCTACAGAGCATTCCACACAAACACTACAGAACATACCTTCTTCTCAGCCGTTCGCAAAAACTTTCTCCAAGACTGACCACATGGATTCAAAGCAAATCTCGACATAAGAAAACTGAAATAACACCTGGGCATCTTATCTGACCATGGTGGATTAAAGCTGGATCTCAACAACAACAGAAACAACAGAAAGTTCACAAACTCATAGAAACTGAACAACTTATTGGGTTGAAAAATGGGTCAAGACAGAAATCAAGAAGAAAATGAAAAACTTTTAGAATTAAAGGAAAATTAAAACACAACAGACCCAAACCTCTGAGACACAATGAAGGCAGTTCTGAAAGGTAAGATCATAACCTACATCAAAAGACAAGAGATTTCATATTACTAATTTAATGACACGCTAAAATGCTCTAGAAAAATAAGAATAAAAATACCCTCCCAAAAAGGAATATACAAGAAGATATAATCAATTTCAAGCCTGAAATCAATGAAATGGAAACAAATAAACAGCAACAATCTTAACAAAATATCAATGAAATAAAGTGTTGGTCTATTGAGAAAACCAACAAAATTTACAAATCCGTAGCCAAATTAGCCAAAAAATGAGAGGAAATGTCCAAATGAATAAAATTAGAGATGAAAAGGGGAGCATCACAACAGACATGGAGGAACTCCAGAGATCCAAAAGAACACAGTTCAAAAAACTATATTCCAGTCAGGCAGTGGCAACACATGCCTTTAATCCCAGCACTCGGGAGGCAGAGGCAGGCGGATCTCTGTGAATTCGAGGCCAGCCTGGTCTACAGAGTGAGATCCAGGACAGCCAGGACTACACACAGAAACCCTGTCTCGAAAAACCAAAAAAGAAAAAAACAAAAACAAAAACAAAAAACCTGTATTCCATCAAACTGAAAAAACAAAACAAAACAAAACAAAAAACAATGAATTTCATGATATACAATCTACCAAAGTTAAATCAATATGAAATTAACAGTTTAAATATACCTATAACCCCTAGTGAAACAGAAGCAATAATTAAAAATCTCTCAACCAAAAAAAACAAAAAACAAAACAACAAACCCCAGGATCAGATGGATTCAACACAAAATTCCACTAGGCTGTCAAAAAATTAAAGTCAATACTCCTCAAATTATTCTGAAAAATAGAATCTGAAGGAATATTTCCTAATTCTTTTTTTGAAGCCACTATTACCCTGGTACCAAATGATCCAACAACAAAAGTAAGTTATAGACCAATATCCCTTAGGAATACAGATGCAAAAATTCCCAATAAAACACTTGTAAAGCCAATACAAGAATACATAGAGAAGATTATCTGCCATGATCAAGTGGGCTTCATCTCAAAGATGCAAGGATGGCTCAAAATACATCCAAACTTTTAAAAGATATTGCGTGCAGGACAAGCTGAGCATAGAGGAAAAGAAATTGTGGTGACCTAATCATGAATTTATTTGAGAAAACACTGAGAAAGAGGCAAATCTGTTGATGGGATAGTGTCTTAAAAATGGCTAAGTTCAAACGTATGTCACAGTTGGAACACAGAATTATGAGGCTGATCAGATGCCTCCGTGAGTAAAGGTGCCTGTCCCAAGCCTGAGGAATTGAGTTTAATCCTCTAACTCCAATCAATAACCACAAGGTGTCTTCTGACCTACACATATGGCAGTATACACTCAGAGATATCACACACACACACACACACACACACACACACACACACACACACACACTAAATAAAAACAATACAATATGTTTTAAAAGCATATAGCATGACAATAAAACCATTATGATGCAAGGTGCCAAGCTTAGGAAGCAGGAGCAGAAAGCTCTCAGTAGATTTGCATGAGGAAATCAAGAGATAAATTAAAGAGAAAATGGGATGATATTATGTGGGAGGAATCCAATTGTCCTGCCCTTCCATTCCAGCAGCATTCTGGAAAGGACTGTAGCCCAAGGGAGTTCCCATGTCCTTCAAGAATCCAGAGTCTTCAATAAAAACATGGTTCTGGGATGCAACAGACACATTAATTGGATCTAAACCTTCAGAATTCCACTTAATTTGAAAGCTCCCATCTTTTTCCAACTATGAGATCCAATCTTTCCTTGAAAGAGCCAGGAGAGAGAGGAGTTAAGACATTGGCACGAAGGCCTCTTGACAGGGCTTAGATGATGGTTTCAGTGTCCACCTTCCTGGTTTCTAGTCCTGCTTCTTCCGTCAGATGAGAATCTGTGAGAGAGTTTCTTAGATTCTCTGAACCTTAGCAAAAGAGGAATTACAATTTTGTAAGGATCAGTTGAAAAGATTACATGCTTATAATATGGTGGATTTTAAACACTGGCTACTCTTTTGTTTAACCTCTTCATTTCAAGAAAGTTATTAAGCAATATCAGAACAGAGAATCACAATGACTATAGAAAGAAGAGCTTGCATTTTTAAAGTCTAGGCTCATATGCTCCTTTATCAAATTCTTTTGCTGTTCATAGAATCAGTTATTACTGGCACTCATTTCTGGAGAGCAGGAAACCAAAATATAGGGAGATACCACAACCCATGTAGCCATATAAGACAGTGAATTCTCCCAGCTTCCAGTGGGGGGGGGTATTTTGAGTCTAGGAGCATGGAGCACTAGCCTGGGCCAGGATCTCTGAGGTAGACAGGGGCCAGCCTTTGTCATGTATGGCTTCATTGAAGTCTCACAACAACTTCACGGTAAAGTCAGTATAGGAGTTGTCACTCCAAAAAGTTAAAGAATAAGCATGCATAAGGTTGATCAGCTGTAAAGGAATGAAGCCAAGCTTGAACCCAATTGGTTTCATATTTTATGACTAAGTTAAACCATGAATAAGAAAGTCATATAGGAACAGAACGTCTTCAAATAACTGATAATCTCATAAACAATCGCAAGCCTTCCTATATCCAGGATAAGGAGAAATGGAGGACATGGAAGGATAGCATTAAGTCAGTACCTTCACACCTGAGCTACTGTGCCAGGTACTTTTCATGTCTGTCCATCACCTCGCCAACCATGGAAGCTGTGCGTCCTGCCCCCCCTTTGACACCGACACTAGAAGGAAAGTAAAGCCAGTGGCAGAGCCAAGACCTGAGGCTCTCAACCTTTCAACCACTTTTAGCACTTCAAGATTTTAAGCTGAAGGAAATGTAGACATCTCCACCAGCCCCCATGCTTGCCTACAAGCAAGCAAAATCCAGCTTGCGAGAGTCCATGATCTCTCTATGTCACCTTAAAGGGTTAACATGTTCTCTGTCCCCAGGGAGCTCAGATCATTCTTAAAACCAACTAAGCAGGAAGCAGCCCAAGGGGACATGTGTTTAAGGGAGGCTTTGCCACATACAGAAGAGGCCTTCTCCTCCCTCTAGGTTCAAGCGAAGCTGAAGACAGAGAGGCAAGTGGTCCAAGCTTTTACACATCCGTGCAGGAAAGAGTCGTTGGGATGCTGGAAAGGGCCACAGTGTGTGGAGGAGGGAGGGGACTGTAAGTGGGCTGCGAATACTAGAAAATGTGATGGAAGTAGAGAGGAGAAGAGTTGGGAGTGGCCAAGTT
The DNA here is from genome assembly GCF_007827085.1 of Peromyscus californicus insignis. Taxonomy (NCBI): domain Eukaryota; kingdom Metazoa; phylum Chordata; class Mammalia; order Rodentia; family Cricetidae; genus Peromyscus; species Peromyscus californicus. The sequence continues at coordinate 42,229,847 of NW_026294535.1, read as the reverse complement.
TAAACAGGATGGAGTAGGATAGGAGTAGGGCGGGGCATCTAAAACTAAGGGCTATGAAGAAGCCACATGGAAATTTTCCTATTATAAGCTGAATAAAAATGTAATTTAAAAGCAAAATTCGATCAGCAGTACCATGCATAGTAGAAAATGGTGATCCAGGAGCCATGGAATAATAAATGAAAGTGTCCTGCACGGAGCACCTCTCTGTGAGTTGTTGCTCACCTGCGTGCAATCCCTCTTTGTGAGTTGTGGCTTCTAGAACAATAAGGTGGCGCACGCCTTTAATCCCAGCAGTCGTGAGGTAGAGTCAGGTGGATCTCTATGAGTTTGAGGCCAGCCTGGTCTACAAAGAAAGAGCCAGGACAGGCACCAAAACTACACCAAGAAACCCTGTCTCGAAAAACCTAGATAGATAGATAGATAGATAAATAGATAGATAGATAGATAGATAGATAGATAGATAGATAGATAGATAGATAGATAGATAGATAGATAGAAAAATAAAACAGTACAAATTCCTGCCATTGTTCCTGGTTACCTCCCAGAAGTAGATGGTAAGACCCTCTTGCTAGAGATATCTCACACTTTGGGCACAGGATGCTCAGCCGGAAGGGTCTTCCCTCTACCTCTAGCTTTGATAGAATTTAATGTTTCTAGGCAGCCAGATGAAGGGGAAAGTCATCAGTGGCCTCGTCCAGCTACAAACCTTGCTAGCTCCAATATCAACCTACAAAACAAAAAAGCAGACATGAATGACCTCCTGAGAAGCAGGCATCAGATCCAATCAGAATGCAACTGGCTACTCCCCTGGGATGGTTGGTTTTTATCATCAACTTGACGTACTGTAGAATGGCCTATGGGTACAACAGTGGCATGGACTGCTCTATGGTATATAGTTTTGTTCCTGGTGCTGTGATAAAATACAGCAACTTAAGGAGAAAAGATTTCCTTGGCTCACAATTCCAGGTGACATTCAACTGTTGTGGGGAAGTTGAGGAGGCAAGAACTTGAAGCAGCTCATCTCAGTAGATCAACAGTCAACACAGAGAGCAATGAGTTAGTGCACACATGCCCCTATCAGCTAGCTCTCTCTTTTTCATTCATTCAAGGGCCCAGACTGTGAAGTAGGGCCACCCATGTTCAAGGCAGGTCCCTCCCACCTCATTGAGCCTCACCTAGACTATTCCTTATTGAGACTCCTTTCTCGGGTCATTCTACAGTACGTCAAGTTGATGACAAAAACCAACCATCCCAGGGGAGTCGCCAGGTGCATTCTGATTGGATCTGATGCCTGCTTCTCAGGAGATCATTCATGTCTGCTTCTGTGGACCTGATCAGAAGTCAGTAGCTGGGGAGATCATAGGCTCTAGGGGTGAGCACATTGCTTCTGTTTCATTTAATAGATATGTTGTCAAACTGCCTCCTAAATATGTATGTTTATACCCATGGATGAATGCCCCCCTTAAGCCTTGATCTAAGAAGCTACCTTTTGCAGTAAATGCCACTTAGTGGAGACTCATGGCTGGGCAATGTGCTGAGAATAAGTGACTACTGAGTTCTCAGTTCCAAAGGGGACTTCCGCATCACCCCTTCCAAGGCTCAGAAAACTTCACAGAAGAGGGAGCACAAAGAATGTAAGAGCCAGACCCTGGAGAAGAGGCCTTGACGATGTCTTATGGGTATAATGTAGCTGCTGCACTTAGGAACTCAAAGTAGCCTGAGGTTGCTTACACAGGGCCCACACAAGATTGGACCTGTCAACATTCAGTCACCTGTGGGGGAGGAGATCATAGGGATGCCAGCCCTTCTCAGAGGAGCTATTGGCAGGGTGGATGAGTCATTGTCTTTAGTGATGTAGCCATTTATTGAGTCCCCCCGTGCTTCAGGCGATCGCAACCCACCTGTGTTCATGAAGATAAACAACCCTGGCTTATGAACAGAAAGACACAACCCTAGAAGAATGTGTGTGTGTGTGTGTGTGTGTGTGTGTGTGTGTGTGTGTGTGTGTGAGCATGCGCACACACGAGCGGCGGGAGGAGGTGGTAGTAGGAAAGGGATAAGGGGTGGGGTCTGACCAGAATGTATTTTATATATGTATGTAATTGTGAAATGATAAATTAACAATGATGAAAAAGAGTTATCTGGGGGAGTTTTTTTTAAAACATAAATTCCTAGGCTGAGACCAGAAAACTGCATGTCATCAGCCCACTTTGATTTCTTTTGTTTTAGAAAACATCCCTGATTCTGGAACGTGCGCTAAGATCAACGACCCCGAGACATAGGAAATCTGTGAGTATGTCTCAAAGAGGAGTCAGGAATGACACTGGGTGTGGACCATAGGAGCACCTAAGGAACATTCTGGAAAGTAGACTTCTGGAAAGTGTCCATTTGGTGTTATAAGCAGGGATGCTGAAGAGGAGTGAGGATGGGTAAGGGTAATATGCAAATCAACGAGATGTGGGCTGAGGGTTTGGGGGGTCAGGGAGCACCCAGATGAGATGAAAGGGTATGTTTTAGAGACATTTCAGAAAGGGAATCAAGATGGGTGAGCAGTCACCAGGAGGGAATAAAGTAGGCAAATGGTGTCCACATGAAGCAGGGAGGTGGTGGGTCTGGCTGTGGACACAACCACCTACATGTAGCTATGTAGATGTAACAGTCTTATTAAATAAGAAACACAGAGACAAATGCAGAGTTAGAAGCCCAAGAGGTCAGAGCAGTAGCTAAAAGCCGATACTAAAAACCCTTTCTTACCCTTCACTACCGCTGCCACTGTCGTCCTTCCCCTCAGAAAGAGACCTACTTCCCGTGTGTCTGTCCTTTTTTTGACTTTCTGTTCTGCCTTCTCATTGGTTGTAAACCCAACCACATGACCTCCTCATCACTGCCTGTCTATACAGACCTATACAGACCTCCAGGTCTTCTATGGTTGGTATTGAGATTAAAGGCGTGTGTCTCCATGCTGTATCCTTGAACACACAGAGATCTGCCTGTCATGTGATCAGGATTAAAGGCGTGCGCCACCACAGCCTGGCTTCTGCTATGGCTTGCTATTAGCTCTGACTCCCAGGCAACTCTATTTATTAACATACAAATAAAATCACATTTCAGTACAAATAAAACATCATCATATAGCTAAGTGCTCCTAAGTGCTGTTGTAGCAGGGCCCTGTTACAGAGCTAAAGGTTCTTTATGCCACACGTGGCTCTAAAGTACGTTTGCTGTTCTTCCTGTCAACGCACGTGTGAAAGGGAAAAAGCCAAACCTCACCTTCCTCACGGCGTCCTCAAAAGAACCTTTGTAAGGGGTGCACATTAGAAAACATTTTTTAACTGATATTTAATCTCTCGCAAAATGGGAGGCCCTCAATTTGGCTAAGAGAAAAAGAAAGTCAATTATTTAGTGCTGCTTCAGCAGTCCTCTCTCCACACCTCTTCATTTTTGTCCAAAGCCAGAGCAGTAAGAAAACTAATGTTGGGTATTTTTTAAAAAAAAACAAAACAAAACAAAAACTAGATTCTATAAATCTTAAAATGCTAAACCAAAACTTAAAAAAAAAAATTCTATGTTTGCACTGAGAGGAAAGACGAATCACTAAAACTGGATATAAAGCAGCCCTCGCCTTCAACTGGTAATCTTCTTCTCCAAAGGAAGAAAATAAATCAATAACAATACAATCCAAAAAAATTCAGTTAAACAAGCTACACCTCAAATAACTATGAGAAGTTTCCAATCTTTTTCTCAATTAAAGATTTCAGATCTCGGTCGTTTTCTCCGTTAGAAACTGGGAAACGGCAGCAGGATATCAAATTCCATATCGTAGCTAAAATGCAAGTAAAATGAAAATCCAAGACTCAAAGGCAAAGCAACTAAGTGGGAATATGTGTGTATATATTTTAAACAAAAGCCTGCTGTAGCTCAGCATTCCAGGGACAAAGAGGAGCTTGGCTTAAAAGAAAGGAGGAAGGAAAAGAAGAGAATGTTAATTCAACTGAAAACCCCACCTCATGAGTGAGTATATCAGCAAAGGTCTGTTGATCAGTTTTCCTAGTTGATAAACTTTATGCTTCTAAAAGTAGGTTTTATACTTTTATACTTTTGTTGCCTTTCTCAACTTAAGACTTTCGTGCCTTGTAACTTTAAAAGGAGAGATAATTTAGCTGCACTCCTGTCAGTAGTTTATGCCTTAAAATAACTGAAAACATCTACAGGATAAACTGTTCCACTTTGGTTCACATTAAAAGAATTTTGTGTCATCCTCAAAGTGTTCACAGGGAAAGAAAAACTTTCATGAGATGAATTGGTCACCTGGGGCTTCAGAGTAAGCAGAATCTTGAGGTTTTTCTATTCTAAAACTAATTGGATTATTAGAGATCTACAATTTCTTTAAAATAAACATTTTCACATTTTTGAAGCCTTTAAATGTTTAATTTAAATCGGTCATTCTCATTTATTTGCTCAGTTTAAGTTTGAAAAAGTGGAGTGCTTGCTGTATCCCAGACACTGCTCAGGCTGAGGAGATGTAGAAACGTGAGGGATGGCAGGGTTAGAAAGCAAAGTTCAGCGTGAGGAAGAGCTATGCAACTTCCTAGAATTTAATGTGAGACCTACTGGAATGCATACATTCCAAATGTTACAGATACCTAGAAATCTGTAGGGTAGATTTCATTTGAACTTAATCTATAATAATAATAATAATAATAATAATAATAATAATAATAATAAACACTAGTTAGCTGAAGAGGAACGAGTCTCAGAGCAAAGCATTCTTGGGCAGGTAACAATGTGTAGAAATGTCTAGAGAGCTGAAGGGATGTTTGGGAGACCATAGGTACATCTATGTAGTAAAGTCAATGGGAATTTTAGGACCACAGGCTCCCAACGGGGGTCAGTCAAACATAATCTGGACAGATTGTAAAGGAAGTGATGTCAACTATTCCAGTAAAAAGAACAGGGGCCACTTGGCAGTGTTCGCATAGGATTATGGTACATACTTATTGGATCTTAAAAAGAGTTTACAATGGAGCCAGAGGAATGGACTGGGGTGGGAAAGGGGGTTGACACAATTTAGTGAGGAGCCTAGGACAAGGCACAAGTGCAGGCGGAAATGTGGAAAAATGTTGGATGGATGTCCAGGAAGTCCATTGAGTATCTCAGAGAAGTGGTGGGGGATGAGGATAAGGATGTGGTATCTAGATAGATTAGCTCCAGCAGGAGACAGAACCTGCTGTGCATATTTCTAGGAATACCTTTGGTGTCAGCTAAGACATCAAAAGCATGTATTTACCCCCTAGGCTGTCATTTACCAGGGACTCTGGGAAGTGGGTGTAGTGTCCGTTTAAATTTCAGTCTCAAGAAAGAATGTGTTTCATGGTTACAGGTACCGCTTAGTGGAGGACAAGGTAGATAACAGAATATCTGAAGATTCACAAATTGCTAGGCAAATATAATTTTTCTCATCTTTGTCTGGGTGTGTAATAATCTGCAAGAAGAATTCAGGCAAACTGTATTACTGAAGAAAGCCCGGGAAGTGAAGGTTGAGGAAAACTCGGAACTCCTGGCTTTGGAGGATGTAATACAGTACCGGAAATGAAATTCTCCAAGAAAGTTAATTCCTGGGAAAGTAAACCGCCATCTGATTGGAGCCCTTATCTCGCTTACCACATCCAGTAGGCCATAACTCAGAATATGCGATTTGGTGGGGAGATCAAGCCAAGTCCATCAATGACTAATACCAAAGCCTAGGAAATTTAAGTTCTGAATCCCAGTGGCGATTAGAGGAAAGTAAAGAACAGCTGGAGAGTGACTCGGGAACGATTTACCCAAGTAACTCCTACTGGCGGCATCAAATTCAGTCAAGAGTGGCGTTCAAGAAAACCGTCCCAGTCAGAAAGAACAGCGCGTCCAAAGATCGGGAAAGATTAGAGAGACGAAGGAGTGTCAAGTTGTGAGGGGAAAGAGAACACAAATAAGGGAAACAGAGATGAAGGGCAGAGAAGAGCTGAAAAGACAGAGAAGCGTGAATGATCGAAACAGGAAATGATGGGAACATGATGCAGCGCATGCCTCGGAATCCCCAAACTTTGCCGACCCTGCGGTAGAAAACACGCCTCCTCCTCTGTGTCTTCCACAAACAATTACGGGTTTTCACATCCAAACGTGAATGGTATCCAGATCCATCGCTATGAGTTTGAGGACGGAGAGCCTTGCGGTTACCCGACTCAGTCACCCAGCACCACTCTGTGAGGAAAGAAGAACAGTCTTCTCATTTTGGAGGAGACAATTGGAGTTGAGCGATGCTAAATCAGTCAGCACGGGAGCCAGAATGCAAATGTGGATGTAGAACGGAGTGAAGAGCACCTGCTTGTGCTCTTGAGGTCTGAGTCCTCTACGAGTTCCAAACAGGTCGATTCGGCCAAATGATCACAACTCTTTCTCCTAGCAGGGCAGAAGAGTGTTTTCTTTCTCTTGGCCAATCACGGGTTTCTGACAGTCTTCATGGTGTAAATCAGTCTGGCATGTTCCTGAAATATTAATGTCACAGCCCAAGTGACCCGGGAGGATAAGATAATCCCTTCACCAAACACTGCCATCAAAACCACGGTACCTTTACCATCTCACACACAAAACCTGTGTAGAGTGGAAATAAAGATAATAAGAGGAGTTTTCTTGAAAATATCACAACTTCACCAACGTTTGACTTTTCTTCTTTACATATGAGAGCAAAAAAAAAAAAAGTGTGATTATACATACTTTCAAGCGGCTCCTCGAAGGAGGGGCCCTCTTTAAATCAGAAAGAGTCTGTGTTAGACCCACCTAAGGATAGTATTTTCTAAAAATCTTTAAAGGAAGGTCTAAATGAATTTCTACCTTCCTGAGTTAATTACAGAAAAAGGATATAGGCGTGCTAAATACAATGCTTTATCCAAATTCTTCGCAACCTATCATGTGATTGGTTGGAATAAAATATGGAATATAGGAAACTCAGAGAAGTCTCACTCTTGCAAGAGCAGTTGACAGGAGACTAAACCTATATTTCCCATCTTGAAGCCTGAAGAAGAATGTTCTTTCCTGGAGTGGCAGAATTCTTGCAGGTCTATGAAAACAGAGTCTGACAAATAAGATGCCCTGAGGTCTGAGGGCAGTACTTTCATGGATAACATTTAAATTGTTGCCATGTGCTTTCCCTTGCTTGGGATTCATCAGCATGATTGGTGTATTATAATTTCCCCTGACTAAATTGGTCCTCTCTTCTGGATTTTCCCCAAGGAACATAATTTACCAGCAAAGAACTTTCCCTGCTAGCTTTTTTATCTTTTTAAGTATTCATTACAATACGCAGAACAAAATACAATAAATACTCAGAGATTCTTGCTTTTGACTATTAACAGGCATCTATCCGGTTAAAATCTCATTTATCACATCCTTTCCTACATGTCCATTCATTTTTATATTAATTTCCAAGTCCCAGCTTGGGAACAATGAAGTTCTCAGTACCAATGGGAAAAGCATTTGGAGTTCAACACAAGTTAGTTAAATCTGTTACTTTTCAGATATTGGAAGGTTTCTTTTTAAGAAATGGAAAATAAAATTTTAGAACCAGGTGCATTTAAAAAATATTAGATCTATATCATGGGGGGGAAGGTAATATTTAAATCCCCATTCTAGAGTCTATACTTCTTCTCATTTCCATGGGAAGCTGGAGGACTGGAGAGTGGTTTATAGCAGCCAACCCCTGAGCCTACGTTCTCTTGCATCAGTAGACTTTTGGGTTTCATTACAGTTTCCTTTACTGGATTATACATTGCTTGAACACAACATGCTCTCATACTTTAGAATCATTTAAAATGAAAGACTCGTGGTAAAGGAGCAATTTGAAAGCAGTAAGATGCCCAGCCCTCTTAGGAGCATCTATATCTGCTTTGATTCAGAGACCGTCTTATAGGCTGTGGTACTCAGACCAAATGGAAATGCAAATATACACTATGAAAAAAAAACTTTCAAATTAGAGGCACAGTAGATGAGGAAGAATCCCAGGTCAATGGCACAGATCAGATCTTTAATAAGATCATAGAAACAAACTTCCCAAAACTAAAGACAAAGCTACACAGACATAAGAAGTACATGGAACACCAAATAGAAAAGCTCAGGGAAAAAAAATCCCCACAGCATATCACAGGTAGAACATTTGAGTATACATAACAAAGAAAGTGTATGGAAAGGTGTACAAGGGGGGAATAAGTCACATTATAAAGGGAAATCCTTCAGAATAACAGCTGATTGCTCAAGAGAAACTTTGAAAACCAGAAGAGTCTCGAGTGATGCATTCAAAGTCCCAAGTAACTATGACAGCCAGCCTAGATTAATATATCCAGCAAAACTATTCACCATAATTGAAAAAGAAAGAACAAGAACTTCCCTCAATATAAACAGCCTTCTTAAAAATTAAAATTCGGCAAACCTAAAGAAAATATAGGAAGTAGTATCTGGGGTTGAAGAGAGGATTGACCATAGTCATGAGACTGTGTATAGAAATAAAAAGCCACTGTAACTGAATGTTTTCCTGTGCCCACCCGGCTCCTGCATCCTTGTGGTCCTACAACCACTCAAACCCAAGTGAACACACAGAGTCTTATACTAATTATGACCTGTGTGGCCTATTGGCTCAGGCTTCTTGCTAGCTAGATCTTACATCTTAAATTAACCCATTTCTATAAATCTATACTTTGCCAAGTGGCTCATGGCTTACCAGTATCTTTACATCTTGTTTTCCATGGCAGCCGCTGGCAGCGTCCTGACTCAGCCTTCCACTTCCCAGAATTCTCCTTGTCTGTTTATTCCGCCTAGACTTCCTGCCTGGCTACTGGCCAATCAGCATTTTATTTATCAACCAATCAGAGCAACATATTCACAGCATACAGAACATCCCACAGCAAGCCACTGAGAACACAAACAAAAATTAACAAAACTTTAACTGCACAATTAATGTACACATTTCCATAATAACTTTAAATATCAATGGCTTCATTTCTCTAATCAAAAGACACAGGCTGACTGAATGGATCAGGAAACAAAATCCATCTATCTGTTGTCTGCAAAAAAAAAAAATCTCAACTTTAAAGATAAACACCACCTTAAAGTAAAAGGATGGATAAAAGTACTCCAATAGTCACTGAATGTGAAGAAGTCAAGCCAATGCCTAACTAGAGCCGTAACCCCTACCAACTAGTATTCATGGTAGTGGAAGGAACTCTGAAAACTACCAGAGGAGAAAGGTAAACATCAGCCTAACTACAAACCCTGAAATCTAAAACAGTCACCTGCCTGCATGACATGCTGGTACAATAGTGTCACAGACATTGTAGGAGTAACCAACCACGGTCTCTGTGGATTTAAGGCTCACTTCTAAGACAGAACCTATGCCTGACAATGTTCAATTTAAAAGAAGCTGGAATTGGACAGGCCACTGCTAAAGGAACATAGCAATTAAATGACTCTTTTTTTTTTTTTTTTTTGGTTTTTTCGAGACAGGGTTTCTCTGTGTAGCTTTGCGCCTTTCCTGGAACTCACTTGGTAGTCCAGGCTGGCCTCGAACTCACAGAGATCCGCCTGGCTCTGCCTCCCGAGTGCTGGGATTAAAGGCGTGCGCCACCACCGCCCGGCGTAAATGACTCTTAATGGTACTCCACTATACCCACAAATCAGTGTCTCACTCAACCATCATCAGAGAAGATTCCTCTTGCAGTAGATGAGAATTAATACAGAAATCCGAAACTGAAGAGTATGTGGAGAGTGAGAGACTTTGGAACAATTAGTCCTAAATGGAGTGTCTTCATCAAACCCCAACCTTCAGGGCTCAGGTGGCTGTATGGAAGGTGCAGAAAAGATTATAAGAGCCAGAGGGGATGGATGACATCAAGGCAACAGTGTCTTCCAGACTCAGCAAGACTGAGGCACATGTGAACTTACAAAAACTATAGCACCATGCACAGGGCCTGCACAGGTCCAAGCCAGACAAGGTGCCAGCACTGAGGGGAGGGGGATGTGATCTGAGCCAAAAATAAACAAACATCAGAATTAAAGGCATCTTACACCACATGGACTTAACAGAGATCGACAGAATATTCCACCCAAATAACAACAACAACAAAAAAAATGCACATCCTACTCAGCAGCACACTGAAGCTTTTCTAAAATACACCACATCCTTGGACACAAAGCAAATCAAGCAGATTTGAAACAATGCCTTGTATCCTGTGTGACTACAACACGATAAAATTTAAAATTGACAGCAAACAGATCTCTGGTAAAGTCACAGGTTGGTGGAGATTAAACAAAGTATTACCAAATGATGAATGGGTCAGAGAAAGAATCATGAAAGAAACATAAAAACCTCCTAAGATTAAAGGAAAATGAAGACACAGCATGACAGAGACTCTGGGACACATTAAAAGAAGTCCTATGAAAGAAATTTTTAGCTCTAAGTGCCCACATTAAAAAATAAAAGAAATATGTATAGAAATTATAAAATAGAAAGGTTCAGTGGTGGTGGCACATGCCTTTACTCCCAGAATTTGGGAGGCAGAGGCAGGGAAACTCCTGAGTTAACGATGTAAGTCAAAACTTTGGAAAAACAAGAACAAATCAAATCCAAACCAAGTCATCCCTGAAAACAAGCACACCAGTAATATTATACAGACTTAACAGCTTATACTTATGGTTATATATGCACATGTGCTGTGGGATAATTTGTACACTGATTTAATAAAATGCTGATTGGCCAGTAGCCAGGCAGGAAGTATAGGCGGGACAAGCAGACAAGGAGAATTCTGGGAAGAGGAAGGCTGAGTGAGGGGAGATGCCAGACTGCCATCCAGGGAGCAACATGTAATGGTACACAGGTAAAGCCACGGAAAATGTGGCAACATATAGATTAACAGAAATGGACTGGGTTTAAGTGTAAGAGCTAGTCAGTAGTGAGCCTGAGCTAATGGCTGAGCAGTTTTAATTAATATAAGCCTTTGTGTGTTTACTTGAGTCTGAGCTGCTGCAAACTGGGTGGAACACAAAAAAACTTTCAGCTACACACATGTGTATATATATTCATATATGAATATAACAACAATTAGTAAAAAAAGAGGTTATGAATTTGAAAAAGAGCAGGGAGAGACATATGTGAGGGTTTAGAGGGAGGAAAGAGAAGGAGTAAATGATTTAACTTGATTGGAATATTAAAAAATAAAAGAAGGTTTTTTTGTTTGTTTGTTTGTTTTTTAAGAAGACAGGCCATAATCTCACTTTTACAGGTAGTAAGTTGCTGTGAAATAGATCTTCAGTCATATTTTACTCAATAAAGTAACTCTACAAGATGTGTATTTTGGTCATGAAGGACCTTATGAAGTATTTATCCTTATCTTTACATTTATAGGTGAAAAAACTCAGGTTGGAATACACAATAATGGTAAGAACATGGAGCCAGGTATGATGATGGGGTGGGTCAGTACTTTGTCAACCTGGCATGCTAGGTTCATTTGGGAAGAGGGGGTCTTGAGAAAATGCCTCCATCAAATTGTCTGGTAGGCAAGTCTGTGGGGACACTTTTTCTTGATTAATGATTGATGTGAGAGGGCCCAGCCCACTGTGGGCAGTGCTCCTGGGAAGTATAAGAAAGATAACTGAATACGAACCGGGAAAACAAGCCATTAAGTAGCTTCCATCCATGGTCCCTACCTATGTCCTGCTTGAGTTATTGCCCTGACTTCCCTCAAGGATTGACAAAGAAACACTTTATTCTCCAAAGTGGTTTTGGGTCAGTGTTTTATTAGAGCAACAGAAACCTACATAAAACAGGAGCATATAGTGTATCCAAGCACTGGTGAGGGTGAGGCTGGAGGATTGTCAATTCTAAACCAGTCAGGGTTATTTATCATGACCTTGCATCAAATAAACAAACACCATAGAAGATGCTGTTGTCCAAAACCAAGTGCATTTGGATACATAATGATTTGAGGATGTCTATGAAAAAGAACTATTGCATTACTCAAGAGGGGGAGAGACTCAGTATATACTAAGGTAGCACATTATTTTACTATATTATATTGAAATATTAAAATAAAATCATGGTTAAGTCATTACTATACAGCAATGACCTTCTGAGAAATAAAAGCCAGACATATATGCAAAATCCCACCTGCTCTAATAACCCCACTGTGCTTCTGTGTCTCCCTGAAACTCACTTTGTTGATTAAGATGCCTTTTAATGAAGCAAGGTTGAGGGTTATTGATCTATAAATGTCTTTATGATTCAGCTGCTGTGGAATTGTCTACAATACCCCAGCCTCTGGGGGATGCTTTTCCAGTGATGCCAAGTTGATTCTTGGAAATTTACATGCTGCTATCTGTTTGACAATAAATTGGTGTGTAAATCCCTTATGTGATACACACGCCCGGCCTTTTATAATAACAAGCTGTAGATCTTAACGGCCAATTTGTCTTTTTGCTTTACTTCTTTTGCAAACTGGCCCTAATCTCCACAGAGGTCACTCTGAAGAGAAGGTATTTTGTTCTCCATGAGCCAGACCCCCATCCTCTATGCTTCAAATTCCACTCCACAATGCCTATTGCCTCACACTCCCTACCTGAAAAGGTTTGCTTTCTATCATTTCTTTCTAGATAAACAGACATATTTTGATGGGTGTCATTCAAGCCCAATCTCCAAAGCTTGTTTGAAACCTGGTCCCTCTGTGGGGTTTTCCCTGGCACTGTGATACCGCAGTCTCCTCCCTGTTCCTCAGACATAAAATACAGAAACAAATAAAACCATTCTGTCTCAGTTACTGTTCTATTGCTGCAAAGAGACACCATGACCATGGCAACTCTTCTAAGGAAAGCATTTAACTGGGGCTGGCTTACAGTTTCAGAGGTTCAGTCCATTGTCATCATGGTGGGGAGCTTGGCATAACTGAGAGTTCTACTTCCGAATCCAAAGGCAGCGGGAAGAGAGAGCAAGCCACTGGCCTGTCTTGGGCTTTTTTTTTTTTTTTTAATTTTTATTGTTTTGTTTTTTGTTTTTCGAGACAGGGTTTCTCTGTGTAGCTTTGCGCCTTTCCTGGATCTTACTCTGTAGCCCAGGCTGGCCTCGAACTCACAGAGATCCACCTGGCTCTGCCTCCCGAGTGCTGGGATTAAAGGCGTGTGCCACCACCGCCCGGCCTGTCTTGGGCTTTTGAAACCTCAGTGCCCACCCCCAGAGGCTTCTTCCAACAAGGCCACACCTCCTAATCTTTTCAAATAGTGCCACTCCCTGGTGACTAAACATTCAAATATATAAGCCTATGGTGTCCATTTTTATTCAAACCACCACAAATCCGTAAGATTGCTGTGAGAGGAAGCTGAGTTAGAAATGATGAAGGCTCCTCCTCCTGCTCCTCTTTTTCCTCACTCGCTCCTCCCCCACCTTCTTTGTTCCTTGAGATTTTCATTTCAAAAAAGGGTCTCATGTAGCCCAGGCCAGTTCCAACCTCACTGTGCCACTATGTACCTGAGGCTAGTCTTGAACTTCAGAACTTCTGCCTCCATCTTCTAAATGCTGGGATTACAGGCATGAACCCACCACACTGAACAATGAAAGTTTTTGTGGACCATGCAGTACATCACTTCACAATAAGTATAAGTGATTAGGATCGTTTATCCATATAAAGATTATGAACTTATGAATGATATTTGAATACCCACTCCATGGCAAGCTACTGTGGCAAGTGCTTTTAACATATTTTAATCAACTGGAAATTGTACAGTGACATTTAAATAGAGATCTCTCCCTCTGTCTTGTTAATAAATAAACTGAAATCCAAAGAGCTTATGTGAATTGCCTGAACTCTACAGCCAGCAAGAAGCTGGGCTTGCATTTGACTTGAAAAAACGTAAGACATGGAGACTTTGTAGCAGACCTTCCAAGGTCTGCTCATGGATGCCTGCTGCATTGACATTATTCCACAAATGTCTAGGATTTTTAAAAGATAGTCCATAGTAGTTAATGAATAACAGAGTCAGGACTGGAGAGACGGCTCAGGGTTTATGTCACATGTTGCAACTGTCCATACTTATTTCAGGGGATCCAATGCCCTCTTCCGACCTCCTCAAGTTCCAGGCACACATATGGTGCACATACATACAGGCAGGCAAATATTCATACGCATAAATTAAGTCAATATAAAAGCTTTTTCAAGAAAAGAATAACAGATTTCCTTCTACATGACAGATGTGGTTTGTTTTACTCTAATTGTGAGGGCCTTTTAATAAACTTGTGTGGTTTTGCTTGTAGTAGAAGCAGAAGTATGAAGGTAGACAGACCATAAAACTGTCCTCAGTCTGACAGGCTCATGGATCAATGAGGTAAAAATAAAGCATTTTCTCCTGCTGGGCTTCATATGCCGCTCTTTCCACTGGGCTCCCCTGTATCGTTAAGCTGGAAGCTTAAGTTCCTCTTTTCAGAAGAGCTTCACCTGAACCACTCATACAACTTAGACAACCACCTTCTAGTTCCTTATGTCTTCACCCTGTATACATTGCCTGCAGTTCTTCTCATAGCCTTCAATTATTTAACACTGTGTTTACTCATGCTGAAATAGTAACAATGCTTATTTGTGGGTTATCAAAATAATATGAAATGGAGATAGATGGATGATATAGATAGATACATATAGGTAGATAAACAGTTACATAAATACATAGACAATATATAGATACATTGATAGATAGATGATAGATAGATTGATAAATAGATGATAGATAGGTTATAGATAGATAAATAGATGATAGATCGATCATTAGTAGGTAGATAGACAGACACATACATATATAAATACATATGTACATAGATATGTAGATAGATCATTGATTGGTAGACACATAAACATATACATATGTACATGGATAGATGGATGGATGGATAGAGATAGATAGATAGATAGATAGTAGAGGTTTAAATAATGTCTCACTCATGCTTAGCTTTCTATCATCAATAACAACAATCTTTTTTCACTGTTGTTACAGCTTCAAAATTTTGAGTCAAACTTAATATCTCTCTCCACTTAACTGAGAATATGATAGTTCCCAACAAAGTGATATAAAGCGTCAATACTAGGGACTAGCCGAGCACTTCATTGGTTGATCACTGGCTTAGCATTCATGAGGTTCTGAATTCGAGCCTTCAAAAACCCAAGGAAAAAGTAAATAATATTAGGAGAACCATGAAAGAAAGAAATCAGGGCAGACTAGGTTAAGTCACTTGAGATAAAAGTACACAACTCAGTTGGAGGTAAAAATAAGACAAGTACTTTATATTTCATTTCCCAAATAAGAGAAGAATTGCCAAGGGAGGTTGGCCATCTGGATCCAAATATAATAAATGAGGAATAATGGGCTGGTGACTCTGACATGACTTTTTAATCTATGAACAAATGATTTAACAGTTAAGAAATCCAAGGCCCAGAGCCATAAGCACGCTAGACATCATGATCCCAACACAGAACAAGTTGCCTGGACTTGTACTCTTGGGACCTGGCTAGTTCCCTAGAGCTGCTCTTCTCCCCGTTAACTGGAATGGTACAGGATAGACTGGGGGCCGGAAGGACAGGTCCAAGCCAAGCCCTAAAGCAAGTTGGTTGCAGAAACGTGAGCCACCACCGCCCGGCAGGCAACTTTTATAGCGCGGTTCACACATCGGTTCACGTCGAGAAAATGTTATTTTTAAGTTCAGCGTGCAAATATCTTTGTTTTTATTAACATCTGACATGTGAATAATGTTAGACATTGGCTTAAGATCGTAGGATTTGGAACCTCAGAGTCCCAAGCTAGAATGTTCTATAGTTTACTGGATGCTTGGTGTTGGAACCTATTTAAGATCATGTTCCAGTGTCATCATTTACAACACAGCAACACGGCAGCTGCTCACAGAATTCGTATCAGGATTAACAAGCTGGTTTCGGCAGTGAGTAGCCCAGTGCCTGGTGTGGAATAAGCTCCAACCAAATGAAATCTACTGCTCTCCCCTCCATTTTCCGGAAATGTATGGATAACATAATCATCATTCTTTAAGTCAGAAGTTTTAGCTGATCATTTTAACATGAGCCCTGTTCGATAACACTGGGTCCATTTTCAAATGTTCCTTTTCCCGGGATGATTCTGATCAGGGCTGGCAACGGCTGCTTTCAGAAAACAGTGATGTCAAAGGTCTTCAGTGTAGCTCTTCTTCACTCCCTGCAACTGGGATCTGCTCTTCTCTTCCTTCTGAAGGCTTCAGGGCATGTCTATGGAAACATCAACGGAAGGGGAGGTGCCAGCAGTGGCCACACACCCTACACCTGAAAAAAAAAAGCCAAAAAACAAAACAACTATTGCATTTATGTATGTGTCAGAAATGGGGCGGTGGCCATGGTGCCGCTGCGTGATTAGAACTGTGAAAGTCAGAGGGCCACTGGCCTTTTCCTTCTACCATGTGGGTCCGGGGGACTGAACTCCAGTGGATGACCTTGGAGACCGGAGCCTTTCCATACTGAGCCATCTAGCCAGCCTCTCCGTTTTTTAGGCTGCTAGATACAAGCTCTCCCACGGTGGAGTGCCTCCTGGTGCAGTCAGACCAGGCGATGGCCACTGGTTCGAATCCATTGATTCTCGATGTCCTGCTGACAGACACTATTTGCAGCTGGCCCCTACCTTCTTGGTCAGCTGGGCTGTGTTCTGGGCAGAGGCAGACCTGCTGGTTGTGGGCTCTCTGGAGAGCGAAGGCCTTGGAAACAACCGCACTGTTTAGAATAACTTGCTTGTGGCAAGTTCTTCACTTAGTAGGGTTCAGAAAACCAATTAATACAATTTCCTGGTAAAGAAAGGGAATAGGAAAGTATTAGTATCCAAATTTAGTTTCTTTTGCTGATGAGAAAAACATAAAAAAATGCTTAAATTGTGGCTACCAGTCTGCCCACAAATCTCTGACATATTCTATAGTACCCTGCCCGCTCCATGTACTTTAATTATAATAAATATTTGGTGAATATTTAGTATGTTTAATATTAACTGTTTTCACTTGAAAACTTAATCAGAATCTGATAATGCTACACCCCCACCCCCCCCCCCACCCCCCCCGTTTATTTAGGCAAACTCTGGCTCTCCTGGAATGCTTCCAAGTACTGCATCTTTCAAATGGTTTTATAGAAGTTCTTGTCTTCCTCATATCAATAAGACCATATTTCATTCAAAACAGGAATTACAAGGAGAAGGCACGAGGCCTAGATTATTTTATCATTGTTGTTTGCAAATTACATGACTTAGAATTAGGCCAACCTTTTTACAGCTGAATTCGAGCTCATGATGTTGACTGAGACCCATTTCATCCAGGGTAAACAGGACATTGCAGCAGGTTCATTACTGACTCTTCTTGCCTCTAAAAATTACACATGTTGCTATAACCTTGGAGGCAATGTGGAGAGCTGAATTAAGTAGACAGACTTACGGTTCACCAGGTTCATATGAGATTGGATAGGGTAAGCATTCTTTCTTGAGTCTTTACTGATATGGTAGCATTTATGTGGGAGACACAATTTTAAATATTGTGATTTTAAAATTCAGTTCCTCTTAAACAGTTTACTTGGTGTACCCAGAACAAAGAAACACATACTTTAAGTTCTTAAAACAAACAGTTCTAGGCTGGGTGGTGGTGGCGGTGCATGCCTTTTATTCTACTACTCAGGAGGCGAATCTCTGAGTGCGAGGTCATCATGGTCTACAGAGCAAGTTCCAGGATAGGCATGGCTGTCTCAAAAAGCAAAAAGAAAGGAAAGAAGGGAGGGAGGGAGGGAGGGAGGGAGGGAGGAAGGAAGGAAGGAAGGAAGGAAGGAAGGAAGGAAGGAAGGGTGAGCAATCTCTGGGTTTGGGGGAACACATCCGTTTGAATGTGTATTATGCAAACATTGCTGATTGGTTGTTCCTGGTGTAGAGGGAGCTTTTGCCAAAGCATTGTGTTGTGGCTGTTGTGTCTTTGGTACACTTCCCACATAGTGCAAGCTTTAGCTAATGTAAAAATAGAGTTACAGGGATTCATTTTCTTCCTTATCTCTCCCAGATGCAAATATCCACCTAAAGGATGTTTCTGTACCCCTTCAAGTCTTTCCCCTCCCCCAGTAATTCATTCCCATAGTTTGTGTTCTGTCCGGTTGGATTTCTGTGTCCTGTGTATTTTTCCCCAACCATCACAATCCCTGAAAGACCAATGCTATGTGACCTTTGTAGGTTTGGGG
This sequence comes from Peromyscus californicus insignis, assembly GCF_007827085.1. Lineage (NCBI taxonomy): Eukaryota > Metazoa > Chordata > Mammalia > Rodentia > Cricetidae > Peromyscus > Peromyscus californicus. Next base: position 42,211,554 of record NW_026294535.1, on the reverse strand, counting down.
TGTGATACACTCTGAAATGCTAAGAACCTTCGAAATTTCTTACTTCCTTCACAAATCCAACAATTTCGAGATTCTAAACAAGGATCGGCAGAGCAAAGAAAGTAAAATCATTCTAGTGGATTGTCCAATAGTGTTCTGTGGTAAAGAAAGACCCATAGGAGTCTTTCTTCGTTAAGTTTTCTTTCCCTGTGCCTTTAGAAAAAGATACTTAGTATAAATATAGTTCTTAACTTTTCTTCAAGAGTTGCTGTATTGACAAAGTTAATCATCAAACTTTACAATGCCATCTATGTGGAAGTTTCCTTTCAACTTAATGGTTAATTGCTTTAATATTAATTTTTAAATGTCTATGTAATTTTTAAATGTAATTTTTAAAGGGTCTATGACCCTTTCTGGTGCAAATTTTATCTGTGATGTAATGGAACAGTGTTAAATTTTAATATTAAATTATAGTAGAATTGGATGATTATATGAAAATTGTATATTGGATTATTTGACATCTTTGAAAATAAATTGGCAATCTATGTTTGCACATAAAAAACAAAACAAAAGCAAACAAAAAAAAAGAGTTGATGTGAATCATTAAAAAAAAAATTTTATTCAAGAACTTTTCCCCCAAGAAATAAATTGTGACAAAGCGAAGGAAAATGGGAGATAAATGTTGTTTCCTGGGGTGAGGGCCACAGCTGTGAGCTGACAGCTAGGTCTCTCTGTGTATGCCTGCTTCCTTTCCCGGTGTGCACATCCACTTCTCTGTTTTATTACTGGGTAGGAAACGTCAGGAAGCACGTGTTTGGCAAGGGTCAGCAATACACTTCCTGGTGTAATTTTGCTCTAAACAATGTTCTTACTAGATTTCCAGAGAATTAGGTCCTGGAAGGGCTAATGAGAAGATAGGAAGGTGGGGGAGTTGGCAGTTCTGAAGAGCAGCCAAGGCTTTTTATGAAATGGGATGGTTTTATATTCCTGCTTGTTGCTGGTCTAGCTCAAATTAACATGAGCAAATAGGAGCAGTTTATTGGTTCCTGTGACCCACACACAGGGAGATCAGGCAGAGAGCCGAAGAACAGCAGCACAACAACCCAGAGATGAGGACCTTCCATTTTTTTTTCCCTTTTTGGGTAGACTGTTTTTATTTTTTATGGTACAGATATGTTTTCTCTATGCACAGTACAGACTCTATAGCCATACCCTCTTGCTTTATACTCTGAAACCCTAGCTTTCTCTCCCCGTGCTAGCTGGTCAGTGTCCTCGTGCCCTGTGTTTTCTGGGCTGCTTACTCATGCCTCTGAACTTCCTGGGTTCTACACAAGAATAAATGAAAACACCTGCCGAGACAGGTGTGACCACAGAGTGTGAAGGAAACACTCCAACACAGCAGTGTAAGATAGACATGCTTGCGCCAGCCTTTGGATTCACATCACAGGACCTAGCACATGCTTCTCTAGACTAGGCTCCATCCACCTTACCTGCCCAGCTTTCCTAGATGCCAAAAGACCTACTTCAGGCATCTCTCAAACTGGCAAAGATGGCAGAAAGAGGGGAAAGAAAGCATTTTTAGTACACTGGGTTCTAGAAAGCTCCAGATCTTGTAGACTGATTTTGCATAACTGGAAAAGGAGCTGTAACAGAGCATCATGCTTCTTAGAGATCAAAAAGACAGGCAGTGTGTCCAGGCAAGAGGAATCTATGCTTTACTTCTAAAGAGTGGTCGTCTCAGTCGCCCAAATAAGTGAACACAAAGCTCTGACCTATTAAATAGCACTAACGAAGGCTCTTCCTTGTTAAAAAGGAAGTGAAAATTATTTCTCCTCCTCCTCCTCCTCCTCTTCCTCCTCCGAATTCTAAAGAGAAAAAAGACTCACCCCCATGCCCCATGAGAAGATAGCATGGGAGGAGAAGTCAAATGTTTCCAGACTCTGGGCCAATGGCTACTTCTAAGAGAAGTGGTACACCCTCTTTGGAATATCTTTAGACACCTCTATCCTGATGATCTCAGTGTGGCCGGAGGGAGATGGGGAGGAGTGTCTACGGGCAGGCATTTGAGAGCCACACATGTTCTCTGTGTTCTCTCCCCTGCCACCTCTCTGTGCTCTCTGGGTCTCTGAATTGGCATTGGCACGGTCTCCCCGGTCACCCAAAGAGCAAGCAAAGAATGCCTGTTGTTTTTTAAGCTATAGACTTTCAGGAACTGCTTGTCACTGTAGCCTAACAAAGCCCATCCTAACTGACACAGGCACCTAGAGTGAATGTCCTTCAAAGAATCTTGAGAAGCACATTTGTGACTCAGCTTTTCCTATCGACCCTCCCAGAAAGCGGGGCCAGAGGGCAGTGAAGTAAGAATTCCTTTCATTCCCCACCTTCGTCCTCCCTCCATGAGATCTTGGACAGAAAGAGGGGAGTGATAAATATCCACTGGTGCTCTGATAATTTATGATTTTTCTGGGACTGAATAACCTAAGCCACTGACTAGAGACTGTGTCTGTAACAAGGCAGTTGACTGCCCGGAAGTGACCAGAACAGACAGGACTCTGCCAAAACGACAGCAGACAGCAGGACACAAATATTCTCGAGCTCAGCAAAGCAAAATGAAACAATAAAACCCCAAGTTTGTCCTCAGAAAGCAGAATTACAGGAGTGGCAAACAAATTAAAAAAATAATTCTTAAATGTATTTTCTATTTTGTTTCTTTTTAACATTTTGTTTCTTTTTAACACACTAACTCTATGAATAAAGACAATTGGTTTTAAAGTTAGAAACTGGTTTCAGTGCTAAAGCTAATTTTTGAATACCAATGAGTGGGTAGCCTTGCAATCTTACTTTTGTAGGAGAAAACCAGGCAAATAATGTAAGTAAATGAGGTTAAATTTTCGGCATTGACAAGCTGATTTGACTTTGGTTTGCCTTCCTGGTTGGTTCAAGTGGAAGGTCACTGAAGTATAAAGATGGTGGCGGGCAGGGTGGCTCAGCTTTAGGTCCAGGCTGACGCCCTTTCCTAACCTTGCCTTTTACTGAGATGTCTTGTGGTCTCTGGGAAGCCACCTAAATATATACCACTTTTCTCACCTGCAAACTAAAGGGAATAAACCTGACTCAGAATTTATGCAAAGAGTCTCAAATCCATGCCTGTAAAATCCTTGAAATGCCAAAAGAATAATAGGACTGCTAATTTTGGGCAACGTATACTTTTGTTTCTCCATAGGAGCAATTATACTCCAGAGACAATCACACAGCTTATTAAGCTAATATTATAACTCGGTAAATCTTTCAGTGCTGAAAAATGGGGGCCAGTGAGGTGGCTAGGTGGGCAAATGTCCTTGCTGCCAGTGATGTGTTTGATCTCCAGCAACCACGCAGCAGAAGGAGAAGAACTGACTGCTACTAGTTGTCCTTTGACCGCTACACACCCGCCGCGGCACATGCCCCTTCCCACTATAGCGGCATCAGCTCTTACTAATGACTGTTCCCAGATATTCAGTCACTTCAAAATAAATAGTTCTGTGTGTAGCAACACGGGAATGTATGCAAGGAGCTTGCATATCCATCGCTTTCGCTGAATCATAGAACTGTGGGTAGGAAGAACCCCTAACTGGCACCTACCGAAGTTCCCCTTTTCTCTTTTTTCCACATTTGTGGGATCAAGTCTCAGGAGGCTCCACAGGGCCTTTCTGTCCTCATGTAGCTAATCTGGTCAGTCTTCTAGTCAGGACTCTAAGATGGGCAGAGTGTTGCATTCATTTTCTTTTCTAAAAATTAATCTAGTTCCAAATATTCTGAAGATTTGGGCAAAAGTCTCAGTTTGGGATTAAGAGGCAGGCAGAAAGAAGATGGGCTTGCGTGCAGGATTCTTCATATTCTCCAGGGGAGATGCGGGGTTTTGCACTCTTTTTTTTTTTTTTTTTTTTTTTTTTTTTTGGTTTTTCGAGACAGGGTTTCTCTGTGTAGCTTTGCGCCTTTCCTGGAACTCGCTTTGGAGACCAGGCTGGCCTCGAACTCACAGAGATCCGCCTGGCTCTGCCTCCCGAGTTCTGGGATTAAGGGCGTGCGCCACCACCGCCCGGCGGTTTTGCACTCTTAATTCTGGCCGCTTTCTATTCACTTAGGCAATTAATTCTCTGTCATATTAGACTCTCCAGCTGAACTGTGAACAGCATGCCCTGTGGTTTAGGCTTATATCAAATATCTCAAGTCTCCTAGAGTTAGATGGGAAAAATAAATGCCAGGCTTTGTCTAGGTAGGACCTAGAAGCCATGAGATCCTTAGGCTTCTGAGGGATGTTCAGTCTATGCAAAGATCTTTGGAGTGTTGTCACTTGACTAGAAAACCATTGGTGTGCAGCTGGAGGCCAGTTGGGTGGCCTGAGGGAGTGTCTAAAGTTTCTTCGCCTCGTCCCTTTGAGTCTGTACTGACAAGCAAAGGCAGGATAGTGGAGAGAAACCCAGTGCTGTAGTCACAACAGCCAAGACATTTCCATTTCTCAATAAAGACAGGACGGTGCAGCGTAAGGATGGAAACTTGACTGACAGGAAGAAAGAGGCAGTTTGAGGCATGTGGGTCACCTGGGCAGTGACAATGACTGGGACATATTCCACAAAGTGGGGAAATGGATTACCAGACATGAGATGCTATGCTTAATGGAAACACACAGCAACTGGAAGATATGGGGGCCGTGTGGGAAAGCAGGGGACGGAAGTTTGTAAATGTAATAATTTCACCATCTATTGTTATTTCTGCTGAAGGGTTACGGTTCTAGTAATTTAGGTGGCAGGAGAGACCCACAGAATCTCAACTTTGCCATGCTCGTCCAACCCAGGAGGAGGTCTGGAAGCCTCTGAAGACGCTGATGCAGATGAAGTGTTGATGGCAATGGCGGGGATATCACGAGCTCCTTTTTGTTCAGCAGAACTTCCACTTAACCTATGATTCAATTTTTAAGATCTGCCAGCTTCTTATCTGATGTGAGCCGACCTTCAACGAGCCTTGGGGCAGCAGGGGGAGGTCCACATTCTGGGTAGCCCTCCGGTTCCCAGGCAGCCTCACTCCGTGCTGGCCTCCCATTCATTCCTTTTTGGATCTTTGCCCCTCAAATGGTCCCCCAGGAGGCATGCTGGGTTGGAAGGTAATCCCTGCAAGTAGAAAACCAATGTGAGGAAGAAAGCTAGAGACCATGACACACAGAACGGTGGCCCACTCAGTATCAGTCCGTCATGTGGTCGTAGAGCACAATGATACAGTGATGACAGCCTTCCATTTAGGTTCTCCGGCTCTGAACGCTCAGGATGTTTTCAAATCACTCACCCTTTGTGTGCTTTTTGTATATGATAGTAGAGATCGAATCATTCTCTGACAGTTACAAATGTGCTACCCTTCCTGTTGTGTCTATAAGCATGTCTACACACATAGAGGTAATTATGTGAAGACTAAGTAACATGTCCTTTGGAAACATTGTCCTTGGTAACTCTTTTCCTTGGTGGCGCAGTGGTGTGTCCTCCACCACTCTGCTCAGTAAATGACCAACTAGTCAAAAATTACTTTCAAATAAGATATGATTGTATTTTTGTACATCTCTCCCACACACATTTAGAAACCTAAATCTGGCACTCCAACGTTGGATATTTATGAACACTTTTCAAAAATATTCATTTTCTATGGAAAGCTACTGAAGCAAACACATTCTCAGGGGCTCCATAGCCCGTTAATTCGCTACTGGACTGTGTGTCAGAGAGCAAACATTCACGGCAGTGGCCTGGAGGCAGAGTAAGAGCTTCCTTTAAATTAAATGTGTTTCTTACTGCTTGCGGGGAAAAGAAAACAGAAAATCGAAATCAGATGGGTATTGTATATTTTATCAAGGAGTTTAAAATATGAAAATAACTCTAGCAACGTATCTTTGATATACTGTGTGTTTAACATACTACAGCAATCTTCAAAGGGTCTGGTGGCTTCTATATCCATCGGCCAAGGAGCAGGAACCTAATGTATTAGACACTTTACAGACTGAATCATGAGATATAGTTTGAGTGTTTGTTTTAGCTGAATTCGTGCCTCATAGGGTATTCCTTCTCATACAGGCTGGCTGCATGAAGCCTGATAAATGAAGGGACATGATTAAAGCTGATTATTGACAAGGAAAGCACGCAGATGGCCTTTTTAGATGACAGATACCTGCTAGGGAGGGCAGGTCCAAGTCAGTTATTAAAGAAGCAGGCCCTAGACAGCTAGCTATGTAGACAGCATCCAAACAGCAAGCACCCCAAAAAGGAACAACAAATGGTAGATTACCGTCATCGTGAGATGCCCAAGGCAGAGGGAACGATGTCACAGTTCTGAGCTTTTTCAGTAGGTGCTGCAAACCCAGCAGGGCGGCATGCGGGAAGAAGATGGGAGATCTGGAATATTTATGTGTTTGATAAGACCGTGGAGTTTAAAGCAGGAGGTGAGGGTGACCAGGGATGGGAGGGGCACACGGGGAGGTCTGGGTCATAACAGCACTTGAGAGGAGGCAGTGAAGTCATTGGTGCAGGTGTGAATTCAACTTCGCCGACTCGTTCTGGTGGGTCGAGGAGTATTTTCTTTTTACATGGCTGGATTAAATTACTTCCCCTAGGTCATTCAATTAATCACTGGGAGGCCAAGGAACAGAGTCCTTCTCAAGACCCTTATTTCACATCTGGAGCAGGCGAACCAGGCTTCTACTCTCTGAAACACTCTGTTGATTCGATTAAATATATATATATTTCTTTTACAAATCAGTGAAGTTTTGAACCATTCTGTACAGAATTTGCAAAATCCTCTCTCTTCTGTGTGACTCAGAACACAGATAGCCTAACTAGGTAGAACTACTATAAATTGCCTTCTGGTTTATCTTTAATTCAAGAATTTGAAGTCTCTGTCAAAATTGCTTTGAACCCCCCACCCCCTCCTCCCTGAAATTTCAACCTATTATTCTTGGGAGCTAGGGGAAAAAATGAGTTACAGACCTGAGAGAGCCATGTGTGCACAGTTTAGCTGCAGCATGAGTGATTGTGTGATATATTGCTCTTTTCACTAATAACCACAAAGCAGGTAGAGGCATGGCAGACTAATTTGGTTTATATGTCCAGCTGTAAGGCTAGACACTGCATCATTCTTCTCAGAAACCAGTGACTTTAGGCATGTGGAACTCGTAGTCATGACAACAATGAACCGGCTTTGAGTCTGAGTCTCAGCTCAGAAACTGCCTTGTCTCCATTACTTCCTGCTCACGGCCTGACTTTTCTTACTCTCTGGGGCTGGGGGCTGGGGATTTGTGAAAGATCTATTGAACGGAGTCCCAGGATAGGTTTAATGCTGAAAATGTCTGGGCTGAAAGTTTTGCTTGCACAGATGGCCAAAGGCTGAAAGAAGGCGAGATCAATCATTGTTATTGCTAATGGCACAGTTAGAAGGGCATATCCAAAGGTGAGCTGATTTGGAAAATAGGAAGAGGCGATGTAAAAAGTAGCTTGGAAGAACTCCTTTGAATAACATAAAAGTAGATACAGCAGATTTTTTTTTAAATCACCATAGGGAATTATAGCATGATTCTGAAAAGACATACCCCAAACATGCCTCAAACAATAGCAAAACATGTTAAGACAGGAAACTCAGCAACTGTGGACATGTATGGTGAAATAATGAGCAGATGCTCATGGGAAAATCTACCTTGAATTTCATTTTGTGTCCCATGTGTTGTAGGGAGCCATGTGACTACTTTGAGAGAGGGCATAGCTCAGCGGTAAGAGTGTAAAACCCCGTGGTTCAATGCTTTTAAATGCCAGATGTAATCTTTGGAGAGCGTTGCCAAAGTCTTTTGATACTCAACCCCAAGGAGAAATTATACAGTTCTCACTATAAACTTGTTGAGCTGCACAATGGCTGGGACCATGCAAATATTCGGTAAGAGGGAGCCACCAATCAGTACCCATCCCACTGATGGAGTTGCCAACAGGATTTGGCATTAATTGAAATCTATTTTTCACATGATTTTGATGCCCGAATGCTTCATTGTTCCAGCGGCATGATCACGGACGTGGGAAGATCGTCTTCTTTCTCTTGGAGAAATGCACAACCAATATTAACATTGTAGTTTTCTGGATTTACAGTTTCCCCTCAATAATCTGGATTAAGAGGTGGGGATTTCAAAGAGGGGAGGATACAAATTACCAGTGTAAAAGGTAATTTGGGCTTCATGCCTTTTTATTAATCAGAGTTCCTCTACACACAGGAAGTGACGAATTCCAGCATCAATTACATTTCCCATCCCTTACCCAACAGCACAGGTCTATCTTTTCCCAGGCCTGTTTTCTAGTAATTTAGCTCCCACAAGCTGACAAGCAGAAAAATAAAACACAGACCAAATCATAGATAGAATCAAATGCTCCTCCCTTTTCTATGCACTAAGAAATGGAATGATTATCTATCCCAGAAATATGCATGATCATACACTTAGCTTTTATTTTTTATTTTTATTTTTTTAATTTCAATTTTTATTATTTTTACATTTAATTAACATTTTCATTTATTTTACATACCTACCACAGTTTCCTCTTCCTCCTCTCCTCCTGTTCCCTCCCCCTAACTCCCAGAGTTATGGTCATGATGGAAGAACCCACAGAGACAGTGGACCTGAGCTCCTGGGAGCACATGCACTCTGGACCAACAGTTAGGGAGCCTGCATGGGACTGAAATAGGCCCTCTGCATGTTTGTGACAGTTGTGTAGCTTAGGCTGTTTGTGGGGCCCCTAGCAGTGAGATCAGGACCTGTCCCTGGCACTTACCTGGCTTTTGGAACCTATTCTCCATGCTGGGTTACTTTGCCCAGACTTAACTTTTAAATAACAAGAGAGGCAGCCCTGAGGCCAGTTCTGCTCACGGTCTCAGACAGTATAGATCGCTGTGTGAAAGTATGGTGGAGTATATTTGGTTTGAGAAATCATGATCTACAAAGTGGTTATGTTTCTATGTGTATGTGTGGCAAGAATTTAGTAGTGTCACTGATTAACTCTCTCTTTTCATTGTCCTCAGTGGAAAGCTACAATTTACAGCAAGTAGATTTGTTTTCTGAGGTTAACAGTCTGTGGTGATATTTTATTTGTGCCGAAATGTGGTATTTTATTTGTATGTTAATAAATAAAGTTTGCCTGGAGATCAGAGGTCATAGCGAGCCATAAACAGAAGTCAGGCAGTGGTGGCACATGCCCTTAATCCGATCACATGGCAGGCAGAGTCTCTGTGTGTTCAAGGACACAGCCAAGGTGGTGACACACGCCTTTAATCCCAGGACCAACCATAGAGACCTGGAGGTCTGCATAGACAGGCAGTGATAAGGAAGTGATGTGGCTGGGCTTAGAGTCAATGAGAAGGCAGAACAGGAAGGCAATAAATGCACAGATTACAGGAAGAAGCTCTGTTGGGAAGCTACGGCAAGGTGGTGAGCTAAGGTTAGTTGGTGGCTATTCACTATTGCTCTGATCTCTTCAGCTATTACCCCTGTATTTGGCTCTGTGTTCCTTAAGACTATTTAGAAATTCATTTACAACAGTCAGATACTCTTTTTCCTTAGAAAGTTTATGAGGGAAACAATTTGTACATGTGCCTCACTAACATGAAAGAGTTAATATACCTTTAGGAAAAGAGACATATATAAGTATTCTATAATAATATTAATTTGATGTGCATTTAAACTGATTCAATCACGTTAGACACTTGAAAATGTACAACATGTCTGTAATACATAGTTATACTGCAGAAAAGACACAATTGTGTACGTTTTTTAACTATTCCAGTGTTGGTAAGAATCATAACCACAGGGGGCTGAAGAGATGGCTCATTGACTGTTCTTCCAGAGGACCCAGGTTCAATTCCTAGCACTCATACGGCAGTTCACAGCTGTCTGAAACTCTAGTTCCAGGGAATCTGGTACTCTCACACAGACTTACATGCAGGCAAAACACAAATGCACATAAAATAAAAATGAAATTGAAAAAAGAACCATAGCCACATGCTTGTAAAGGAAAATTATAATGCTGCTACAAAATATTATTTTTCATACACAATGGTCTTACATTGAAAGTTGTAGGTGGACTTTTCTGTTCCACCAACCAGATTCTAAATAACCACACTGAAACTTATTAATTATAAATGTTCAGCCAATAGCTCAGGCTTGTTACTAGCTAGCTCTTACATTTAGAAACTAACATATATATAATAATTATATATAATATAATCTACCCTCTGCCATGGGCTTGGTATGTTTCTCGGCAAGTTCATCTCCTTCTCTCCGAATCTCCTCGCGGTTCTAAGACTCCTCCCTTTTTCATCTTCCAGCTCCCTTTTTGTCTGCAAGTCTTGCCTAACCTTATCCTGTCCAACTATTGGCCAGCCAACTTACTAAACCAATCACAGTGACATATATTCATACAGTGTAAAGAAGTATTTCACAGAAATTTTTTTCACCCTCTCTTGATTAAGTTTAGATTAAAAGATCACCAAAGTTTGGAAGAACTTCTTCTTTTTCATGAGCTCTTATAATTTCATAAATATTGGCTTCTCTAAGGTCTACAAGCTTTGAAGGAAATCTTTTTTAAAGCCCAAGCTGTTTCCTCCTACGTTTGATTGTTTAGTCTATGTAAAGATAAATCTCCTGAAGATTCAAAGTCTTTAAGCATACCCAGAGGAAACAACTTGTTTCCAGAAGTTTCTTCCCGGAATAAGTCTCTCTTCAATATCGGTAAGCTTTTGTCATTGCTCACAAATGCTTCTGATAAAGGAATTTTGAGGAAGGGAATTGAAACAATTCAAAAATACATCTATTCCTTAATACAGAACAGAAGGCTGATTCATCAAATGTGGCTTAGTGTTTATGATTTGCCTAAGTGCTGAAGACTGCTGTTTTCCTTGGTGGGTCTGTGGGTATGTTCACAGAAAAAAGGCAGACTCTTCCTCCTTAGAATTCTCAGGGCATCAGTCCCAAGCACTGGGAAGAAATAGCATCCAGGGGCACACATACAGGTGTAGGCAAACTTCTACTCCACACCCAGGTTACATGTTTGTTTATTTTTTTTAAATCTTTTTTTTCCCTAATAGTTACAATAAATAATCAATTTATAATTGATAAAAATTCAAGTTCTTCAATTTGGAAGGTCATTTTCCTAAACTAAAAATATTGCATTATCTACTTTGTAATAAACTCTCTGCCAAGTTAGCCTTGGGGATTCCAAAGTTTCATTATAATTTACGAAGAGTTGGAAAGCAGTCGCTGAGCTGGCTATAGTGTCTATAAGCAAATGTTCGGATGTCATTTAATGTCACTCACTTTCTAATCAAATTCCTTATTTAAATATGATTATGTTCTGAACACTGTCAAATGATTTCCCAGTTGTTTTCTTGCTAGTCATCTGTCAGTTTTAACAGGTAAGCGAGAAATAGAATGGGTGCCTGCCTTTTCTTTTCACTGACCTTATCCCTTACATATTCTGATTATTCTTGAACCAGCAGCTTAAGGATAGATGCAAAAGTGATGAGAGTTTGATTTAGTTTGGCTTTTGTTATCAGACACCCACAAGGAACTAAAGCTTTGATCTACTTCCTTGGGAAGATAATCCCCGTGATTAGGTGGAGATGTGTGCCGTGGTAGCCACAGGGATGCACAGCTTTAATCGCGAGGTGCTGAATACTTAATCCAGTTCAGATTCCTGGCAAAGAGATTTAAAGAAAGAACTAAATAATTATACTCTTCATGGGCTTTGTTTTCTGGAATGAGTTTTGAGTAGCTCTCCTTGCTCTTTTACGGTTTAATGAGGATGCTTAGGAAAATAGATTTGGATTTACTTGGAATGTTGTAAAATTGATGACTTTTGTGGTTCTCAGCAGGTTTTTTTTTTTTTTTTTGGTTTTTCGAGACAGGGTTTCTCTGTGTAGCTTTGCGCCTTTCCTGGGACTCACTTGTTAGTCCAGGCTGGCCTCGAACTCACAGAGATCCGCCTGGCTCTGCCTCCCGAGTGCTGGGATTAAAGGCGTGCGCCACCACCGCCCGGCTTCTCAGCAGGTATTTTTAAAAGGCTTCTTTTGATGAGGCGGGAGTTTGGGTCACTTTCTATATTCAGTTTGCCTCAGAGTGAAGGCTAAATACAAAGAAAGAGTGAAATAATTATTCTCAAACTGAAAATTCTCATTAAAAATGCCCTTTAAAATTATGTTACGTTTTTAAAATTTATTTGTGTAGATGTAGATGTGTACATGTGCCATGGCATGCACATGGAGGTCAGAGGTCAACTTGCAGGTATGGTCCTTTTCTTCTACCATGTGAGTCCCAGGGATAAGACTCAGGTTGTTAGACAGAAGGGCAGGTGACTTCATCCATCTTGTCTACCCCAAAATTAAATTTTCCTGTAAACAAAGACTTCTCATTCCAAGACCCACTAAATCTGAATATAATCCATATTCATTAGAAAATATTCTTAAAGCAAACACATTTGTTTAAAAAGATATGACTCACTATTACTAAAAAAAACATGAATTGGGTTAATGCATATCTAAGTCAATTTTATTAACAGATTAATTCAAATAATATCTATCATCTTTCCACTTACATACTCCATGATAACAAAACTGCATATCATAAAAGAAAAGAGAAAAAAAAACAAAATAAAACCACATCCTTCTTTCTTTTTTCTTCTTGGTTTTTTGAGACAGGGTTTCTCTGTGTAATCCTGACTATCCTGGAATTCACTCTGTAGACCAAGCTTGCCTCAAATTCATAGAGATTTACCTGCCTCTGCCTCCCAAGTGCTGGGATTAAAGTTATGCACCACCACTGCTTGTCTTACATAGTTCTTTTGTAAAATATTATTTATTTGTTGATTGAGTGATTGATTTTATATGGGGTTTTGTCTGTTTTATATGGGGTTTTGTCTACATGCACATCTCCACATCAGAAGAGGGTATCCAGTCTCATAAGACTACAGTTATAGATGGTTGTGAGCCACTATGTGGATGCTGGGAATTAAACCCAGGTCTTCTGGAAGAGCAGCTAGTGCTCTTAACCACTAAGCCATTTCCAAGCCTTACCATATCAATCAATATATGAAGTATGAGCAAAAAGAATAAAGTTTTGTTATTTGGGCCAAATATTCATTCTTAGTTTAAAGAAGTTATAAATATTGCAATTAGAAGTGAACCTTATCAGGAGTATGAATGAAAAATTTCAGAGGTCTTACTCATTTTCAGTTTAATTCATAATTTAAATAAACTGATGTGTAAAACAAGTATTCGTGCCATTTGGTTTTTATGTAGAGGTAATTATTGGTTGCTGATGTATTAGCATTGCCATTGCCATTGCCTCAGAGTCCAGGGTCTGTGCTGAGTATCCCAAGCAGAGTTGGGGTCTCCATGACCCCTTCTTTAGGGGATATGGCTCTCTTTTCAGCTGTAACTGACACCCCTAACATTACAGGACCTGGTTTCACTACCTTGAAAAAGCACATATTCCAAACCATGTAAAACTGACACCAGAATGTCATCTTGGTAACAAGGAATATGGCCACTTGGCAATAGTTAGAAGTGTCCATGCTGTCCAGGACATTTTATCAAGATTCACTTTCCCAGGATTTCCTGGAGCAGCCCCTGGAAAAATGTGTCTTAATTTAAAGGGACCTAACAACATTTTCATAGAATTCCCGAAGACTTTGCAGCTGGATACTCATAAATGAAGAACACACTCAAGGCTGTTTCTATTGGCTCCTTCCGAGGAAGACCATGACTGCTGTTTATGCTATACTGGTTTCATTTTTTTTAAAGTTGAATTGGTAAAATAGTCTAGTATTAGAAAACAATGAACAAATCCTATCTGTGATCAACTCCAAATATTCCCAGATGTGTATAGGCCGTTCCTCCAGTTTGCCAGCTCGGCTCAAAGGTGGTTTACAGTGGCAAATGACCTTGGTACTTCTGTATTTATTATTTAGCAACTGGAGGTGATAAAAACCTCTGTCTGAGCTATTCATCTGGTGCAAGTCCTTCCCTTTCCACTTCAAAGTGCAGGTAACACTTGGATTGTGTGGCGTGGCTCTTTTGCTCCTGATCCTTGCTTTTGGCCATGAGTTCAGTGTGATTGTGAAAAGTGTAGGGTAAGGTGTGGCATCAGGAGTGGCTGGCAGGTGTGGAGTCTTTGTGTGTGAACAGGAGAAACCAGGTGCCAGGTAGAGGGAAGCGAGTCTCATTCCCAGAACATGGGTGTATCCTCAACTCATAAGAACCATAACTCCACTGATTGGGGAAGTGCCAGCCTGTGCCATACCTTACAGAGGCTACTCCGGTATTTTTTCTCTTTGTAGACTAGATACAGCAGATGATTGATTGTACCCAGATTTCTACGTCATCACTATCATAATCTAGATCAGTGTCACCCAGAGGAATCAGATCATAGAACTGTTTGGGATTGACTCATGATGAGGGGAGAAGTTGGGACCAGAATGTCAATCAACCAGGTTGCTAAACACATTGCCAGTGTCCATACTGTTGCAGGATGTTCTTGGCTGTTTCCTGAAGTGATGGGTAACAAACTAGTCAATGAGGGACTGTTCTGAGTAGTGGTTAGTTAGCTCCCCTAGACTTTGTACTAATGTTAAATAAATGGAAACGTAGAAGTAATTCATGTGAAAAATGAATGTTTTCTGATAAAATTGAAAAGCAGCCCAAGGGGTGGGGTCAGGGAACTCAGGTCTTGGTTTAGACTGTGTCACCAACCAGCTATGTGTCCTAGTGTCCTAAAGCAAATCAGATAATTTGAGTTTTCTCAGTTGCAAAATGAGCTGGAATTATTCATGCTTAACTATTTAATGAAATCTAGCACATTAAAGGAAGTAAGCGCATGGCAAATAGCACTCTCAGATCTAGACCCAGGCTGATAGCACATTAACACTGGCTACTGAGGGAGGGGATGCTCGCTGAAGTGGTCACTTTGAAGTTTAAGTTGCTAGAAAAGTGCCTCCCTTTGCTATAATTTGTCTTTCTTGCACAGCAAAGCATTCTGGTGTTTAACCCGTAGATGAAGAAATATATTTCAGCCCCAAACTATAGTTTGTTTTTCCTATTAACTTTTATGAGGAACCATGGCAAACTACCCAGGCCCCTCTTTCAGCCACAAGAACTATTATTATTATTATTATTATTATTATTATTATTATTATTATTATTAAATTTTCATTTATGTTCACATGTCTCTATCTGTATGGGTGAATGCCCCCTGAATACTGGGAGTCATAGAGGCCAGAGAAAGGTGTCCCATTGCTTGCAGCTGGAGTTACAGGTGGTTGTGAGCTGCCCATTGTGAGGTCTGGGACTCACGCTGGAGTCCTCTGGGAGAACAGCAGGTACTTTAAATCCCTGAGCCATCTCTGCAGGCCCAGAATTAAGACACTCTTTAATCTATAAGAATAATACAACATTTTACCACTTCCAACTTCACTCTTTACTTATTTTTATTAGTCACTATAACAATAGAAATAGTTACTGTGGCTTTTCCCAACAAGTTTCCATGAGATCAATACGGTCAAATCATTGAGATGAGAAAGTTAAGGGACGGTGCGTTTTCCTAGCAAGAGAACGGGGCTCAACAGGGAACTTTTTGGGAAAAGTACAGAACAGCACAAGTGAGTGTGTTCATTTTCGTTAAGCAGATGTCATTCGATAAGCTGGTCAATTAATGTCATTCCAGTCTGAGGAGGTAGGAGACTGCTGGTATGGGTGTGTGTGTGTGTGTGTGTGTGTGTGTGTTGGCAAACAAACCATCCTCCTTTTTCCCTTGACTCCTTTTGGTGACTGTCACTTTCCATAGGGTTAGTGGCACTTTTCAATATTCCATGTACAGTATACCCATGTTTAACCTATTCCCAGCTGCTCCTGCCCCTCCAGCTCTTCATGTGTAATGTCCTGTGAGACACACCGTAACCACAGCCTATATTTCTCTGTACACCGCAGCCCTGGTCCTTTGTTCTTATCTTACCATTCGGAGCTCTTGGCCTAAATTGCCCAATTCCTCTTTTACAATTCAAATTTGAGGTTAACAAGCTGTTATAGGTTTTGTTCTCTGAGTGCTTCAGGAGCATGAGCACCCAAGTAAATATTTGCTGAATGGAATGATCCAAATATAATAATCTCCCGGGAGCTAGGGCAGTGGTTTCTCTCTTTAACTCTTCTCTAGGTGGTGATCACTATCTAGTTTAGACTCACACAGAACTTTCTTTGAACTTTTGCCTTTTCCCACGAGTTTCCTGTTAAAGCTTGAGTCTGATGCCCCATAGATGGAAGTTCAAACCCTGATTCCCGCCTCAAAGCTTATTTTCTGCGGGTTGTTGAGTTTCTCAAGCACCCAGTTTTTCCCTGTCAACTGAGGATGATGGTGTCTACATCATTAAGTTACTATGAAGATGACATAGCATAACATATGTGCAAACTGCTTTTCCTCATAGAATTGATCACCAAAGCATGTACTACTAAACGTTTAGTCATAATAACGACAAAGCCATGCACAATCCTTATATGCTGGGCACTTTTAAGTTCTTTACACATCGTATTTTATTTATTCCTTGCAACACGGGAATACATTGGGCAAGCACTGTTGTGTCAGCCTTGATGGGGGCAGAAACCTAGGCACAGGAGAGCTGAACTTTTTCCAAGGACATAGACTCGGCATTGTGTAACCGTCAGATTAAAACTATGACATCTGGCTTTTCTGCCTGTCACCCGCTCCCTCTGTAATCTCCCTGGACTGGGTATTGTTCTCGCCTCCTGGCTGTTAGGAAGGGCTTGGTGTAATAAAAGGACTCATAAACCAGAATTGTTTCCAAGGTTGTCAGCTGCTGATCTCTTCTCCCTAAGCCTTAGTTCAGCATTCTTATCTGGGGAACAAATGAACGTTGTTAGCAAGGAAGTCATCTTTCTGAGCCCCTATCCTTTGGGGAGTGGCCCCCTTCCCAACCTACTGCAGAAGGGCTGTTGGGCACATGGCTACTAGTACTAACCACACTGAAGGGTTTCCAGAATTTTCCATATTTCCAAGCCTAGTAATTTCCCAGAGCTAAAACCATGAACTATATGGAATGGGGGAAGGGGGAGCATGAACTTACTTTTTTTTTTTTCACAGTATATAAGCTGAAATAATTATGAAGGCATAAGTCTGTGAGGGACCATTTTTCTTACTAGGTATAGAGGATGCCTGGCCCTGAATCCAACACAAAGCAAGCCAAGATAGTTTCCCTGGGAGTTGGGCATGGGGAGGGTAGAGAAAAAGAAAGATAGGATAAGTTAGGAATTGCCTTTGGGACTGTTTCTTTGACACCTAAAGTCAGCTATATCTGAAGGTAAAATATTGCTACACTTTTAAGTTTTATAATCCAATAAAAAAAATACCCCTCAAACTAGTTTGGATTGGTTTTCTTTCACTAAAACTAAAGTTCTCATTCATACAGACTTAGAGAAATGATCTGCCTTCTAGCTATTAACGTTCTCTAGCTGGATGTTTCATGGTGTTTCACAAAGTATGTGTTATAATAAAGCAGAGAAATATTTTTAATACATTTAATTGTTCCACTGGCAATCCAGGATAAAGATAAGTATATCTGGGCTCAAAGTGTTTATTTCAAGTGATTTAGGGGCTCCTGGTGCCTGATCACTTTGTTCGTGGTCTGAACTATGTACAGCCAGCGTTTCCTTGGTGTAGAGATGATTCCTAACTCAGCCGGGTTCTTCCGCACTTGGTTTGGAAAAACTAGCTCTCATGTGAGGCCTGACCATCACACATCACAGAATGGTTTGATAGAAATGGGGACAGACCTGTTACCGAAATGAACTAGAGGAAATGAAAGGCAGGATGACTGTGGGATTTGTGGGACATATGCAGAGTTGCCAACCCTGATCCTGTGCGATGACAGAAGGTCAAGATTCCAAGAGGCTCTAGGAAGGGAAAGTCTGAACGACTCCAAATCTATTCATGTTCTCCTAACCACACGGAATGATCCCTCTGAAAATCACCCCTCGGTTGAATACTCTAAAGAAAGCAAGCTCCCTTCAAACCTCTCCGGACCAGATGTCTGCTGAATGCTTTACCCATTGTCTCATAATTCTTATCAGCAGGGCTGTGACACCACTCCCAGCTTACAGACAGGGAAATTGAGATTTAGAGCATTTACGCTAATAGAGCATTTATTCAAAGTCTCACACCTAGCAAGCCACGAGCGAGCGTCATCGGGCTCTGACTGCACTTTTTAAATCATCTTGTTGTGTTGTTCCTCCCAGACCTAATTAGTCGTAATGATTAAAAAAAAAAAAAAGATAGAGATATTGTCTACTCAACAAAAGACGGAGTAGAGAGTGGGCTATTATGGGGATGACAACCTGAGATTGTATGTGTCTTACCGGCAAATAGTCAAAGCGTACATGTGAAGGGAGCTGATACTCGGGGGAAAAAGGCTCCACGCATTCCTTTCCCCAAAGTGGTAAATCCCTTCCATTTACTACTCTTCACCTCACTTCATGTAAATGCTGTGTAGAACATGAACTCACACTTTCGCAGCTCAAACCTGTTTGGCTGCTAACATCCCGCTCAGGGATCTGCCAGCCAGAAAGCAAGAGATGGTGCCAGCAGCAGCAGCAGCAGGGCGGCGGCGTGTGCTGCAGCCCATCAGATGTAGCTGCAGAAATGTGGCAGTCCATTTGGTATTTCCTGCTGAGCCTTTCTGAGACCTTCTCAGCTTATTTATACGTGACTGACTCATGTCTCCCTAACATCTTGAACCATGCTTTTAGGGGGGGTCACTTTATACAGACTTCCGGCTCTGTAGGGAGTCCATTGCCGCTACACAGCTGTGCTTATGTGGAAACAGTTACATTTTATTTTATTTAGTGAAAAATAAGTTGTCCATTATTAGCTTACAAAAGTGAGCTTTCCAAACTGTGTAAAAGATGAAGGAAGGGTCTGGGGTGCAATCTTCATAGGTTTCTTATTTATTTTTATTTTATGTGCACATTTGTCTGTGTGAGGGTGTCAGATCCCCTGGAACTAGAAGTACAGACAGTTGTAAACTGCCATGTAGGTGCTAGGAATTGAACTTGGGTGCTCTTAACCACTGAGTCATCTCTCCAGTTCCACTTCATCATTTTCTTGAGGTGATAGAGACAGGCTAATAATATTCACTGATGAAATAAAGCTTCAAAAGCCGTGTGTGTGTGTGTGTGTGTGTGTGTGTGTGTGTGTGTGTGTGTGTTGGGAGGGCCTTTGAGTGAACAGAAACTCCACTTAGCACAATGCACTTGGTATTAGCTGCTCACATTTGTCCATAGCACAAGCAAACATTGGTGCAGCGTCATTTTAGCTCTAAGGAAAGGGTCGTATTGCTCACAGCTCTAAGTTACATAAGTTTGGGGAAAACTGGCATGTGACTGCACATGAGGCTCCTTTTTATAATGTCAATTGAAGATTCAACTCAACATGACCAAAGTTTTGATTTTTTTCTCAATTATTTCTTTAAAAGTTAAACTTACGGGGGCTGGAGAGATGGCTCAGCAGTTAAGAGCACTGACTGCTCTTTCAGAGGTCCTGAGTTCAATGCCCAGCAACCACATGGTGGCTCACAACCACCTGTAATGAGATCTGATGCCCTCTTCTGGCCTGCAAGGACACATGCAAGTAGAACACTGTATACATAGTAAACAAATAAATCTTTTTAAAACAGTTAAAATTATATATCTGTTCCTCAAATTTTTCTAATACGTGGAATCAGGAGGGGAAAATTTTGATTTTTCTTTCTTTCTTTTTTTTTTTTTTACTTAGCAATTATGTCTACAAACTGAGACGTCATGGGTTTTAATCACTAATGTTTCCTTGGAGGTTTCTATAGCTTGGATGTACAGTATAGTTTCTCTCTGGCCAACATTCAGTATGTTTTCTGTTTGCATTGTTTCCTGCAGTCTCTCTTTACTAAACCAGAACTGCCATAATGGGCTGAAGCATCTGTAATCACCTAAGCTCTTAAACTAAGTTCTCAATGAGTAGCCGTCACGCGAATGGATGGGGATCATGCCAAGGGTTTTATAGGCATACCTTATAGCAGCCTACAGAAGCATGCTACCCTCACCTTCCTGCTTTTCAGATAAAGAAATTACTTGCTGAGAACCCAGATCACCTTCTCTAGGCCATAGAGCAGATCAACTAGAAAACATGGGTTCAATTACTGAATTCTGCCTCCAAACTTCATGCCTTTAATCTCTGACAGGTATTTTCTTCCTGAAAAATTCACATGATATGTGGGCACAAATTCGGAAGAGGATTGGGGTGATCCCAGAATTCAGATTGTGTCTGTCTTTAGATCAACTGACTCTGATGGGAGTTTGGAGTATGTCACTCTCTTTGCCTTCTGTCCCGATGGTTAGAATGCTGGAAACGAGGCCAGCACTTTGGTGTTTCCTTCTACAACCCCTGATAGACAGGGAGGCACCTGTGTGGTATAAAGAACCCGAGAGCAGCATGGAGAAATCATTCATGGCTCTGGCTCTCAGCATCTTCCTCTGCCCAGATGTGGTTTGTGCTTTGAAAACATCCAGGTTTGAACCGGGTACATTTATGGTTTGGGTCTGGGTTAAAAAACAAAGGAACAGGGTTGAAGAACATTTCAATTTCAAAATGAGGACATGTATACATATGTATCTTGCTCCCTGTATCCGTACATATTGATATACTTAGAGATGTTACTTTAATTATGGGGGTCTGCATGTATAAGTGGAGGCCAGGAGAGGATTTAGGATCTCCTGAGCTTGAGTTGTAGGTGGTTTGAGCCACCTGACATTGGTGCTTGGAACTGAACTTGTGTCCCCCACAAGAGCTATACCTATTTCTTAATTGCTGAGTCCTCTCTCCAACCCTACTAGTCATATACTTAGAACTACATGCAATAATAATTTTGCAATCATCCACAAATTAAATCTTCCATAAAGAAAGCAAGCTCTCTCAAATCCTCCCCCTGTGCCAGGCACTTTTCTGAACACAAGGGGATCATAACTAAAGCTACAGGTGTCTACAGCACTGAGAAAGAGTAAACTTTCAAAGGCAACTAAAGGCCAAATGTGCCTTATCTGAAATGCTTGGGACCAGAATAGCTTCAGATTTGGTGTTTCTCAAGTTCTGAAGTGTTCTTCTATATGTGGTGAGTTTGTTGTCTTAGGGAAGGGACTGGGGTCTAAACGTGAAATTAATTTATGTTGTGGACACATCTTATATACACAACCCAAAGCTAAATGCGCACTCTATTTTTAGCATAGGGCATGTTTCATCCCGTCTATTGAGGGTGCACGCAAGTTTTCACTTGTGGCGTCATATTGGCATTCAAGATGTTTTGTTTTCACATTCAGGATGCTCGACTATACTAACACTCAGGTGGTTTTTCTTTCTTTCTTTCTTTTTTTTTTAACAACAGCCTGTTCCTCCAGGGGAGGAGATACGTTCATTAGAACAGTGGCTACAGGAATAGGTTCAACTTCCTGAAGTCTGGGGTTCTGACCTTGCTACATGTCTCTTTCAATAGTTGTGTTTGGATAGTAATGCTCTACCCTTGGCTGCCCTCCTTCAGTTTTTGTTTTCTCCCATTCTTTTTTTTTTAAATATATGTTTATATGTATGGCTGTTTTGCCTGCATGCATGTCTATGCCTGGTGTCTACAGAGGTCAGAAGAGGGCATCAGACCCCACAAGTCTGAAATTACAGACAGTGTGAGCTGCCATGTGGGTGCTGGGAATTGACCTGGGTCTGCTGGACGAACAGCCAGTCTTAACCACTGGGCCATCTCTCCAGTTCCTTGCTCATTCTTCTAAGTGTCTTGTAGGGTAAGTCTGAGAGTTGATTCAAACACCTTATGACACATTTTATGGGCTAAGATTAATCCAATGATCTGGGGTCACCAGTTGCCAGGCAGGAGGCTCTTCCAATTCAGAAGAAACCTTGCTTAGGGTTCTGTGTTGAAAAATGAACAGAGATCGCCAATGAAGAACCGATGCCTAACACTTTGACCCTCTCCTGGAGGCCAAGAGTTAGCTTTAATGTGATCTGTGATATTCTAGTTTGTTTAAGCCAAATAGGTCTTTGTCTGTCTGCTTGTTTGTTCATTGAGAAGAATGATCTAGAAAAAAACAGTGATCTAGGTGGCAAATGAGCAAACTGGACACAAGAAGTCTTTCTTCTCCTTCAAGTGGTGTCTTTAGTGACTCTGACACTTTATGGCAGCATCGTCTGGTGCTAGGATTGTCCACACTGTTGCTGCTTGTACAGGCGAGCTTCTCAAGAATACTCACATTTGGACTAATCCTAAACAACTCAGAGCAGAATCTCCCAGAGGAAGGCTAGCACGCTGGTACTCTGGAAAGGCTCCCCGTGAGGGGATCTGATCCACATCTGGAGCTGAAAGCCTCCTTAGGGTCGAATGGCTTTAGAGTCTGACTAGCCCGTGTCTGAACTCTACTCATACAACTTTCTGTGCCAAGTGACACTGGGTAAGTTCTTCAAGCTTCCTGAAGTCATGCACTCACCTTGTAAACGGAGGCAGCGTGTCTTCCTCACACTTCAGAGGTAAAGTGAGCACACACGTGACACATCTGTTTGATGCCTGGTATCAAACTGGGGTCTAATAAGTCAGGGTTGTTGTCTCTATCTTCTCAGTGTTAAGCTGGAGATGATGATCATTTCTCTGTGTAAACACTGCATGGTGGCAGAGATGGGCAGACACTCACCAGAGGCCTCTCCACCTTCTGCTCTTTGTTAGACAGAGTTTGTCCCAGGAATATCCTCCCTGCATATCCAATGTGCGTGCGTTGGAACCGTGGTTTGCAGGCACTGCCACAACCCTGATAGGTTCCTACCGGCGGATAAAGAGCTCTCAGAGTCCAGACTCCTTGTTTGGCATTAAGGTTGGCTTCATTCTTTTTAATTCCGAATCTGCCGTTGCCTTAGTTCCCCCTTTAAAACGCCAAAGAAGCAACACTCATGTTATTCTATTGCGGAATTCTCTTCAGAGATCAAAAATACTCCCCCCTCCCCCCAGTATTCAAAGTAGGTAAGAAGCTATATTCCACATTTGACATTTAAGTTACAACCAGGTTCTTAACTCTGTTGCCACAGATTTAGTTATGTTTAAAAGTCTTTTCACTAGCTATGGGATCACAGGAGATTAAAAACAACAAACAAACAAACAAACAAACAAAACCCAAAACAACAGAAAACTCATAATAACCTTGCAACAGAGTTCACTTTGAATTACCTCTTGCACACAGTAAATGCTCACATGAGCGGTAAATGAAGAAATCATGCTGTCTTTTTCAACAGAAACAAAGTAACTTACCCAACAATGATTGCACGCTTAAAAATTCTACAATAAAGGTCCCATGGCTATTTCCCGTCTTCTGGGAGGGTGTTCATACTCTGACTTTGATAGATGATAGCGGCAGTCTCAGGGGCTGTGGATTTGGGGAATCACATATGCATGGCTTGTGCCCAGTGCACTCCATGGCTTCGTTATTGTTCGCTGCTTAGAGCCCACTTCTGAAATCACTCTTTAGTGTTCTGTTTTCCGAGGGGACCTGCTGGGTCCACTCCACAAGACTGGCTTGGTGTTTTGTGGCTGTCACAAAATCCCCAAGATGCAAAGGGGTGAGGCTTTCTGGCCTACAGCCTCAGAGGATCAGTTGATGACATGCTGGTTTCAGTGCTTTTGGGAAAGGGAAACTATCGTGATGGCCGTAGTGCGGGAGAGCCAAACAGCTCTTAACAGGGCAGGCAGAAAGCAGAGAGGAAAAAAGGGGGGAGGGCAGGCACAAAATAATGCCTTCCCTGGGACACACTTCCTACAGCTAAGCCCCCACATAAAAGAGTGCCAGTGGCTTACAGCCAAGTCCTCGCATATGAGCCTGCTGGGGACGTTCCATAGTGCAACCATGATGATTGCGTTGTTTTTTTCTCTCTCTCTCCATATTTAGTCCCTGCATCTGCCATTGTATCCTGGGCTATAAATCCCCATAACTTTGGTCCTGCTTGTTCTCAAATCCTGGCATCTCTAATGAAGTCCCAACTGCATGGGTCACATGCAAAGGGTTCATTCACTTGACTGAATCTGGAGGCGGGTTGTTCTGAGTTTGAGTCTTTACTCTGTGGCCTTTAATGATGTTAACGTGAGCACTATCTTCTCTGGGCTTGTTTTCTCTCCTGTAATACAGGGGTTAAAAGTGGCCTTATCAATAGACATAAACTTTGCACACCATGTAGTAAAGCATCTTGCCTCTCTGTGAGAGCTTAGTCAGCACTGGCCTTCCAATCCTAGACCTCTGCAATTCCATCTCTTGGTGTGACGCTCATCGGGTCCCTCACATACTCTCATCTTTCTGCATCTCCTCTCACTACGCAT
Source organism: Peromyscus californicus insignis (assembly GCF_007827085.1). NCBI lineage: Eukaryota > Metazoa > Chordata > Mammalia > Rodentia > Cricetidae > Peromyscus > Peromyscus californicus. The sequence continues at coordinate 42,187,093 of NW_026294535.1, read as the reverse complement.
ATGGCTTCTGTTTGTTCTCTTGTTTCTGTGGTTTGGCTTTATTAGTCTAGACATCCACATAGTTCTCTTCATCGTGAGTGTCTTTTTCGTTAGTTTCTAACTAGCTTTTTTTTTTTTTTTTTTTTAACTTCCTCTGGAGCATCCCAGTCAAAGTTCATCTCCAACGACGTACCCGTAGCTCTTCTCTTAGCTTCGAGTGACTTTCCATCCTTCCTGGTGCAGCTACCCCTGCAAGGTTCAGATCTACCTCCCCCACCTGTTTGTGAGCCCCTAACGGCAGAGCCTTGACCTCTCTCACCTTGGTCTGTAGCTACTCACCCCCACCACAGCTTCCTGTGTGTCAACAAGGACTCCTTAAGATTCTAAAAAACATTAGCCAATGTATTCTTTAGCAGAATCACTGTAGTGTTGAAACTACAAAACAAAGACGTATGTGCAATGATACTATCATTATTGTTGACGCTACTAGGAAAATGAGCCATGTCTGCCAAGCTTAAGTAACTTTCCAGGATGGCGTGCTGTACTACTCACGTCTTGGAAGCTATTATTAAGGATTCTAACGGGTCCCAGGACTTCAAGCACAGACAGCAAATTTACAGCCACACAGAGCTCAAGAAACTGGGGCTGGGTAGAGGGCTCAGTAGTTAAGAGCACTTGCTATTCTATAGGAGTGTGGTTGATATATTGTGCACCCCAATAAACTTATCTGGGGGTCAGAGAACAGAACAGCCACTAGAGTAGACATGGAGACCAGGTAGTGGTAGCACACACCTTTAATCCTATCACTTGGGAGGCAGAGATCCGTCTGGATGTCTGTGAGTTCAAGGCCACACTGGGAACAGAGCCAGGCATGGTGGCACACACCTCTAATTCCAGCACTTGAGAGCTCATGTCTTTGCTTGGGAAAGACACACACCTTTAATCCCAGGAAGTAATATGACAGGACACAGAACGGTATATAAAGTGTGAGGAAACAGGACCTTGCTCTCTTGAGGCTGAGGACCAGGAACTAGAGGCGTTTTAGCAACAGTTCAGCTGAGTTCCATTCGGGTGAGGACTCAGAGGCTTTCAGTCTGAGGAAACAAGATCAGCTGAGGAGCTGTCCAGGTGAGGTTGGCTGCGGCTTGTTCTCTTTCCCTGATCTTTCAAAATCTACCCAATATCTGGCTCCGGGTCTTTATTTTATTTTATTAATAAGACCTTTTAAGATTCATATTACATAGGAGAGTTGAGTTTAGGTCCCAGAACCTAAGTTGGGCAGCTCACAACTTCACAGCTGCCTGTATGTCCAGCTCCAGAGCATCTAGTGCCCTCTTCTGGTCTCTGCAGGCACCTGCCCACACATGTACATGTGAACTTGCATGAGTACCCACAAATACCACACACACACACACACACACACACACACACGCACACGCACACGCACACGCACACGCACACGCACACACAGATTGCTTGCCCAACATGCATGAGACTCTGGGTTCAATCACTACAAACAAACAAAATAATTAAGGCAGTGATGAAAGCCTCACCATTATTATTATTTTAAAATCTTGTTTAGCAGAAAGATGTGTAGTGCAAAGCTTAAGAAATGCAAGACGCGGAATTGGGAGCCAGAAGGGCCCATGACACGAGGCGCCTTTGCCAAGTGTTGGGGTGGTGGTGTTCTGTGAGGACAGCAGCTTAGAACCTCCAGCTGAGAGAGCTGAAGCTGGAATGGCCAAGACAAGAGCTGGGATGGCAAAAACCCCGACGAATAAGGCAGCTTGCCCTGGGCATGACCCTAGTGGGGAGCAAGTGCGTGTTGTGAATACAAAGTCGGAGGAGAACCCCGTTTCGGGGTAACCTGGGTCTCCCCAAATCTGCTTGAATAATGGTCTGCTTGAATAATTGAGTCCTGGCAACCGTTAAGGTTTACCTTTGACTGTTCAGATTCTTGGGGCAGGCCTAGGTTTAGATGGAGGGCCTGTGGGTGAAACCGAGGGAAGGTCTGCCTCGGGAAATGTTCTGGGTGGGGGAAACTCTCTACAGCAAACTCCAAGTGGCGGGGCCAAGGCGTTTCAGTAAAAATAATAAATGACTTCTCCTTTCCAATAGGTTTTGACCTTTATCTGATATTGGAAGCCCTGGCTGTTGGGCTCGGAGCAGCGCCCTGTCATTTGTTTTATTGCCCCCGATTTTAGCAGCCTCGTCGTCTTTCTAATCCTTCTCAATTAACACACTTGCATCACCCAGCTACGCCAGAAATGGAAAAGGACGCCGCGTGGGAATGATGGACCGTCTCCCCGGAAGAACAATTTTCTTGTCCAAAATTCAACGGGGCGTGGGGGGGGGGGGGAGAAGGGGGGGAGGGGGGAATGCCATTTTTTTTTTAACTTCTTGGGTTCCTAGTTTCTACTTAAAAATTCAGCTGCACTGTGTTTTCTTTAACAAGAAACCCTCTGCATCTCCTCGAGAGCAAGGAAGGACTTAGACAAAGAGAGAAACCAGGACTCTGGCTCCCAGAGTAAACAGGCCCCGCTGGGCGAGCCTGGACCCGGGGAGAGCCCTCCCCGCCCCGAAGGAAATCGGATCCCTGGGCAAAATAGGTGAAGAAAAATAGACCAGCTGTTAAAACATTTAGGCTGTTTTTCTCTTCAACCCCCGCTGCCGCCGGTCCCCTGGCCTCCCGGCCCCCTCCCCCGCCTGATTCTTTCCAACCCCGGGCGAATGTGCGGGAACGCAGGACCCTCGCGGTAGAGCAAATACGTGAGCGAGGACCTTCCCCGGCCTCCGCACCCCGGCCGCCCCCTCCCCCCCCTCCCCTCCGCATTCCTGGAGAATAGACGGAAGATTGATTGGATGAATTTTCGGCAGCTATTTGCAGAACCCGCAGCCGCAGCTTGCTTTAATTAGGGAATCAGAGCGCTTCTTTTATGTAGGTCACATCAGGTTCTGATTCCAGATCTCATATGGCTATAGCCTTCCTAAAAAGCCAGAAATACATGTATAATTAGAAATTTTAAAAAAAATTTTCTTTTTCTTTTGTAATTCGCACTAGAATGGCTTAACACGGAGCTCTCCCCTCTCCAAAATAAGAGTGGTATTCTAGCTTAATTCGACCCCACTCCTGTGGTCTGAAACACATGTGTGCAGAACACAGAAAATTATTAGCAGGCATGAGGGGTATTTTCTCGCTTGCTTGGTGTTTTTGCCCTGGAAAGACTCCACAAGTTTCCTTCTATGGAATCTTAGCAGTGAAGAACCTACTGAGGAGAATGTAAACGCCATCATCCACCAGTTTGTTAATCTTTGCGATGTAATTAGAAATAAACACGAGGTAGGAAGTGAGGTGGCGGATGGGGTGGTACTGGAGCCCCACACTAAATGTTTGCAGTTCACAGGTGGGGCCCAAGGAAACCTTGCCTAAAGATTTCGTCATGCACAGAGAATTCTCCTTTGCAAGGAGTCAGGGTGATTGAAGTTTGAGGAGTGAACACGGAATCTTCTGTGGCCTTGGGGAGGTGGGCGGGGAGCAGCGGCAGCGAACCCTCTTTGTCAGAAATTTGTTCAAATGATGCATGGTTTGGGTTTAACTTTTTCAGGTACTATGTTTTATGTTTACTTTTGCATTTGAAATGTGATCAGTCAAACGTAAATATGAAACAGCCGGACCTTTAAGAACGGGGCCAGGCACTCTGAGGACTCTAAACTCCAGAAGAAAACACAGCCATGTTTTCATAATACACTTGAATGCAGGAAATGCGTGCTTAATGGACTAGGGTGACTTCATATGTAATCTGCCACCCACAGATAATTAATTAAGCTACTCAGTGAGTGTCGGGCAAACAAGTGAGTTTTAGAGGCTCTCAGGAGTGTGAGGCAGTGTCCTGTTTACATTTCCTGGATGGTTCAGCAAAGAGCTGTGGGAACCACTGAAAAGGAAATAGAGGACGTTTCAAGTTGTGGACCTCTCAAAGCGTTAAGAGGGGCTATTAGCCCTCAAAGGCTGCAGGTCTAATCAACTTCAAATTGTGAAGAACAGCTGGAGGGAGGCCTGTCTGTCAATGCAGGGGGTGTCTGGGAGGTCGGTTGGAGGAGCTCACAGACTCTTAGGCTCATCATTTCCAGAATGAAAAGGGAACCACAGCTGTCTGTTCTGATACGTTTGATTAAACTGCTAAACTAGGGGTCAGAGAGAGCGGCGAGGAGCATCAGCTGAGGCTGGGAGCCAACAGCATGTGTGTGTGTGTGTGTGTGTGTGTGTGTGTGCGCATATATCGACTCTCCAAACTTCTTCCTGTGCACAGGGAGTAGCACAGTAATGGAACTTGCCACGGGATCTCTGGCATGCTCGTTGTTGGAACCACATCATTGACACTGCTTGTCTTGGGATATTTTATCCTTGTTCGTCTTGTCTGGGACTTCTCCCCTCTGTGAATACCAGCCAAGAAGAGTAAAATGAGTTCATCATGGTTGTAAACTTCCCAAGGCCGAAACTTTGCTTTTGCATTTTGGAAGAGAACTTCTTGGTGGAGGAGATGCCCTGGTCATGAGCCCAGAGAAAAGGTGAAGTTTACCTACCACCAAATCAAATGTAAGGTGTCGAAAGTCTGGCTGCCATCTTAAATCCTTTGAGAAAAGCCACGCCCATGTTTTGCGAGAATTGTTCTGCTGCACAGAGTCTTGTGTTCTTGTGACAGCCACAGACCCTTGCCCGTTGGCGTTGATGGTGACCTAGTACATCTGGATGGAGCAAAAGCTACAGTGTGTTCTATCGAGCAGCAATGCCCCCTCCTGTCAGCTTTGCTGGGGTGAAGAGTCACTGCTATAGTGAGTGCAAAAGAAGTTCACACTCCCACCCCATCGCCGCTTCCACACCACTGTTCTTCTGTACACATCACGCTTGCCAGCAGAGATGAGGATCCTGCAAACTTGGCTTTCTATAGTCTGTTAAAAAAAAATCAAATTTAATAATCAAGGTTGTTGCCTTTCTTCTTAAGTTACACAATGAGGTCCAGTTATCTCTGTGGCTGTGGAGGTGGGCAACATTCTCCATAAGGACCACATGAGTTGTCTAATACATTGTAGACTTAAATGGCAACAGATTTTGTTCAAACACTAGAACCTTGATGGAAATGGTCAAATGTGTCTGTATATCTACCGACCTTTACAAACTCCACTGGTCTCTTACAGTGGTACAAAGACCATGCAATCATTTACAAAACAAACATGGTAGACCATACCTCCATGTTCCAGTAACTTCTCAAGAAGGAACTGATAAGACCTTTAGCTAGGACTAGTCAAAGGACCACACATCTCCCTATGACTTGGTTTGTATCTCCTTGCCTTACAAGGCTTGCCTCGCTTCCCTGGCTCACTTGTGGTGGACGTGCAAGAGTTCTTTCTTGCACAAAGCTTTGAAGCATGTTGCAGAAGACTTTCAGGACTTCTTGGTATGTCTGTTTCAGGTGGATTCACTCACCATCATTGAGAAGTTTACAATGTTTCTAATATATTCTGAAACTAGCTAAAGCTCTTTTTGTATGAATGGAAGTATGGCAGTTCCTAAACTGTCACTTGAGTGTGTGCATGCGTGTGCACTTACCTTTGGGTGGTGTGTGTGTGTGTGTGTGTGTGTGTGTGTGTGTGTGTGTGTGTGTGTGTGGTGTTCTTTCTTCTGATTTCTCAGTATGGAAACAAGTGCAAGGACAGTACTCTACCACTTGGAGCACATCTTCAGTCCTCTGTGGGATCTCCAGTTGTGTGTTACTACAAAGAATTTACGACTAGTAGCTCAGGATTTGGAAATCAGAGGCAAATTCTAAAAGTATTTCCTTCCAGTCATACAGAGACAATGTATGTGGAAACTCTACATGAGGATAGTGACTTCACACTCCTGTGTCTTTAATTATGTTCATGATAGACTAGATTGAACCTGATATGACGTGTGCAGTGAGTTAATAGGTTTAGATGCTGTCTTCAGTGAAGTTAGTCAAGTCTTGTTTTAAATAGGCTTTCTACTGCTGTGATAAAACGCCACACAGAAATCAACTTGAGGAGGAAAGGGTTTATTTCAGCATAACAACTCTCTGGTCACACTTCAACATCCAGAGGAGTCAGAGCAAGAACTCAAGGCAGGGACCTAGAGGCCGGAACTTAAGCAGAAGCTTTGGGGGAGGGATGCTGACTGGCTTGCTCCTTGTGGCTTGCTCAGCCTGCCTTCTTGTAGCACCCAGGACCACCATCCCAGGGGTGGCACTGCCCACAGTGAGCTGGCCTCTTCCACATTTAAATCACCCATCAAGAAAATGAACAGCTGACTGGCTCACAGGCCAGTCTGGTGGAGGAGGCACTTTCTCAACCAAGGCTCCCCTCTTCCAAGTGCACAAGTCTCCAAATCACTGTTGGGGAGAAAAGCACCTTCAAATATCTCCTCAAGTGTGTTAGAATGTGCTGTGTGTGGAGGTCAGAGCGTGGGACATGAACACACTTTGTAGTTTCCTTTCATACTGTACTTGGGGACTTCCACAATAAGAGTAAATAAATCTTAGTGTCTGTCGTCAGGTAGAGAAGGGTCAAGCTGATATAGAAGCAGGTAGAAAGTGACAAACTATTAAAACCCAGTCTTCAAAGATTTCCTCTTTATTGCATACTTGCTGAGATGACTACAACCTAGGCATGAAACAGTAAAAGTGCTCTTTTGGCCCCACTTCCACCCCTAACACTTCTTGGTGGAGCAGGGCCTGGGGAGAAAGGCTTTTACTCTTGAAATGCATGTGCTCCAAGCCCAGTGATGAGTCAGCTGCATGTCCAGCTGGCTAGAGGATCCTTGGAAAAGACATCAATCCTGTTAAATGTTCCCTCTGGGTCTTCCAACTAGTGCTCTATCACAAACAATGACCTATTCTTTTCTTTAGCTTCCGGGCACAGAACTTACTAAGATGCTTGGGAACTGAACCTCTGCCCAGAAAGTTACAGATTTTTAATGACTCGTGATAAGGTTGAACCTAAAGTTGAATTTGTAAGTGAACAAGGTCAATAAATATTTAAACACTTCCCTCACTTTAGAAGAATGCTGCCTTTAGAAGAGCAAATCCTTTAACCTGGTCTATTTTTATAGCGTTCCCCATGGCAGAAGTTAAACAAGGCGTTTCCCTGTACGGTGGCCAGCATTCTGGGATAGTACTCAAGCAACCATGTGTTGAACACTTGAGGCACGAGTGACATGTGACATTTTGATATGACTGGAGTGCACAGGTAAGCGCATCTGTGGCCTCATAGTCAAAGATCTTCATTGCCAGTTTACCATAGGAAAGCTCTATACAAGGTGAGACAGAAGGTCACTGAAGAGGAGACTACTGGACAAGAAAGAATTCCAACCCAAATGACACAGCCATGCTCAAAGGAGTGGGTCCTGTTCAAGGGAAGCAAAAATACAACAAACCAACACACGTCGTTTCTGAAAAGTTGCTTTTCAAAAACTGCATATGCTTAAGTATATTACCTTCTCCTTGTGCACATTTGAAAGTTTAAAATAAAGGCTAGCAAATGGTAAAATGTGCAAAAATGATTAAAGAAAATAATTTCAGTGTGATTGTTGAGTGCTGGGTAATGAGTCGGGGGTTTTCCAAATGTCTGCATGCCTATTCTCAGAGTTCTCCCTTGAGGTAGGTGTTATAGATCAGACCCAGAGGCACAAGGTAGGAGACCTTGGACTTGAACATATGTGTCTGAGGGCAGAGCCCAAAGGCTGATCAACCAAGAAAATGCCCACAGACTTGTGCGTAGGCCAATCTGACAGAGGTATTTTCTCAATTGAGTTTCTCATATCCTACATGTCCCTCACTTGTGTCCATTTGACAGCAACAAAACCAAACAGAAATCTCCCAACTAACCACGACAGACGACACTTAAATATGTAATTTCCCTTGTTCTTTCTGTGTATTTTTCTTGTAGTCTCAGTGCAAGAAACCTGGAACTTCTGTGATTATAATAATCGAAGTCATAAGTAAATTCAAGTTGTCCATCTCTACAGGCAACTCCCACACAGGTGGAATGCCACTCCCCACTCATTAAATGTAGAGCATATGTAGTGATTTCCTTCCTTAAAGCACAGAATGGAAAGGAGTGAAGAGTACCTGGACCTTAAAGAGTCCTGGGAAGTGTTTTCTTAACCCATTGCTCCAACTTCACACCAACAGTGCCCAAGTCCGTTAGAAACATGCGTTCTTGTGTGCTGTTTGATGACAGTGATGACTGACCTCAGTCTCCTCTGAACTATTTTCATTGTTCCTATCTAATAGTGAATAAAACACAAGTCAAATCCAAACTGAGGAACATTCTACAAAGTATTCCTTAGAACTATTGTAAAAAAAAAAAAAAAAAGGAGAATCTGAGAAATTACTCTAGACTAAAGAATCCTAAAGAGATATGATGACTGATGTGTTACCAAAAGAGCAAAGAGGACATTAGGTAAAATATGTTTCTGTGTGTGTATGTATGTATATGAGTAAAGTAGCAACATTAGTGACTAAGAATGTGTCAATACTGGTTCATTAGAAATGTGCCACAATGATAAATAATCTTTTTAAATAAATTGAACTGGTCTAAGAAAGCCAAATACATCACACCTTCCTCATTTATGATTCCTAGATCTTATACAGATTCATAAACGTTGTGCATGTACATATGACATGAAGACAGAAATATAACTACCTAGAGAAATGGGAGACTGGGGTAGGGAGGGGAAAGAAAGAAGGTGTAAGGAGAATATGTCCAATGTATAGTATATTTGTCTAAAAATGTCCATATGACAACACAGTTCTATGTACAATGAATACACACAATGAAACTTTGACAAACTTTTATTTTTATGTGTATTATTATTTTATTTTATTATTTATATGTATGAGGATTTTCCCTGCATGTATGGCTGTGTACCCACATGTGTGCCTGATGACCATGGAGGCCAGAAGAAGGCATTGGATCTCCTGAAACTGGAGTTACAGATGGTTGTGAGCTATCGTATGAGTTCTGGTAATCAAACCCTGGCACTCTGGAAGAGCAATTGGTACTTTAACCACTGAGCCATCTCTCCAGTCTCCCACAGTGAAACCTTTACAAAAGATTAAAAATCTAACAATAGAGAAAACTGGGTATGGGGTTAGAGACCCATGAGAACTCTCTCTGCTATCTTTGCAATATTTACTTTGGAAACATCTAAACCTTGCTTTAGAAATATCTAAACCATTCTAAAGAGTTTCTTAATTAAAGTACCAGAGGGGGGAAAACAGTAACACACTGACAAACATCTATTGATTTTGGTTCCTCTGTAGTAATACATTTGTTTAGTTTATTTCCCAAATATGATAATTTCATTAGGGTCTGAGGAGAAAAAAATGCATTACTCATTCATTCTTTCAAAAAGCAAATATTTACTAGCAAGAGCAATAATACCTAATCTTTATCAAATGTTTATTACTACCGGACAACATGCTTGGAGTTTGACACCATCTTCTCAGTGCTTACAACATCATGAGTCATTATTAACACTGCTTGTCATTACTGTCTTTAGTTTATAGATGGAGAAACTGAGGCTTGGAGGACAGCTGAGTTCCTTGCCAATGGTGATTTTCAAAGCCGAGGTATGACTACAAACAGCCTATCTGTCCTCTTTAAGCTTTTATTTATCTTTACTTTTTGGAGACTGAAACCAGGGCCCCGTGAACGCTGAGCACAGGCTTTGCCACAGACTCCCCCTAAACCCCCATGCTGTTAGATTCCTTAGCTGGCAAGAATGGGGATCAGCTGCATAGAACCAAAATGGAAGTACAATGATTGCACTGAGAAAGTTTTATTTTTCTTACGTGAAAATACCGGAGCTTGTAGGGTCCATCTAGGATGTGTAAGATACCTCTGCATCACTGTAACTAAATGCTTGACGTCAACAGCTTTAAGGAGGAAGGACTTACTTTGGTTGAAAATATGGGAGCTTGTAGGGTCCATCTAGGATGTGTAAGACACCTTGGGTTCAGCATTGCAGAGTTTTCAGTCCATAGTCTTTGGTCTGTTGATTATGGGCTTGGAGATAGTCGGGACTGGATGTCATGGCCAACAGGAGGTTCTTAGCAATGGGAACCAGACAGAAGGAAACGACTTGGAGCAGACAGACGTTTTGACGGCATTCTTTCGGTGAACTATTATTCCCTCCAATTAGACTCCTCCTCCTAAAGTGTTCCCCACCTTTCTTGCCGCCCCAGCTGCAAGCTGATGAGTAGCCCCCACATGAAACCTATGGAATACATTTTATCTTCAAACTGTAATCAGGAAACAACTGAAGACATCAGTGCTCGGATTTCTTCAACTGAGCAAATGGTCCCTCCTTTTATAGCTCATTCCTATTGCACGTGTGTTCCAGGATGGACGAAGGGAACTGAAAACACATGGAATGCCACGTCTGTCGGAGCTTCCCCTGGACGCCCAGTCATCTTCTGCTGTTGCGTTTCTGTCAGAATACTGTCATCCTGGAGAGGAGAGCAACTCAGAGATTGAGTTCCATGTTTCTTTTCACTTAAACATCCACACATTGCTTCTCAAAGTGAAACAGGACTCAGTGAGTAAAGTAGAAATTGGTCACTAGCTTTAAGAGGACTCGGAAAAAGTGATCGTTGGAGTTGTGAAAGGATGGATTGAATAGCCGCTGGGAAGTCTGCACGGTCCTTAAAGCTGTGAGATTACAGGGACAGAAAGGCACCATAGACAGTCTGTGATCTTAAATCACAGTTAATCAGCCAGGACCATGTCACAGGCTGTAGCGATCCTTACAGGGAGAAAAGAATGTCACTGACACCCAGCAGGGGAGGAGCGGAGAGTCTTCCCGGAAGAAAGGGCACCTGATCTTTGGCAGGAAGGGATGTATTAGAGGCCGCAGGACAGGGGCATTCATTTCAGGTGTTGAAGTGAAAATGTGTGGTGTAGCTTAGCAACTAAAAGCAACCTGGTGCTGAGGAGGCTCAGGACTTGTCTTTGTTCTCTTCTGTTCCTTATTCCATCCTCTCTCACTGCTCCTCCTCCATCCCTCAGGTCTGGGGAGAACTGTCTGGCCACCACATCCAGAGAAGCCCCTCCTGTTGTCTCTAGCTTATCTCATTTATCTCTTAACAGTTTACTAATCAGGAAGCATCTGTGGTGTGCAGAAATAGCAGCCATTTCATCTGTTCAATTTTAGAGATACCTATCAACCTGAAATTGTTTCCTTCTGGGTATGATTTCAAAAATGAATTTCAGAGATTTAACCTTGGGATAGCCTTCTACATTATCTTAAACTCGTATTTCTTTTATTTCACGATAAATTATTTTGCGATTTTATTGATCTAGAACAAGAGTGTTGGAGTAAGAATAGCATCTAATATGTGTCTATATTCCCCTCTTTTTTTCTTTTCTTCTTCTTCTTCTTTTTTTCTGTACAGAGTTTCTCTGTGAAGCCCTGGCTGTCCTGGAACTCACTCTGTAGACCAGGCTGGCCTCGAACTCACAGAGATCCACCTGCCTCTACCTCCTGAGTGCTGGGATTAAAGGCGTGTGCCACTACACCAGGCTTCAAATTTTTCATAACATAAGCCATGGTAGATGAATAAAATCCATTGCCATTGAATGTCTGTGTAATAAAAACTAGGGTGTGGGGGCCCACAGAGACTCCATAGTGTGGCTTTACTCAAGGTCAGAAAGTCTGAGCTTGCTTTACCCAGCAGGGCTGCATAATAGGATGATTTGGTCAAAGGCCTGGGTACCAGGTGTTTTGAAGGAGCTACACTCGGTTGTACATTGTGCTTTGATCTTGAAAGGGGGAGGTCTTTTGGCGCTCCTCTTGCTAGCATATAAAAAGCTCATTAGAAATAAACTTGAAGTGACTGGGTATTGACCCAGGGCCCTCCTGAAGCTATCCTGTGTCTCTGTCTTTCTCTCCCTCTCCGCCTCTATTTCTCTCTGATTCTTCCTCATTCTTTTCTCCTCCCTCCAAGAACCCTTTCACAGGTTGGAGCTGGACTCCTACACTAGGGGTCTGTGAACATGAGTCAAATGGAAGCATTTCTATTGTGAAAGCAATTAGGAAGTTTATTTCTACCATTATTTAAGGCCGTTCTGGTTATATTTCTTGGTGGATCCGTTGAGGTTTCTGCTGTTGATTACCGTGATGCATGGCGTGTGATTTTGTGATTCCTGTTTCTACATGATTGCAGAGAGATATTTATGTATACAGTTCCTCTGCCTGCTGAGACCCCATCAACAGCAAAGAAAGACTGTAATAAGAAAAATAAATTCATTGTGTACAAATTTTGAAACAACTGAATGGGATCCATAGACAGTTATTCTCATAGGCTACTCCTCACTTGAAGGGGCACAGCAAGCCTCCCAATAGTGTTATTCTTTATTTATGATGCACTTTCTGCTTTTGCCTCATGCTGTGGCACAGCCAGTAATCTTGTTTTGCAATGCAATATGACCAGGAGCCCTGGGACCTGATCCCTAATGCAATGCTTCTCAGAGTGGAGCCCGAGAAGTCCTGTGGGGCTCTGCAGGAGTGCAAAGTTCTGAAAGCTGAAAATGTTATCTGGGGGGAAAAACGCTAAAGAGAAACTGGTAGAGAAGACCAGGAGGGATGGTGAGTAGTGGGGAGAGAAGGCTAAAAGTTATTTCCTGATATCAGAAAACATGCAGCACTCCAGAGGACAATCTGAATGTGAATTGCATTGTTTAAGTGGTGGGTGTAAGAATGAGACACATGGACAAGCCATTAAAACTGTAGTTTCATTCAATGGGAATCTTCGTATAAGGTCACAAAGGTATTGTGAGTACCCCTTGGGAACTTAGTTGGGCATTTTAGGACTTGTATGGATATGGAAAGAGAAGGGAGGCTAGTGGCGGGGGCTGGTGATGGGGGGAGACCAGCAGGAGGAGGGCAGGGGCTCAGGGAGAATGGGAAAGGCAAGAGGAGGTGGCCCAGGTCTGTGCTGGCTACTTCTTATGTCAACTTGACACAAGGTAGAGTCATCTGAGAGGAGGGAGCCTCAACTGATCAAATGCCTCCGTAAGATCCTGCTGTAGGCAAAACCTGTGGGGGGGCATTTTCTTAACTAGTGATTGATGTGGGAGGGCCCAGCCCACTGTAGACGGTGCCATCCCTGGGCTGGTGGTCCTGCGTGCTATAGGAAAGCAGGCTGAGCAAGCCATGAGGAGCAAGCTAGTAAGCGGCATCTCTCCTGCCCTGCTTGAGTTCCTGTCCTGACTGCTTTTGATGATGAACTGTTATATGAAGTGTGAGCGAAATTAAACCCCCACATGTTTCAGCACAGCAGTAGACCCCTAATTAAGACAAGGACCAACAAATCTCACATTTGTATGAGATGAAGCACAGCACAACATATAAATTCCTAAAAAAGGAATTTAATTTTTATTTTTTTTTTTTTTTTGGTTTTTCGAGACAGGGTTTCTCTGTGTAGCTTTGCGCCTTTCCTGGAACTCACTTGGTAGTCCTGGCTGGCCTCGAACTCACAGAGATCCGCCTGGCTCTGCCTCCCGAGTGCTGGGATTAAAGGCGTGCACCACCACCGCCCGGCGCGGAATTTAATTTTTAAAAGAATTTCTTAAAAAAAAAAAAAAAGCAAAAGAACAGTCATTCTCTTGTGGTTATGATGGGAAGGAATCTACACAGTCAGTGACGGGGTAGCAGATTTTTCTCCGCCGTTTGATGACTCAGCCCTCGGTGGGGTATTTTGAACAGCAGATGATGGCTGCCTGGACATCAGCAAGCTCTGTCTGAATCCACCCCACCTCCCCATGGTGTCTGTCTGCTGGATCAGACTGAAGGGGTTTCTTCCTTGCTTTATTTATGCTGAAATGTACAGGAATTAATAACTCCTCCATTATATATATATATATATATATATATATATATATATATATATATATATATATATATACCCTTTGTTTATGGAACTCATACTACCTGAATTTCACCCCCATGTGTACAAACATATGCACGGCCAAGCAAGAACACACACACACACACACACACACACACACACACACACACACACACACGCATAGTTTAATATACATAAAACAAATATTCACATGCAATTGCTCTTTTTTTGTGTTTGTAGTTGTTCTTTGGGTCTTTTTTTAGTGTAGAATGTAGTGTTATATGGTATATATTTTCCTCCAATTGGAATTATAATAAGAAGATAGATACATTGTCTTGATAAGCCAGCTTGCCTCCATCTTAGGCTTGAAAGACATTTGAGGCTTTAAAGACACACTAGGCTCATTCCTGTTGATGATTAAACCTCTGTGTCTCAAGGATTGGGCTGTGCCCCATCTGTAACCTTATCTACCAATGGTTCTGTACTGCCTGTTCCAGGGAAGGCAACCATGCCATCATTTCAAAAAGATGTTATAACCATCTTGCAGCCCTACCTTTGTTTTAAAAGGTTGTTAAGACTCCCTTATGATTACCTGGCAATCGTGTCTTTGTTTCAGGAGGTTGTTATGACTAACTTGTTATGCTTATGTCCTGCTCCTGTAACCTCACCTGTTTTACCCACCAAATCCCCCATTTGTAAACCTACTATCCCTGAAAAAAACTTGTCTTTCTATATCCAATGCTGATCTCTTGATCCTTGCTTTTAGGGAGAGATAGCCCATGTACATGTATAAAAAAAAGGCTTTAGTTAATTGTTTACTTTAATTAATTTGGCTCTGATGATTTAGGTCTGTGGTCTTTCTCCTCATATCTTTGGGATTAAACAGTCTTTCCTTGAATATATCAGTATTTAACAATTACTGGGACATTAGTTTCTAGTTTTAACCAGCATATCAGTTTAGTGAATGGTAGGCAATAAAAAAACAAATCATTTCACATGTAAAGGTGAACATTTCAGTAACCAGAGGCAGTGACAGACATTGTCTAACATGGGTGTGTGTCTCCAGGGCAGCTCATTTTCAAGCCTCATCATCAAGGGAGCAGAATCAGCCTTTGTTACCATTTGCTGCTTTTTTCTTTCATTCTACCTTTTAAATTTAATGAATCTTTTGGTACATATACCCTAAACTACATTTCTTTTGGATAGTGGTTGGATATCAGAATTAGGTACATGAATAAAGTCAGGGGCACATGTGTGTGTGCCATCACCTGGAAAGACATGTGTGACTTTTAACGTCAGAAAGCTTATTCCCCGTCGATTAATTAGCATTGATGACTCTCACCTCCATGCTTACTTCCATTTAACAACCCAGAAAAGGAAGACAATGGTACAGCCATGGCAATTTTAATGATCGGGAATTTGGTGGCTTGACCAAGTATCAATAGAAGTAAAGAAACTGTCTGACTGTGCCTAAAGAACTTGGAAATCTGAGCAAAAGAGAAAAACTTGACTCAAGCAAGACTTAAATGCAGATTAAGACATCTGGAGAGAGGTGTTAAGTGCAGACACTCAGGAGGCAGGTAAAACGCAGCTGTGTGGGAGCAAGCTGAGGTAACCATACACGAGCTGTTTCCGTCTGGAGTGGCTCGTGATAACTAATTCCTTCTTGTATCTCCAGTTTTGAATTGGAGTGAGAGATCATATATCTCTTGAAAAAAGAACTTTAGAATTCCAGATATTCTGATGGAAGTGCGGTGTAACTACCTGAGGTGAGGAAGCCAAGCCGCGGACTGTTGGTGGATGACCAGGACCAGTTAGGACCTCTAACTGCTTCTCCCACTCATTTCACACAGAGAAAGAAAGCTTTGCCAGGTCCCCCATATAAGGAGTCATTATTCTGATAAATGAAAAGCAAAACAAAACAAAACAAAACCCTCTGGATACAGAATTGCTGGGATCTCAGCATCCTTCCTTAACATTGATATCTCATCCTTATTTACTTAAGGATGGCCTCATGCAGACTTGGTACCCAGGGTCCAGGCCACATATTGGAGATAAAGAACAACTCATTGGTCCATCCTCATTTCAATATCAATTAACACTGTAAAAAAAATTAAATACTTACAAAAGCAAAGATAATTAGTTTGAAGGGTTTCCATGTATTCTTTATCCAACTTCTCAATTTCTGTACCATTTTGTTTCTTCTATACAAATTCACAAAACCCTGATGCTCTCACACCTGGGTTATGATGAAGCACATTCAGGGTATTGTTTTTTAGTATCATTTAATGAGTATCAACAAAAGACGAACACACGTACCCTCATACATCCCTTTACAGCATTACTGTGGAATCATGACCACTCCTTGTGGTGATACTTTGTTCCCCAATATATTGTACACCTTAATAAACTTATCTGGGGTCAGAGGACAGAACAGCCACTAGACAGACATAGAGGCCAGAAAATGGTGGCACACACACCTTTAATCCCAGCATTCTGGAGGCAGAGATCCATCTGGATGTCTGTGAGTTCAAAGCCACACTGGAAACAGCCAGGCATGGTGACACATGCCTTTAATCCCAGGAAGTGATGGCAGGAAGCAGAAAGATATATAAGGTGTGAAAACCAGGAACTAGAGCCTGGTTAAGCTTTTAGGCTTTTAGCAGCAATACAGCTGAGATCCATTTGGATGAGGACACAGAGGCTTCCAGTTTGAGGAAACGAGATTAGCTGAGAAGTTGGCGAGGTAAGGTTAGCTGTGGTTGGTTCTGTCTTTCTGATCTTTCAGCATTCACCCCAATACCTGGCTCTGGGTTTGTTTTTATTAATAAGACCTTCTAACAACTCATGCTACAACTCCCATAACATTATATGTTCGTATTCAACACAACCATATTTATTTTAATATATAGCCTGTCTGTAGGAATGACTAAACAAAACCTCCGACTTATTCAAATTATTGACTCAAGAACAAATATCATTCTTTGGGGCTGTTGCCGCTCCTCTCTCTGTCAAAGCCTATCCCCAAAGCATCTGTAAAAACTAGCTGAATTCTTAAATAGCGTTTATAATTGTAGCCCCATTCTGCTGCTGTTTATGCTTAACGCCTTCGGGCACTGCTGAGGTATCAGGCAGTGATAGGCAGTGAACCTTCACATGGATGAACACTCTCAATTTTATTTGCAAAAGAAGAAGCAAAGTCACATCAGGTTTACAGGATTTGCTCTGGGACATACCCAAGCAAATTGCCAAGCTGGGATTTGAATTTAGGCAATTAGATCCCAGGTTCCTTTGTGTTCAACCGTTTCCTGTATCTTCAGGTAGCATCTATTAACCAGTGTATGTTTTTGCGGTGGTTTGAATAAGCACGGCCTCCATAGGCTCAGATGTTTGAATGCTTAGTCACCAGGGAGTGGCACTATTTGAGAAGAATTAGGAGGTGTGGCCTTGTTGGAGTAGGTGTGGCTTGGTTGGAGGAAGCACATCACTGAGGGTGGGCTCTGAGGCTTCAAAAGCCCATGACAGGCCCAGCTTCCCACCCCCCACCTCGTGCCTCTCTCTGTGGATCAGCTACGGCTCCGGTGCCATGCCTGCCGCCCTGCTCCCATGGTGGTGATAACCTCTGAAGCGGTGAGCAAGCCCCCAGTGAAACGCTTTCCCTGGTGGGAGGTGTGTCAGTCATGGTGTCTCTTCACAGCAATAGGACAGGGACTAAGGCAGCCTTGAAAAGTGTCTCAAAGGAGAAAGGAATGAAAGAAAGGAGGGGGGTGGAGAGGAGGAAAGGAGGGAGGGGGAAGAAGAAAAGGAAGAGAGGAAGGGATAAGAAAGAAGGGAGAAATTGGCAGGAAAGAAAGAAAATGCCATTGAGACTTGTTTACAAAAAAAAAAAAAAGAAGGAATAACTATTATACAGCAGCACACAGCATCGGAATGTTTCTTTATTCTTCTTACCTGCTGATTTTTGAAGTAAGCCATAAAGCAAGGGTCACATCCACATTAAGATCAGGAAAGAGAGTCCTGGACAGACGGAGACAAATAATGAAACCCCCAAATCCTCCGTTTTCTGTCTTGCTATCTCCTTGGGATGCCCCAGAAAGATCTAAGTGCCTCTTGTCTGGGACTCAGCTTCTTCCACTGTGGGTTGCCAAAACTCCACATAGGAGATCCGGTGAATGCTACGTGTGAACCAGAGATGAAGGGTTTTGAGTTTCAATGGCAAAAATGAATCCGAGGCTTTGCTGGTGGTGCTCACCTGTGTTGCGTCACGAAGCTTCACTCCTGAGCACAGTGTGTGCTCGTCTGTGTGTGTGTGTGTGTGTGTGTATGTGTGTGTGTGTGTGTGTGTCCTACCCCTCCATGTTTGGGTGTTTTGCACTGTGCATGACATCAAACCATGAGACAGTGATGGATATTCGTTGACATACCTCAGCTCAATTTCAAGAGTATGTTTGCAGTGTTTTGTTTTGTTTTTTGTTTTTGTTTTTTTTTTTACATACATATGAAGTTTTCTGCTCCTATAGGAATATAATGGTTTAACTACACAGGACAAAATGTTTTAAAAATGTCCTACCTTAATTTTTTTCAGAATGTAACCACCAAACGAGTGTATCTTTGAGTTGTATTGTGTTAGAATGTTTGATTTTTTTTTTTTTTGAGTTTCTGAGTTGAGTTTCACAGGAAAAAAAAAATAATTCAGTGAAACCATTGAGATGCCTCAGTAGGTAAAGATGGCTTTCTGCCAGTCCTGAGAACCTGAGCTCAGTCCTTGGAAACCACACGGTGGAAGGGGAGAGCCAACTCCTGTAAGCCGTCCTCTGACCTCTGCGTGGGGTTAAGAGAGCATCTTCAACAATTTCCGAACTGTCCCCAAACACACTTTGCCATTTTGTAGTATGCGTTTCTGTGAAGTGGCATTCTCAGCACTGACAGGTATAAACTTCAAATACTGATCAACTTTGAAAAACTAGAAGAGACTCTGTATCCTTCCGTATCAAATATTCAGGCAAGATTTTGCTTCTTATGAAAAAAATAAGACAGCATACCCATTAGCATGGAAATTTGTTTTTGTCTTTAATTAAAGTTATATCAAAGAAGAATTTTGAAACAAATTTCTTTATGATTTATTATAATTATTTGGCTTATATACTTCCTACATATATGTATTTCCTGTGTTTATACAAGCAGAGTCACATAAAAATTTCTTGAGCAAGAAGATCTCATAAGTGGAAAAAATTAAGAATCCTTTGTTTAGGCTACATTGCTCCAAACTAGTGGTCCTCAACCTGTGGGTCATGATCCCTTTGGCAAATTTCTATCTCGAAAAAATATTTACATTGCAATTGATAACAGTAACAAAATCACAGTCATGAAGGAGCAAGGAAAATAATTTCATGGTGGGGGTCAGCACAACGTGAGGAACAGTATTAAAGGGTCACAGGATTAGGAAGGTGGAGAATCACTGTTCTAGACCCAACCACATAGTTTAAAAAGAAGCAGAAGAGTATTTTAATTGAGGAAGTTCCTAAGTTTCAGGTGAAAGAGGGTGGAGAGGGGTAATGTTCTCAAGGAGGCAGGCACTCGGTGGCAGCTCTGCTTTGGAATCCGTAAGCTTCCTAAAGCCATGGGCCTGCTCCAGCTACTCCTGACGAAATGTGAACATAAAAACCTACCTCTTACAAAGCGCTCTCTATCACAAGGTGGTTCCAGGGAGACATGAATTATGTCTAAACCACATCGGCTTACAGTAACTCATCTCCAGTTTCACCTTGTAAAAATTACAGCCTTCTTCGACTCTTCACAGCTCCTGTTACCTTTTCAGTCCTAGGAGTCCATTTTCCATCAACCATAGTCAGAATATAAACTCTAAGGTAGCGAGAACCATGTTTATGTTCATATGTTTTACTTATAATTTTTCCTAAAACATAGTCAATTATTCAATAAGCATACTATGGATAATTTGAGGAATGAATAAAATAAAACAATTTTAAATGCCGCTGGGAGAACACGGATTCCCTTTTCACACTGTGAAAATTGACAGCATGTATCTGATGTATTAGTCATTATTCATTTGTAGTTGAATGACCACTGACATTTGTGCGATGTTTTATTTTCATAATTGATGTGAAAATTAATATTAGAATAAAAAGTAAGAAGGAAAAGGAATGTAAAAGCCCCAGGGCTGTTTGTACCTGATGATTGCCAGGTCTCTTCTTTTCAGTTGTAAAACTTAGGAAGAAATCTCAGAGCCCACGGAACCCTATTCCTTTTCTCTCAATCATTTCAGAGATCAGGTTTTATGTAGGATCACAGCTGATTAGCAGGGAAGTAGGACCAGACTGAAGGAGCTTCCTTTTCCATCCAGTGATTTCCCTTTAGGGCGTCCTATCTCACATTGTCACAAACACTCAGTTTTAACACTTCCTGGTTTATGGCGTCTGAAATCTGAAAATTTAACAGCACATTTCCAGGTGTAAAATTTAACTTTCCCTTACCTTCTACACAATCGTTCATGGGAGTTCCAACTGTGCAATGGAGGTAAGGAACGCGTGTTTCTTTATAAGCATCGTTTTAAGGCCCCTGCTTGAAGTCATGCACAATAAACCACTTATCCATGGCTACAATGCTCTTGGTGTCCAATTTCTCACGTATGTGATTCCATTTCAAAAGTACAACTTGAACCATTTTCATGGTCACGTCACGTTACCAGTGCCGCAGGTGGTTCATAAACAAAGCAAAAGGCCTGTATCGGACCATTTGAGGAGTCACACATAAAGCTGGGATGCGGAATTCATTTCTGGATGATTTCATTCTTGCAACCAATACTGCATTCTTAAAAATTCTTAAGAATTTTTCTTTGGGGTGGGGTAGGGAATCAAAGACATATCAGTTTGGCATCTATGAGAAGCAAACTCAAAATAGCTGGACAACCTGATAATTCAAATGCTATGTGAAAGCCAATCTGTCTGAAAACTAATTTCTCCCAGTAATTTTTAGTTTTCAATCACTATAGGAATAATTTGGTGGGCTTCATGCCTGTGCTTTAATATTTTAGAATAAAATATAGATGTTCATGTCAGATATAAGAAAGGAATATGCCAAATAAGCTAAGAATTTTAATTAATGACTAAAGTGGATATCTTATTTTTTTTTTTCCTTGTTCAGGAGGACATTAAACCTTTTAATTTCCTAGTGGACCAAGTCACGAGGTGCAGGTAAAGGACATGAAGATTAAAGCCTCAGTTTGAGTAGTCATCATCATCTTTGCTGAATCTCTTGGAACACTGGAAAGGAAACCGAAAAAAATTCAGAAAGATAAAGATGAAAAGATGTCTTTATTTTCAGTAGAGACTGAACACTAGATGCCCCGAGAGATCCCTTCTGTCTGAATCCCCCTGACTAACTTCGTAGCAAATGTGTGCCTGTATATAACATTCTTTGCTGAAGGCAATTCACTCCTTTGTACAGCCAGCTCTCTTATTGGCAGCTAGTTCTCAATGGTAAAAGCATTTTTTTTTTTCTTTAAACTTTCCAAAGTCAGTCTTCAGTGCTGTCTTTTGGGACTCCACAGAGCAAGTCTAGCCCCATCTTAAATCTCACACATTCGGTGTGATATTCAAGGACATTGAGTGTAACTCTCTGTGTGTCTTCATAGGTGACTAGAGTTACTGCTATTTGGAGAGACAGAGAGGTCAAGAGAGTTATGAAATGTTTCATTGGTGCTGCTGGGTCTTGGATGCTCCGATGGGCAGTATAGCTGCAGAAGGATCGATCAGATGTACTGTCTGGCACTGGATTCTGGGGCATTGTCTCTGTCTGTCTTCCTCAGCCCAGTTCTCTCCAATTCTACCCACAAGCAGTGGCTAGATCTAAACTCTTGAGAAGTAGAACAGCCTTAAGAAGTCAGAAACAGGTCATCAAGAGAGAATACTGAATAAAAATAAGAGGAACGTAAGAGAGTCTAGTTTACTGCAAAATTAAATGATCACCCACTAACATGGGTAGCTCATTGTTGTGTGAACAATTGAAATCTGCATTAAGATGAATGGTTAGGGAAGCCTTTGGTCTGAGAGTTTCTGACACATGAATATTCCTACAAAGCAACTTTATCCTCTGCTGTGGATGGTCTTTCTGTATGCTGTGAATATCTGTTGCTTTCACTGGTTGATAAATAAAGCTGTTTTGGCCAATAGCCAGGCAGAATAAGATTAGACAGTATATTCAAACTGGAGACAGAGATGAAGAAGGGCAGAGTAGAAAGACGCCGTCCATCCATCCAAGGAACAGGATGCCAGAGAACCAGTAAGTCACAGACCACATGGCAATAAATAGATTATTAGAAATATGGTTTAATATAAATGTAAGAGCTAACTAGCCATTGACCAAACATTTATAGTTAATATAAGCCTCTGAGTGATTATTTGGAAATGGCTATGAGACTGGGTGGGACAGAGAAATAATTCCCTTTCCCATACATTGCATTTTCCTGTTTTTTCATTACACCACCAAGGAACATTTGTATCAAACTCAAGAGAAATAACTTTTTTTTTTTAATTTCAGAAAAGGTGAGGATGGACACACAGCACTTCTGTTCTCACGGGGTTCAGAGACTTCTTTGAGTAGAAGATGAAAAACAATAAATTAATGTATGGGGGTGAAGTACCATACTAGAGATGCCAGAGCAGTAACGGTACCAGAGCAGAGACCTTGTGGCTGCACAAGTTGTATGGAGGACCTGACATTTGATCGGGGTACTGAGAGATGCAGTGTAGTTTATCAGGTACACAACAAAGATCAGAGGAACTTCTTCATAGGCTGTGACGCTAACGGATCTGGTGTGTTCGTGGTTTGAGAAACACTCACCAAGTCAGCAGAGGGATGGGGAAGCTCTGAAAGGTTGGTTGCCAGCTTTGGAAAGGATTTTGTTAGTTAATCAGAAACATAGCTCCTGCCTGGTTAGGTTTTTCTGTGTCATTGGCTTAATCTGGGGGAGTGAGGTTATCAACTTTATGTCCTACATTTGAAACCAGTTTCAAAGTGAGGATTTTCCTGTAAGTAAGAGGGGTGGGGGAGGAGACTACAAACAGACCCCAAAAGCAAAAGACCATGTTACAGTCCTGGGAAGAGACGGTGCGGGTCTGCATTGAAATACGGCGGCGGTCGAGATGGGAAAAGCCCACACATTTTCAGTGTCATTTCCGAGCTTTAACTTAGAATTTGTGTCTCGCTGGAGATGAATGAGGAGAAGGAAGGCACCCAGTGATGCGCCCATTGATGGCCCTCGTCCAGCTTCCATTGACTCCCTCTATGCTGCTCGCATGGATGCTACTCTCTGAGATATTCTCAGCCCACTCAGGGATTCCCTCATCACTTACTTACTCCTTTCTATAGGTCAGATCCTTTGTAACAGTCCAGAACGGTCTACATTTACGACCCTTCTAAAACTGCTCACAGCCTGCATCTTCCTATCTCCCCTACAAAGGGAATATTTAAGCCTCAACCATCTGGCCCATTGTGAGTTCCATTTATTGATACGTGGTATAGGATTCCCATGCTTTCTTGTGCAGAGTGATACATTTTCCACAGCTTTTCAACTGTTCATCTGTCAAATATTAGTTTGGGAGGACTCAATGCGATCTCGCAGCAGGAAAGCGTGGGTTACTCTGTCGTCATTCTGAACTTTTCAAATTATGCCGCTTGGTGTCATTTTTCATCACGGTTTTGTATCTGTCCCCCTTTTGCAACTGTGTCATAGCTGTAGACTCTAGGGGGACAGTGGCCATTTTGATCTGCTTTCTTGTGACTTGATTTGGGGTCATTGGAGGGGAACTTTGTTATCATAGCCTTGGCTTCAAGTTCCTTGGGACTGAAGAAATAGGCAGGCAGATCCGGGAGTATATGGCATACTAGCCGTTGACTTGTTGATGGAGGAGAGGTTAAGGGAACCGCAAGATGGGTGTCTTCTTGTCGTCTGAGTCAGAGGTAGGGGGATTTCACAACAGTCAAGACAAAACGGACATGTGTCATCTTTAGCCAGTACTGATGACGTCAGGTAGTCTTGGTGCTAAAGCCCCACACGCCGCTCTCTGCTTTTATTCATTTGTCGCATGCTGGGAAAATATGAAGGAAAGAGGCCGGCACTACTCAGAGGAACTCATGGAGTCGCCACTCAAGATGCCTACAGCCAGGCCAGGTTCCAAGTTGGGTTTCTAGAGGGGCTGTCCATAAACATTGTTCAAGAAACAAGTGAGTATAAATCATATTTTAGCCCTTTAAAAATGACCCTGCAATTGTTTGTCCCGGAGTATTTTTCTTTTGTGGCACGATCTCACGTATCCCAGGCTGGCCTCAAACTGGAATGCCTCCCAGGGCTGGCATTCCAGGTCTGCACAGCCAACCACGCTTGGCTGATGTAATGCTGGGGATTGAACCCAGAGCTTCATGTATCCTAAGCCAGCACTTTCCAGCTGAGCTATGTTTTCAGCCCACAGCAATATTCCTTTTAGAAAAAAGTCTACCTTTTTATTTGCTTGGGGACAGGGCTTTGTTATATAGCTCAGGATGCCTCAAGCTCCTAAACACTAATACAACAGACAGGTGTCACCATGGCTGGCTAAAAATTATACTTTTGAAAATTAAAATCCTTCCTAGTGCCTGAAGTTACTATCTCTTCCCTTAAATTTGTAACATCTTTAACTAGGTATTGTAAGATATTAGAAACTCTACTAGCTGTGTGTTATTCCTTATAATTTAGTAGTAGAAAGAAAATCATTATTAGATGATATGTCTATAATGTCTCAAGTGAAAAAGAACTGAGTTCACATTTGGAAAGATTAACCACTGATTAAGAAGTGAGCAGTTAGTATTCACTTGTTCTAGGATATAGTGATATTGCAGCACTTTTACTCTGGAGGGAAGTAAACTGTAAAAAGCATATGCACCAACCTCGGACAGGCACACACAAGACGTCCCATTGTCTCTCACACTTATATGTGGACACATCGTCAAAGTGATGGAATAGGAAGTAGGACCTTTAGGGATGAGGAAAGTCCTCATGACTGAAACCAGTAAGTATAAAAAGACTAGAAAGAAATCCCTAGGCTCTTTGGTCTCTCCAAGAGCTGCTATTTGAGAGCCCTGGATTTAAAATAACATCTGAGAAGCAGAGAGAAACTCTCACTGGACAATGAGCTGATCAGAACCTTATCTTAGAACTCTAGCCTCCAGGATGAAGAGAAATTAATTTCTACTCTTATAGTTATCCAATCTCAGGTGTTTTGTTATGGCATAAAAAACAGTGTAAGATAGCACACACATGTAATTGATTATATCTATCCATTTATTATCTATCTATCTATCTATCTATCTATCTATCTATCTATCTATCTATCTATCTATCTATCTCTGTTTGTCTACCATCTATCATCATTGGATATAGAATCCCAGACTGTGAGATACTACTCTTGGTTAGTGCTGGCCACAAGGATGCCTACAGCAACTTCAATTCTCACTCTGCTCCAGGCAAATCAAGCATAAAACATTGCCCAGTTGAAGACCTCCTAGGGTCCCCACATAAGAAACAAACCTCCACCTAGAACTGATAAAGGCAAAACGTCTGTAAAATTCCAAATGGAGATTTTTCTCCATCCTTATAAATTTGCATGACTAAAGAAAATTAATTAAAGCATTAGCAGAATTGAATATATAGTCACGGAGTTCAAATTAAATGTACACATTTCAGGATAGAAATCAGTTCCAATCCCATTTGCCTGTCAGAGCCATCAATGAAGATGTTAAAGCTTCCTTTAGTGCCTCCGTTGTGTACACCACGGCTGCCTACTTTGGAGGAGTCTCCCAATCTTTGTGACTCAGTTGTACCATCTGTGAAGTGGGAATAATAACTGTCTTGGGGATACCATAAGGATACCCATAGTTTGGGTTTTAAATGTCCACCAAGTCTTGTATTCTAATAGCTTGATTTTCAATCTTTGGCACTACAGGGAGGTGGTGGGACCTGCCAGAGATGGGGACTAGTGGAAGGAGGTTAGCTCACCGAGGACATGCTCTTCATGTTCCTTTCTTGTCTCTCTTATTACTTCTGAGTCACGATGAGATGAGCAGTAGCCTCTGTCACATGAGTTTGGCTACGATGCTCTTACTTCTCGCAGGCCCCCAAACAACAGAACCCAAGACTAAGGACCCAAACCTCTGCAATCAATGACCGAGATGAAAGTCTCCTCTTCGCGCGAGCTATCTCTGGCGTTCTGTCTCAGCGGTGGGTGGAGATCTGAGTGTCAGAGAAGACTGGTGGAATTAGTGCCTGCAGGCTCTGCTGGCAGTGACCGGGACGTAGAGAGCTGGGTGTGCAGGGGGCACTCTTATTTCCTGCATACACGGTCTGTTTTCAGGGGTGTAATCTGACCCTCCGTGTGGGGTTGTTCCTAGAGGGAGCTTGGCTTCCCCATTCGGGCATGGTATGGGTTAAACAGAGGGAGACATACACGGTGCTGCCACTGTTCAGCAGTGGTTGCTTCAGCCTTTTGTTCCTGGATGGCCTTGGAGGAGCAAACTAAGGCGAGCAGGCTGAGGGCATGCTTTGGAACTGGGATCAAATCTCTCCTCATCTGCTGTATGATATTTTGTTTGTGTTCTGACAAATAAAGCTTGCCTGAAGATCAGAGGGCGGGGCTAGTCACTAAGCTAACCATAGAGGCCAGGCAGTGGTGGCTCACACCTTTAATCCCAGCACTTGGGAGGAGGAAGCAGGAAGATCAGGAGTTCAAGGCCACCCTGGGCTACACGAGATTGAACCTGTCTAAAAGAGAAACAGAGCCAGGTGGTAGTGGTGCCCACCTTTGATCCTAGCACATGGGAGGCTCGTGCCTTTAATCCGAGAACTAGGAAGGTGGAGATGGGAATATAAGGTGGGTGGAGACAGGATCTCATCCCATTCAGTCTGAGGATTCGTAGAGACAGGATCTCTCTCCCCACCCCCTACCCCCCAATCACGGTCTGAGATTTTGTAGAGGTAAGAAGTCTCTAGTGGCTGCTGCTCTGCTTCTCTGATCGTTCAGCTTTCACCCTCATAGCCGACTCCAGGTTTTTATTGTTAAGACTAATTAGGATCATCCTTCACTCATCCCAGTTATTCCAGAACCTCCCCAATCTTGCAGTCCTCGGAAACATGCAGTTATTATTATTTTTTTAATTGGAAAGAGAGGTGAGCATGTAAACCTAATCACTGCGATGTTAACATTCATCTTTAGCATAGACCCAGAACTTTACAAGTCTGGTAACAAAACATGGCACTAATCCTGGATCCAGATAACAAACTCTATGGAGAGCAGCATGGGACTTGTATAGTGGAGACCTCTGTGGCCAGAAAACCAAGGATCACAGGACTTCTCCCTCCCTTCCGAGTGCTTAGCACAAGGTCAGGCTTCTGGGAGCGTCTCACAGCTGGAAGTGGTTGTTACTTGGAACAAACGAAGCTCCATGTCTCTTCAGCTGAGTAGTGTGGGAAGCAAGGATTCGAACACAATTGCACAGCTGTAAAAAAGTCCACCATAAATTATGACTCAAAGATTCTTCTGATACCGTTGAGCATTGTTTTGCAGCATGGCAATCAATTTATTGTCTCTCAGCGGCTCATTTACCCTTGTAATAAAAGACGGGACAAATGTGCATCTGATGTACCCAGCACAGCACTAGCCTTGTCAGCAGAGGGCGTTAGAGGGACATTGTAGAAAGAGTGTCTTTCTGCTTCCGCTAGCTACCAGCTATTAGTTCCAGGGGCATTTGCATTATTTACAAGGAGGGGCTCTGTCTAGCTACACACCAAGGCTGCACATTCTCACCCCATGACCAGCTCACCGCAGAACGCCTCCTAGAGCCCCACTCTCCCAGCGCACCCACCTGAGAATCCCTGAGAAGGTGCCTTGGCTTACCCAACAATGCTGAACCCCCTCAGGCCTGGCCAGGAAAGGCAATTAACCATCCACCATGCCCATCCCCAGCACCTTTTCTGCAGCAGGCTTGAGTTCAGGAAAACACTTCCTTCCTGCTTCTTCCTCCAGCCCCCTCCCCTGTTCTCCGAGCTGGAGGGTCCTGCTTTAAAAAGCGGTCCTTGACTATGATCCAGTGTCAGCTTTCGTAAATAGAGACTTGTTGGAACACAGGCACACTCATTCATCTGGTCCCTGATGCTTCGGCACTGAGATGGCAGCATGGAGTCCTTGTAATCCAAAGCCTTAACGGTCGGTGAAGCCTCTGTTATTGTCGTCTGATCTCTTATAGAATAAAGTTCGCTGGCCTCCATTTTAGCGTTCACTTTTCCCGGCTCCCTTACAAAGCCGATCCGTTGCCACAAGTAACACAGTGATTATTTATTGTGGTGCTTATTGGCTCAAATTGCAAAGTCATTTCTGTCTCCTGATTGGACCTTGCGATGGGCGCACTACCACCCGGAGAACCAGTATTATTATTTCCGTTCACAAAAGAA
Source organism: Peromyscus californicus insignis (assembly GCF_007827085.1). Lineage (NCBI taxonomy): Eukaryota > Metazoa > Chordata > Mammalia > Rodentia > Cricetidae > Peromyscus > Peromyscus californicus. Next base: position 42,158,692 of record NW_026294535.1, on the reverse strand, counting down.
GCAGTGGGTATTCCATTCCCAACCAGCAAAATCTCCAAAAATGAGGAAATTCCGTGGTTCTTGCTACTTCCTACTATGTGGGAAAGAGGGTAAAAAATAGGGAGATTAATCATAAATTAATCATATGATAAGACACCTCACCACATCCACACCGGTTCATTTGTCGCACTTGAGTGTCATCCAGATGCCTCACATATAATACGGACTTAGAAATTGATTTTGAAAAAAAAATGATCAGTATGGACACGATTCTAAGGGAAGAAGGAAAACAGACCTTTCAACAGGAAGAAATGAAGTAATAAAATGGTGATTGAGCAGGGGTCATTTTCCCCCGAAAATATTTACTCAGATCATATGAAAATTATAAGAAAGACACAGAGAAAAGAGATGTGTCTGTGAATACATTATCTTAAGCTATATATGCAAATGGAGTGGAAAACGCAACAAAAAATAATTTCCTCCTGAAACCTTCCAATAATTGAGTCAGGCCCTGCATTTTCAGTTCGCATTAGCTGGGCAGAGCCCAGAGCGCTTTGCATGGGAGGACCCGGCCCTACGGAGCAAGTGCCGGGTTCACTTCAAAAAACAGCTGTGGACCGAGGTCAGTTCTTATTTTATTTAGCATTGTTCTTTCATTCTGAGATCACACTCAGCTAATTACCTGCAGGAACAGCGCTCGTTAAGAAGAATAACTCGTTTACACGGAAGAAGAAGTCTGCAGACTGCCCTTTGGGTTTTATCCCCTGCTTTTATGTTTCTCTGATTCCGGAGGAGCAGAAAGCATTGAGTACACAATCAAGGCACTTCAAATCCCTGATTTCTTGTTTCCTAAACATTCAAACTTTTTTTTTTTTCCTTTGTGGGCAGAAATTAGCTTTTCCCGAGGGATGTAAAGGAGAATTTACATTTTATTTTATCCTCTTTTCAGGGCAAGCCCTTCGTGGCCTTCCTCACATCCGTGCGTCTCACACAGCGCTTTGTGATGGTGAGCCTGCATCCCTCAGCTGATCCTCATGGCAGGGCGGGAAGCTTTGGACGCCGCCATGGTGATATTTTCTCTACTGTTTACAAAAGCAGAAAAGAATTTCACACTTTTTGAGCACTGCAGTTGTTTTAGTACCTTAGAAGCCACCCATAAGCCATTCCAAACAAACCAACCCGACTACGGGGGAAACCAAAATACTTGTTAGCACATTTAGCTCCCATGAAGGAGAAAGAGTTTTCTTAAATAAACCAAATGAATTCAAGGAATGCATTATTTTTTTTTCTGGGCCTTCATACAATGTCCTGAAATGTAGGTCACTCAACAGTAAGAAAGTCAAACAAATTTCTGTCGTCACTGACAGCAACTTAGAGAATAATTGTTAGTCCTTAACAGCAATCTCATGGAAAAATACTGAGGGTCAGCTAATTAGCATACTGTGTTGAACTCAACCCAGAGGTTAGTGGTTCTTATCTCAGGCTTGCTTGTCCATTGGAAATTAATCTTAAAACAAAACAGAGAGATGCTGTGTGCCCACCCCCACCCCCAGAAACTAGATACCTTGTGTAGGGTGTAGTTAAGCTTTGGGGATTTGGAAAGCTCCTTCCATGGTTGTAATGTGCAGAGAAGTTGGAGAATCATTGCATCAAACTGCTCTTTGGCTCAGCTCAGAGGACGAATGCATCACTGTCCTAAAGAGACCCCAGGTCCTGGAGATGGTCACTGTATTGGAAACTGCTCCCCCAACAAGAGGAAGAGCTTGGTGTCCTCTTTAACCTGGGAGTCTATGCTGACCCTACAGAACTGTGGTCCGGACCCTTAACAAGAGGGCATTACCTCATTGGTGCTAGTACCAAGGGGTGAGCAGGCAACCTTCTTTGAGTGTCTTAGTTACCATCTATTGCTGTGAAGGGACATCAGGACCAAGGCAACTGACCGAAGAAAGCATTCATTCTGTTGACAGTTTCAGTGATTTAGTCCATGACCATCATGACTGGTCTCTTTTTTTTCATTAATCGTTATTGCATGCATATACCATGTGTGCAGATACATATATATATTTCTAAATATAACCTGATAAGTCCACATAATGTTACTTGTATGTATGTTTCAGGACTGCCCATTTGACACTGGACAACCATTTGATGTGCTCTCCTCACCCAGCTCTCTTTATTTGCCTATATCTCTATTAACATTTGTCATTATACCCACAGATAAGTGCAGCTTTTGTGCCTCATCAAGGACACAATCTCTTTCCAACAGATGGAGAACACTACAGAAAACCTCAACCAATTAACATGCAGTCTTGTGGATCCCTGCCTCAACATATACTTCCACAAAACACTCCTCCAACTAAGGTTCAGGGACGCTGTGGAAGAGGTGGCAGAAAGATTGTAAGAGACAGAGGATCAGGGAGTTTGCTGTGAGATTGTGTCTCTTGGTAATATCAGAAGTTATACCCATAGAATCTCACTAACATGACTGCCCAAACATGAGCAAAACAAGGACAACACCAATGGACATGCCAAAGTGGTTGGGGAAGAGCCTAGCCGGCCTCAGCCCTGGGGGTTTTTTAATGAGACTTTTGTCTCAACCTCTTAAGTAGCTGGTATTAGAGCCATTACCAGGCAGAGAGGTTTTTATGCTAACATAATTCTTTTAGGAAAGTTATGTGTATATGCATAGGTGTATGTATGCTACTTGTGTGTGTGTGTTATGTACGTGTTAAAGGAGGCCAAAGTAGGGCATTGGATCCTCTGGAGCTGAAGTTACAGTGGTTATGAGTCTTTCATCCTCAACAGTGGATTCTGGGAATCAAACTCAGGTCTTTTGGAAGAGCAGTAAGTGCTCTTAACCACTGAGCCATTTCTTCAGCACCACTAATAAAATTCTTAGTGACCCCACAAAGGACCTGGTGATATGAAGATATACAAATATTATCTGATTGTATAAATCATTAAACTTGTGTGCATAATACAATGTATGCACACAGTTTATAGTGTGGTGGTTGTGATATCTGTCTTCTTCCTTTTGAATGGTACCATAAGGTTGTATTTTTAAGTGTTTCTTTGATCATTTAGTTTATCATACGAAGTAATGGATTTCACCATGATCTCTTCATAAACATGTGTAATTATATTTTGTTCTCATTAGCTTCCCTCTCTTCCCCATCCTCCCTCTATCTGGTCTCCCCCTCTCCCCCAGTTAGCCCCCCTTTTCCTTCCTGTCAGGTTTATTCCATTGCCCTCTCTCCCACCTCCCATAAGAGTGCTCCCTCCCCACTCAGGATTCCCTTTCTACAGCCCCCTCCCAATATATAAACACATACATATAAGTGAAAACATGTGGTAGTTGTCTTTCTGCATTTGTATCATGTATTGATTTTTGATTGCTTTTTTTCCCCTTGGATACACATCCCTGAATTTTCTGTGAAGCACCAAACATCTATATCACATAAATGATTTTAAAATAACACACATAATAAAAATGAGTAGATGTGCTTTATTTTTAAATAGCATTAAAATAAAAAATGTTTGTAAATAAAACATATAACAAAAACAACGTATTTGGAAGAAATTTGCAGCGCATATTAAAAATTTTGCTTTAACATTTACTGAGTTTATATGTTCATAACTGCCCACAGATAAACTAGTGAAGGTTCAACATTTACAAATCAAAGGAAAATTACATGTGACTATTGAGCTTATCAGAAAATGTTAGCTGTTCATTTAGTCAAGATCACGAAAGCAGAAGGAAGTGGCACTGCTGAGTGTAATATAAAGTCATAGAATAAAGTACTTCTGGGAAAACTGTAACCCCAAAGATGGGAGGAGAAAGACCACCGACCCAAATCATTATGGTCAAATTAGTTAAAGCAAGCAATTAACTAAACAAGCGTTTTTATTCATGTTCACGGACTGCCTCCCCCTAAGGCAAGGTTTGAGAGGTCATCATTGGAAGTGAAGAAGACAAAGCTTTTATAGCTCAGGGGCAGGGGGTTTCCAAGTGGGGGATTTGGCAGGCAAAATAGGTTACAGGAGCAGAACATAAGCATAACAAGTTAGTCATAACAACCTCCAAAACAAAGACATAGTAGCAAGGTGGTCGTAACAACAGGTAGTCATCACAAGGTGACCATAACAACCCTTTTGAAACCATGGTAGGGTTGCAAGATGGTTATTAACTTTCTGAAACAAAGACATGATTGCCATCTCTGGAACAGGCAGTACAGAACCTTTTGTAGTTAAGTTTACAGTTGGGGCACAGCCCAATCATTGAGAAACAGATTTAATCATAAACAGGAATGAACCTAGTGTGTCTTCACTATAAGACGGTTTTTAAGCGTAAGATAGAGGCAGGCTGGTTCTTCCAAACATGAAGACCTCAGATCCTCAGAACCCACGTGTAGACTCAACGTGGTGGCCATACACCTGCCTGTCAGACAGCTATATACAGGCTGCAGGATCAGCACTGGGGAGGCAGAGACAGGAGACCCCTGGGAGGGGGCCTCAAGCTAGACTTCCTACAACTGAAGTTCTGCATTCAGAGAGAGACCCTACCTCAAAAATTAAGTGGAGAATGACTGAGGAAGTCATGGGTGTCTTGTGCCTCTACATCCATGCCTACACATTTGCACAGGTACCTGTACATACATGTGTACGCATGTGGACACACATTCAAAATAAAATTTCACACAATCATTTTGGGAAAAAGCCCTGAATTATTTATTAATTTAAAATATACTTAGAGTGTAACTTTGTAAAAACAATTCATAGAATCTATCCTAGGATTATAACTTAATATACAGAAAAGGCTATTTCTCCCAATACATTTTTTATTTTATTTATTTATTTTTTTTATTTTTTTTGGTTTTTTCGAGACAGGGTTTCTCTGTGTAGCTTTGCGCCTCTCCTGGAACTCACTTGGTGGCCCAGGCTGACCTCGAACTCACAGAGATCCGCCTGGCTCTGCCTCCCGAGTGCTGGGATTAAAGGCGTGCGCCACCACCGCCCGGCTTCTCCCAATACTTTTAAACTTACTATTTATATTTAAAAAAATTAAAAATAAACATGTACTATCTAACACGGGTGAATGTTTGACAGTTTTATAAGGAGAAAAATACAATAAATCCATTGAGTCCTCTTGAATGAAGGAATCATTTTAGGCTCTAGTATTAACATTATTAATTGTAGTTGAAATTTTCTCCAGTCCTGCCCAGCCCCATGAACCCCACAGCTACTTATAAAATAATCACTCAGAAGCTTATATTAATTAAAACTGCTTGGCCATTAGCTCAGGCCTATCACTGACCAGCTCTTACATTTAAACTCAGCCCATTTCTGTTAATCTATATGTTGCCATGTGTTCTGTGGCTTTACCTGTGTGCCATTATATGCTGCTCCCTGGATGTCAGGCTGGCGTCTGCTGACTTAGCCTTCAACTCTGGACCTGTGGGCCAAAGATGGATGCTCCAATGTTGCAGAGTAACTTTGGATGACTGTCCAGGCAGACAGCTTTCTCTGTCATTCTAGATTTTTAGAAGTTGCTTACAATGCTCTTCCTGTTTACTTAGGTAATATTATGTCCTTCTTGGGTCTTTGATGTAGTTGGTGACTAGATAGTTATAATTTTCCTTAGTTATGATAAAAGATAAGTTAGATATAAAACCTTAGAATTATAAATATAGGATAGATGGAATATTTTCTTTGAATTTGCCAAATATAAATAGACTAGATATTGTAACTGTAATTCTTGCTTGATAACTGTTTTGTTGTGTGTAATTTTACTATGTCAAAGTTAAAACTTTCCCTTTTAATTAAACGGAAAAGGGGAAATGCTGTGAGACAATGCCTTTGTATACTGGTTTAATAAAACGCTGATTGGCCAGTAGCCAGGGAAGACGTATAGGTGGGATAAACAGACAAGGAGAATTCTGGGAAGAAAAAGGCTGAGTCAGGAGATGCCAGCCTGCCGTCCGGGGAGCAGCATACACACACACACACACACACACACACACACACACACACACACACACAGACGAAAAAGAAAAAGAAAAGCTGAAAAAGCCATCTGATTTCAGCCTCAGCCTGTCTCTGACTCTGCTCTCAGACTCCCTTGCCGGTGAGCTCACCAGGACTTGTTTTCTGGGATGATGGCGAGTCTGTAACATTCAGGCACTTTTCAAGCCTTCAGTCAAGAAGTTGTTGCTGTTTTTAATCCACAGCTGAAGCTGTATGGAAATGTGGTTGGAGTCCCATGAATCGGGTACAAACGGAAAAGATGCGAGAGAGGATGTTTCCAAAGCAACCCATCTCTCCACCCATTCAGAACTGCTCCAACATTGGCTTCAGTCTCTCTACAATAGTGTCTCTCACGTGACATTTTTGTCCAAAAGATGCCTTCCCCACCTCGGGGCAGGAGCAGACATCATCATCTCTTGGGAGATCCAGCAGAAGCGTTACAACATAAACTCATTATCTGTACTGTTACAGCTGACTCTGTCTCCATGAGGTCCACCTTGTGACTTCCTGGTCTGGATACAAGCAACCATCATAGCTCATATACGTGACAGACAGTGCTGTTTCCACAAGGTAGGGGTGCTGTGTACTGGGGAGGAAATACGGTAAAATAAAAAGCTGCCTGTTTGGTTTCATAGACAGGATCAGCCATGTCGAGGGACCAATGCACACATGGTAACAGTCCTTGACGTTGTCATCCAATGAAGTAAAAACTTCTATTTACATTTGAAGAAACCAAGGAATGAGACAAGAAGAAGTCTTCATGCCAGAGACCATTTGGAAGGCTGGCGGCAGAATCTTAATTAAAACCGGAGTATCTCCTGTTTCTAAAAATAGACTTATCCACATGGCTCCATTGCTTCCTTTCCTTGTTGTCAAATGTGTTTTCCCTAATTTCTACCTGCAGCATTTTAAAAAGGAATAATTCTCCTTGACAATCTACTCTCTGTTGATCTATTTTTTAAAATCATTTGTTTACTTATTTATGCTCTGTGTTTGGGTGTGTGAGAATGACTTCACTTCTATGATGGAGGTGTCAGGGATCATGCTGAAGTCATCAGCCTTGGTGGCAAGAGCCTTTCTCCACTGACCCACCTCCCTGGCTCAATGTGTTTCCATTTACCATGGACAACTGATCTACCTCTCCAGCCCCTGAATTTGGGAATCCACAAACATTTCCGATTGTTGTGATTGATTTATTGTGAAGTTTATTTGGCAGGATTTGCCTGTCAGATGTGCTTTGGCTGGTGGAATTCCAGGGGGTACACTTAAACGGAACAAACCAGATTCCTGAACTGAGCTTTGCTAGATGTGGCTAGCTTCAGAGATGTCGGAGTCACACCGCACAAGAACAAGTTAGTTCAGCCTAAGCTCTGGAATGAGATGTGAAGAACATTTCTATGGCCTGGAGCCCAACAGCCAGGCTAAGTGTATCCTAGGTTGGGAGAAGCCCAGTTGACCTCATGACCGTGGACAATCGCTTGTGGAAAGTCTCTGAGTTTGAAAGCAGTAGGGTAGGCAAACTCATTATGGAAACAGTGCATTGAATCTTTCTCTTAGTTTACAGTTTGGGCCTTTCAGTGGCGTTGAAGGCTCGTAGCAAGTGAGATCTGCTTTATGCACTGTGTAGTGTTATCTCCAGATAAGGAATGTGTGCAAGTTCTCCGACTAGCTGGGACCTGCTGCCTCCGTCAGCATTGTCTTTCAACTTTCTTTCCGCAGTGATACATTTGTGATTGTCCTAGAGAATTTCAAAAGAACAGACAACCGAGATAAGATGACCTGGTGATAAAAGCTTTTCACTAGTTCTACTGTGCAAGGCGCTTGCATTGATAGCTACACATAACATTGACAGTGATTGCTCTAAGTGGCAGTCCTTCTTACCTTTCCCTGCAGCTCACTTGAATGATTTGTCCTGGCATGGTGTTATGTATGTTTAGTGTTCCTGGTGTTATTTATGTTAAAAATTATGTTAATTTTTAACAATGTCTCATCTTATACAGAAAAAAAAAAAGTCTGAAAAGGTGACAATCATTGGTACAATCAGAATGATTTTAAGGTGTTGTAGATTAGGAAGATCCAAAGTTTGACCTTGAATTGTGTGTAAGATTTGAAAGGATGTCTTCAGGAGAGCATGAGTTTTGTGTAGTGCATCAGTTGGTAAGAAATCTGACAGTAAAATAGTAGCCTCCCAAATCTTACGTATTTGCAGTCTCTCTGGCCTATGTCTCTAATTCGACTTTTTTTCAAATATAGAAATATCATCAAAGATATTCAAAGGTTAATAGAAGTTGACACTGTTGGGAGAGTCAGGGTGAGTTTGTGCAACATTCTGTTGAAATATTGGTTTATGGGGACCACTGTGGTGTTGATAGTCAGGTAAGTAGTTTGTAAGTTGCTCTGTGTGTTTATCCCTTGCCCAATATTGTACTCTATAGTCATATCCACCCAAGGACAGAAACAGCCATTGCTGTGCTTAAGGAATTGAGCAACCACTGCTCTCACTGGAGGCAGAGAGATAGTTTACAGGACACATTACAGTCTACCAAAGGCCGCAATAAAAGCCAAAGAGCGAGGAGATGATGACAGATGAGCGGGCGAATGATCACCGTGAAGAGAATTGAGGCAGTTTGTAGGAGAGGTTACAAATGGACTTCTAATAAATTCTTCCTAGTGGGCACAGAAAAAAGGCTGAATCAAAAGTGGGGTTGAAACTTCGAGTCTAAAAGACTAAACAAAAACAAAGCAACAAAAGACAATTAGTATTAGCATGGACAGAATATAAACCTGGAAAATTTGATGCCGTCAACCAATAGTTTCTCTCAATTTGATAACTGAGTATGAGTTTTCATGAGTGAATGACACTTTTCTGGTTCTGTTCTCCATGTTTTCCATGCAATGACCTTAAAACATCACGCCATGTTTGTGTTTAGCAATTACCCTTGTTGAGCTCAAGATAAATTAACTCAAACGAGCTTGGTATGAAAAACCAAAACAAAACACAAACAAACAAACAACAACACCGAGACAACCAATGCCTGTCTGGCTCTTCTTGAGCACAAAGCACACCTTCTGCAGAGTGTGGGGAAGATCCCATCTTAGCTGTGACCTGTAATAACTTTACCTTTTCAAAAAGTGCAGAGGCAGCCGCCGGGCCAAAATCTTCAAGCTCCAACCCTGGGAAGTGTGATCACATTCATAGCCGCATGGCTGTATGAGAAGAGGAATTCCCGGCGATGTTAGAGCAGTGAGTCAGTCAGCCAGTAAGAGCTTTGTTCTGAGGAAAGAGAAGGCAAACGCCAACCCTTCTTCTCGCACCCCCCCTCCCCCCAACTCACAGCCCTGGAAAATATGCACAAAGACGTTGCTGGTGGTATTCCAACCAGAACACATTTCTTTTTTTTTTTTTTCTTGAGGTTAAAATGGCTAGTTTAACGAGTCAGCTAAGGCAGTAAGATTTGGGAAGCGGCTACTTTGCTGCTAGGCTTCTTCCTCAAGGACTACGTCATACGTGTGCCCCTGGAAGACAGTGGGTCACTCTGAACTAGTGTCTCTGACGCACTCTTTCAGGAAACTGGAGGAAGCCCCCTGGTGTCTTAGGGCCTCAGCTTCCACATCTGCTTCTGTCCCTGCCCTTCATTTTCTTTTTAAAAATATTTTAAAAATAAATTTCTTTTAGTCTTTGAGATGATATATAATTAAATATATATGTGTTTTTATTTGTATGGTATACACACACACACACACACACATGCATCATATATAAATGATATAATTACATCATTTGCCCTTCCCTTTCATAGTCTTTAACCCACTTGCTCCATCCAGAAACTTCTACAGAGGATTTCCTTCTCATGTTCTCAGTTGGATTTATGCACATTTTATGCAGAATATAGTCCTGACAAGTCTCCCTAATTCTACGATTTTGTACCTCTAAAGTGGTGGGAGCAATGATGTAAGGTTGCCCCCTTGTGGGTGGTTCCAGAGGCTGTGCCCCCACTGACCTTCCCCTGGAGGCTGCTCTCCTGTTCTTGAATCACCTGGCCACTGCAGCCTTCCACAAATGTAGTCAGTATCCTCTCTGCCTTTGTGTGTGGGAAAACTCCTACCCCTCTGTGGTGGTTTGAAAGAAAATGGCCCCCAAAGAGAGTGGCGCTGCTGGGAGGCGTGGCCCTTGTTGGAGTAGGTGTGGTCTTGGTATAGGAAGTGGGTCACCGTGGAGGTGGGCTTTGAGGTCTCATGTATGCTCAAGCAATGTCCAGTGTTTCAGCTCACTTCCTGTCGTCTTTGGATCGAGATGTAAGAACTTGCAGCTCCAGCACCACGTCTGCCTACATGCTGCCTTGCTTCCCGCCATGATGATAATAGACGAAAGCTCTGAACTGGAAGCCAGCCCCAATGAAATGTTTTTCCTTTGTAAGAGTTGCTGTGATCATGGTGTCTCTTCACAGCGATAGAAACCCTAAGACACCCTCCTTCTAACTCTATTTTCTTTCTTCTGTAGTAGCTTTAAGAAGAGGCCATTCTCTCCTTTTCATTCACCATATGTAGAAATTCCCCCTGTTATAACTATATGTTACTCAGAACCTTTTTGTATGTTTAACACTGAGCTTCGGGCCTAGCACTTTCTACATACTGGCTGGCTAATAAATATGTGATAAACATGAGTTGAATTGGGAGCACTTTAGAAATTTTTACTGGAGATTAAGCCATGTCAACACTGTCACTTTGCAGTATATTTGTTTTTCATTCTCCCTTCTCCCCTCCCCCTTCCAAATTTAGGTTTTTTTTTTGCATTTATTTATTGTAACGTGAATATTAAAGGATCTTATTAATAAAAACAAACCTGGACCCAAGCATTGGGGTGAATGCTGGAAGATCAGAGAAGTAGAACAAGCCACAGCCACCTCACCTTGCCAGTTCCTCAGCTGATCCTGTTTCCTCAGACTGGAAGTCTCTGAGTCCTCATCCAGAATGAATCTCAGCTGAACTGCTACTAAAAGCCTAAAAGCTTATCCAGGCTTCGAGTTCCTGATCCTCATGCCTTATATACCTTTTTGCTCCCTGCCATCACTGCCTGGGATTAAAGGCGTGAGTCATCATGCCTGCCTGTTTCCAGTGTGGCTTTGAACTCATAGAGATCCAGATGGATCTCTGCCTCCCAAGTGATAGGATTAAAGGTGTGTACGGCACCATTTTCTGGCCTCTATGTCTATCTAGTGACTTCTGTCCTCTGACCCCAGATAAGTTTATGAGTATGCACAATATATTGGGGGAAAAAATGTATCACCACAATTTATCTTGTATGTTCTCGTGCTAACCGAGGCACAGGCGAGGAGGTCAGAGGTCAGTTTGGCTGTCCTCTCCTACTGTGCATGAACTGAGGATCAGACTCAGGCTCTCAGGCCTGGCAGGGAAGCACCTTAACCTGCTGAGCCATCTTGCCAGCTCTTTTATTTTACTTCACACTTCACACGGGGTCTTTCTATGTAATTCAAGCTGGCCTGGGACTTATGTCACCTGGGCTAGCCCCCAACTCGCCATCCCTCTGCCCCAGCCTTCAAAGTGCTGAGATGACAGGTTCACACCAGCGTGCCTGACTTCAACTTCATCTAGATAGAAAGTCACTGAAGATCAAAGGGACAGGGAAAAGGAAGTTTAAACTTGCTTAATGTAAAGAATTACATCTGGGATGGGAATCCTCATTAAACAAACAGGACAGTTTGTAATCATGCTGGTGGGAAGACTTGTTGGGATCCCTGGGGCGTTAGGAAGCCATAGGAGCATGCCCATATTATCCGTTTCTGGGATGCTTCAGGGCCAGCTGCCCCAGAAGACAGGAGTGGTCTCAACCCACTTGTGGCTGAACTTCAGCCCTGGCTTCTGAGGGACTTGGAACTCTGTGGTGACAGTCTCTGTAAGTTTGACTACAGCTTCCCTTGGAGGCAGCTTGACATTTTGGCTTATAAAAGCACTATAAATTCCAAGATCTAATTGGCACAGTGTTGCTTTTCCATGGGGAAAGCCAGGTTCAGAGAAATTCCCTGTTACATTCTTTTGACTAAACCTCACTTTGTATGAGCTCTTTCTGTCTCTCCGTCTGTTTCTGTCTCCATGTCTGTCTTGGTCTCAGTCTCCCTCCCTCTCTCTCTCTCTCTCTCTCTCTCTCTCTCTCTCTCTCTCTCTCTCTCTCTCTCCTGAATGGCATCTCTTTAAACAATATCAGGAAACTGAGAGGAAAACACAATTGAGAGAGTATTTGAGGAAATACATGGAAACTGTTAGATTTTCATCTTTGCAGTTTAGCTTTTTGTATACCTAGGAAAGCTTTACAAGAATTATTATAATAGACAGATAGATGCCAATCCATTATTTGAAACACACTGAGGTATGAATATCTCAGTCCAAAACTTCAAACCTTATATGGTCATCAGAGCCATTCTTTAAAAAGAATATTGCCTAAATATCTTTGACTTATTGGTAATAAAAACAAAAGATTAAAATTGAATATTGAAGGTGGAAATCAGGGACTCATGATAGACGTAGGGAATGGCAAGGCAGCCTAGAACTCTACAAGCATCTCACAGGGCTGTTCGACTTACTGAGGAATTGCCATTAGTGACTTTCCAGTGGGTAATTTTAATAAAGCAGTACAAAATTAAGCCATTAAATAGTAGATTAAATATGTAATGGTTGGAAAGAAAAGTAAACCCACTATAGGAAAAATGTAATTCAATAAGCTTGAAAGAAAAATGACAAGATGCTAACCGTAGCTAGATAACAGCAGGATTGGGGGCGTGGTCATCACAGTTGAGTACAAGTATCTTTTGTCATGATTATATATTAGGAAGTAGTGTAAAACAACCAAAGGCAAGTGAAATCTAATGAGAATTCCATCCTTGGAACAGAGGTGTGGCCCATGTTCATGTGCGGTTCAGGTGTGCAGTTCAGAGTTAGTCTGTCATGTGACACACACAGAATTTTAGCAGGAAGCTGAGAGTTGTTAGCTCACAGCATCAGAGAGGCACTCGGAATTTCAGGGCAGCTGGCCACTGAGGGGGCAGGGTCCAGACAAGGAGAAGACTGAGTCCCCAGATGAAGGCCACACACATCGTCCTGCACACAGCCCAGAAATGCATAGAGATGCCATTGAGTTTAGTGGAAAGCAACGGCTAGACCACTGAACACATTAAACAGACGTTTCAGCTGCTGCTAAATTAAATGAACTAAAACTAATAAAATCGTTGACTGTGCAAGTATTTGGGAGGGATTACATCTTTAATGTACTTCTGGTCAAAAAAAAAAAAAAAGAAATGTAAAATGGCAAACTGCTTTGGAAAAGCATGACAGCTTCAGTGTTAGACATTCATCAGTTATATGGTCCAGCCATTTCACTCTGAGGAATCTGCCAGACCGTGGGGAGAAGGAGTCAAGAAGATCCCCCAGGGTCTGGCAAGCCAGGCTAGTCTGATGGAGATGCCCAGATCCCAGTCAGAGACTTTGTCTCAAAAATAAGGTGAACAACTCCTGAGAACCAACACCTCTGTGTGCACGTGCACCCACACTAGCACACACACACACACCCCTCCCCACAGAACCTGCCACACTAAAATGAAACATATTCACATAGATACTTACATGTGGATGCCCAGAGCACCTTTGTTTGAAAAATGGAAAGCAACCCAAAAGTTGACTTTAGGAATGAATGACACTATGGTGGATAGCCATAATGCAGAATACTAACTCTAAGAAAAGTGAGCACACAATAAATATGTTCATTGCTCAAATCTCAGAATTATCACTCTGAGTTAAAGGTGTAGGCAATATGCAGCAGACACTATATTATTGCATTTGTAGTATATGGTATAAATTGCAAATTACAGTAATAGTAAATTTGTGGTTATCTGATGAGGGGCAGCAGGTGAGGTAGGAAGAGCAAGTTATAGGCAGATGATAGAGATGTTTGCTACCCAGGGGTGAGCATGACCTCATCCATGAACCTGTAATGGTAAAACTCATCAATTTGTGCACTTATTATGTCTATTGCTCTTTGATTAAATATCAGTAACAGTATTTTAAATATTTTCTGATGAAGTGCACACTTCCTGCCTCATTTATTCTTTTCTTACAACAAGATGTAATCGTCCTGGAGACAAAACCCAGCAGTGGGCTCCATGTGCTGCTGAAGAACAGTGAGCCCATTTTCTGTTTCTGTTCATCTGGGGATGACAGTTCTGCCTCAGTATGCACGGGAACCATCTCTAGAACCTCTTCTCACAATACTCTGAGATCTAAGGTTGGTCAAACCCTTTATGTAGACAGTCAAAGTGTTTGCTTATAATCTATATGCATCTTATACTTTAAGTCACCTCCAGATGACTCCCAGTGCCCAGCAGACGGTAAAGACTGTGTGAACAGTTGCTGTTTTGTCTAACCAATACTGTCAAGACCCCAAACAACAACTCTATCCATTCAGTAAAGATACAATCTTTGTCTCAGAATGTTTTTGATCTGGGCTTGTTGGATCCAGAGATGTGGAAGCCCTGACAATGGAGAGCCAACTGTAGTAATGGACACAGTCACACAGACATATTAATGGCTATAAATTGGAAGTATGAAATGGGGCCCCAGAAAAATGGCTCCAGGAGAATCTTTAATCACCCTAATGGATTATCTTACTTACTTACCACCACCAATACTGAAATGAAACCCTCTTTGTGAACAACAGAGTAAGAACTTCAGGTACCTTGAAGATGTACCTGATGCATTTAATAAACGCTCGTCTAACAACAGAATTAAAAGAAATTTTAAAAACTTTTGTACATGTGTGTGATGTATTTTGAGCATATCCAACTCTTTCCAGATCCCCAATCACTCTACAAATTTCATGTCTCCCTCCTTCCCTCCTTTCTTTCTTTTCTCTCTTTCATTCTCTCTCTCTCTCTCTCTCTCTCTCTCTCTCTCTCTCTCTCTCTCTCTCTCTCTCTCTCTCTCTCTGTTTTTCTCTTTCTTATCATAACTTACTGAATCCTCTTAGTTTGTATGTGGGTATGAGGCCATCCAATGAAGCGTGGTCAACTTGCCAGAGGCCACATTCCTGGAGAAAATTGACTCCCCTTCCCAGAGTAGCCATCAACTGCCACAGCTACTCACCTAGGGGTGAGGTCTCAGGGGCCCCTCCCTGACCCATGCTGGCATGTGGACTGGCTTAAGTTTGTTCAGGTCTCGGACAAACAACTCCTGACTGCTACTACAGATTCCTGAGTGCAACGGCCCTGTAATGTCCAGAAGATACTGTTTTAGAGAAGTCCTTTCTTACTTCAGGCTGTTCTCCTGAACTTCCCCCAACCATGTTTACCCCTGAAGTTCACTGAGCCTGGCCTGAGGTGGCAGTGGTGTAACAGCATAATTTTAAAACCATCTTTCAATAAATGAATCCTTTTCAATTATTTTGGGTACTCTAAGGATATGAGCAATGTATTCATGTTGTAAACAATATGTTTTTGTATAAAATAAGCCGGTCTCCACTGTGATCTAATAAATATAATAAACACTATGCTTTGGTCTTAGCTAACTTTAAAGTATTAATTTACATAATATGAATTATGAGAGCTATGCATTGTAGTTTTTATTTTCCTGGATGAAAGACTGTAAAGAAAACAGACATCCACTTTCCATAAAGAGGCAATATTGAAATCCATCTTAAAACTCAAGATTCCCTGAAGGGGCTGATCATTAATAACCCTGTTTGGATATATCCTTCCACAAATAAAACCCAAATAGTGCATTGACTTAATGCTACAAAACTCTACCACCTTTACAATTATGTGCATCAATTTGGTCTCTATTGTCAATCGAGATCATCCTTATATTTTACATGACATTTGCTTCTTTTGCTTCATTTGCTTCAAGCATTTGTACATGTTGACATAACTTAACCTTAACAAATTCCCCACAGAAGGTGAAGTAAGAAGTACTAAGTTTAATTTTACAGCCAGGAAAAATAAAGCTTAAAAAAATGCCTGGTGAAACACACCGTGAAGTTGGCGGCAACTCTTCTGGCTTGTTAACTTCCCCACCATCAAGTTGCAATTTTTCCAAGCATTTTATAGTTTACGTTAAAGAAAAGTGTGGACACATATTGTTAGTTTGTAAGTAACAATGGCTTTGGTATGGCTATTCCAGCCAGTATACATACACTATTACTAAAGACGTTGACACTAGTCGTAAAGTGTCTTAGGGTTTCTATTACTGTGAAGAGACACCGTGACCATGGCAACTCTTACAAAGGAAAACATTTAATTAGGGTGGTTTACAGTTCAGAGGTTCAGTTCATTGTCATTGTGGTGGGACATGGTGACGTGCAGGCAGACATGGTACTGGAGAGGTAGCTGAGAGTTCTACATCTTGCACAGGCAACAGGAAGTGATCTGAGACACTGGGTGTGGCTTGAGTATAGACGAGACCTCAAAGCCCGCCTCCACACTGGCATACTTCCTCCAATAAGACCACATCTACTCCACCAAAGCCACACCTTCTAATAGTGCCACTCCCTATGAACTTATGGGGGCCAGTTGCATTTAAAACTCCACATAAAGCTACTTCTTCCTCTTCAACATCTCCCTCCACAGCAGTTCACCTAAAGGCTGAGCTTCTTTCAGGGTTTGGGGATTTTTGTCAGCTAGACACTTGCTAGTTATCCAGAAAAAAGTGACTTTTGTTGAGAACATGATTCTGTCAGATTGCTTGTAGGGGCATCTGTAGGATGTTTTCATGATGAATGATTGATGTGGGAGATCAGAGCCCACTGTGGTTGGTGCCTCCCCTGCACAGCTCGTCCTGGGATATATAAGAAGGAAAACTGAGCTAACCAATGAACAGTACTTGTCCATGAATGCTGCTTCCTGCTTCCAGGTCCCAGATATCAGTTCCTGCCTGCATTTCCCTCAATGAGAGATGATTACTTGTATTAGATTGCCTATCAGCACTCTTTGTAGGGCATTTTTTAAGTTAATGATTGACTTGGGAGAAGCCAGCCCACTGTTAGTGGTACCACCCCTGGAAGGGTGGTCCTGGTTGGTATGCAAAAGCAGATGGAGCAAGCCAGTGAGCAGCATTCTTCCTGGACTCTGCTTTAGCTCCTGCCTCTAGGTTGCTGCCTTGATTTCCCTCAGTGAGGGACTATTACCTGAAAGTGTAAGCTGAAATAGACCCTTCCCTCCACAAGCAGATTCTGGTCAGGGTCTTTATCACAGCAATGGAAACCTAGCTGAGATGGCAGATGAGGTACCACATGGCTGTCTCCTGAGCCCTGGCTGTGGAAACTCCTAAGATTTGAAATAATGGTGTTGCCAGCAGGACTGGGTACCTTGAGGATGCCATGCACAGGTGAGGTATTAGGGGTAAACTCAGATGTCAAGGTATCTCCTGAGACAGAGGTGGTACCTATATATATTCCCTTTAAGCTAGCTAAGCTTGGGGTTTGTTGTGTAGATGTCTTATCCATATGTGTGTGTGTATACATATATACATGCACATAGATATACACACATATACATACACATATACACACATACATACACATATATACACACATACATGCACACACACACACACACACACACACACACACACACACACACACACACACCCTTTTTAAAAAAATTTGTCTCTTCCCACAGTTGTTTTCTGTCATAAGGATTTTTTCTCAGCTCACAGTTAAATTGACTGTGTGTGTATGTGTGTGCCCTTCCATGTGCTTATGCACGTGTGTGTGTGTGTGTGTGTGTGTGTGTGTGTGTGTGTGTGTGTGTCTGCTTGTGCATATGCACATGCTGCTGTGTACGAACCTCAGAATTTGTCCTCAGGCTGGCTGGCTTCCTAGAAGTGGGAGTGTTTTCCTTGGGTGCAAAATCTAAAATTGCTCACACAGACAAGTCTGGCAGGCTCTGCTAAAGCATCTAACTGTGGTTCTGAGCAGGAACTGACCCTCCAAAAAAATTCACCCTTTCCCGTCTTTGTCAGTAACTTACACAAGCTGAGAGAGAGGGGGGAGAAAATGAGAGAGAGGAGAGAGAGAGAGAGAGAGAGAGAGAGAGAGAGAGAGAGAGAGAGAGAGAGAGAGAGAGAGAGAGAGAGAGAACCAGAGATAAGCCAATTGAGCCGAAATCTTTTCATGCCCTGTAAACTTGCATTTCTTGGTGTTGCCTGTGCTAGCTGGCTAACTCAGCTGAATAATTCACATTTAGTTCTTTACAACTCAAGTAGGTGTAAAAAACCAACAAAGATTTTTTTTTTTTTATGAGGATGAGGATGTTGCACAAAGGATGTGAGACGGAGGTACCTTTCTTGATTGGATGACATCTTTAGTCGTTATTATTGTCATAAATTCTTTCCTCGGAGGTCCTTACTGAAGAGCAAAGAGCATGCTGGGAGAATCCTGCATGTCCCCAGGGCCTGCACTGGGTCTCCAGATGTCTTTTCAAGAAGTTTGTTGAGCGTAGAGAGGATGGGTGCGCCTTAATTATACAATAATCTCTACAGTTGTGTCTATGCTTCCTGTCAAGTGATTTTCCATGCCTTGCCTGTGTACAATCTTGTTTTGACTTAAAATTGTAACAAAGATTGATTGCTTAATTTTAAGATTTAAACAATTTGGCCACTGAACGCTCACGATTGCATTCTTTGCTGCTTCTTATTCACTCTACTGAATACGGACTATTCTTAATATACACTAACCTCTTTTGTTTTCAGATTCTCCAAGATTTACTGCTATTAGGATCCCTATCTTAATAACCTGGCATTCCTGCCTGTCACGAAACGTAAACTGCAGGCATATAAATATGGTAGACATGCCCTTAAAGTCAGGCCTGCAGTTTCAATCTACCATGAAATTTATAGTATGGAAAAAAATTCCTCTTTTTCCTGTTTGCTTTAAAATAAGAAACTGTAGTCTCCTGAGTTCTAGAGTTTCTATAAGACAGCAGAAGGTGCTCTCAGCCAGTGTTTAGGCTCCATATGTTTCATTAAAGTGACCAGATGTCCTGAATTCATCAGAGGAAAGGAAGTTGTGCTTCTCTCTCTCTCTCTCTCTCTCTCTCTCTCTCTCTCTCTCTCTCTCTCTCTCTCTCTCTCTCTCCTCTCCCTTGCCAGCATTCCTCATCATCCTTTTTATACCTTGCTATAAGCATGCCATCATTGATAACCTGTTCTTTTTGTATTCAAGATGTCAGTGTTTTGAGGAACGACAGTGAGTGTCTGACTCTCCTTTGTGACTCTGTGGTTTATTGTTATAAAAACATATCTCACGATCTTCACACTGCTTATGGAGTCCTATAAACTGCAGCAGGAAGCAGATGTGAGTCTATTTATCGTTCTTTGAAGACTCGGCTTCAATGCGCATTTGAAATTTTCTCTCTCAAGTACTGAATTTAAAAATACTGTCAGGAAAAATATGTGAAATGTTCAAGACTTGGAAACAGAAGAAAAGGCTTCCTGGGCGTCCTTCACATGGAGTGCTGTCTCTCTGAGTTCCTGGAGCATTAGAATCTTCAAGGATGCGCTCCTTCGAGGGGTGTAGTGCTAAGTCAGGGTCTCACACCTTTCAACTCAGCACTCCGTTCAATTCTTTTTTTTTTTTCAGGGTTCAGAGATGTCTGCTTATCTAGATGTTATATACAGATATTTGCCATATGAGAAACGAAAACTCAAAACTTAGAATATAATTGCAAACTCATTTTAAATTACAGTATTAAATCTAGTCCCTTTACACATTGATACTTGCTTATCTTTATGAAAAAGATTTAAGATTTATTTCTGTTTTAAACTTATGTGTACAGTTGTGTCTGTGGATGGGTATGGACACCTGAGCACACAGGCCTGTAGTGACCAAAGGTATCAAATCTCTTGGAGCTGGAGTTCCAGGTGACTATAAACCACCGTGCTGGGACTGGAGCTCCACTCCTCTGCTAGAGCAGTATGTTCTTAGCTGCTGAGCCATCTCTGCAGCTCCTGGAAAGTTTTTGTAGTTTCAAATATAAATTTTCAAAATAAAATATTTAAACAAAGTGACACTGTTTCACAATTCTGTAAATTTCTAAAATGTCAGCCTGGTGGGCAATGGCTGGTGGGCAATGTCTGGGGTCCTTACCTCTGTTTTTGCTTTGCACCTGCTTCAGGCCCTTGTTTTGGTTGAAATGTTCATAAAGGATATTTAGCCCACTTTTATCTGTAGCTAGAGGAGGAAGGATACCCAAACAATCTTTTCATATAGACTTGGATGATCTTCTTTGTTGTTATTCTAAAAATTGGCCAAGAGGGGGTTCTGCAGTAGTGTGTACAATGATCTCAGGCAGATTTGTTTAAATCTCTCAGCCTCCCTCGCCTTTCACAATGAATCATTTATTCACACTGCATTATATATCTTGGTGTGCGGGTCATTTGGAAACCATTGGCATACGGATAAATACAGATCATCTAAATGTTGATTTAGATGACTCAGTACTAAAAAAATCAGGATTTTTTTTTCATATTATTATCAACCTCAGGCATTTTTGCAAACCAAATGTTCCAAAAGCAAAAGCTATCTGTTATCATGTTGAAGGCCGATTTACGATGTGCCTGCCATTACACCCAAGGATCTCCCTTAAGGATACTCCTCTTAAAGCAGTAACTGAAAATGATGAGAAAAGTGTGTCAAACAGAAGCATACAGGGTACTCACAATGTTGCTCACGCCAGAGACAGATTTGGAATAACCTGAGATTTTTCATATTTGGCATAATGGTTGAAGAAAATACTGGAATACAAAAAGCAGAGATCACACTCATTAAAATATTATGTAAAAACTAGGTGTGGTGGCACACACCTGCAATCCCACACCCTAGAGATGGAGTCAAGAGGATGAGTATTCAAGGTTATGCTTGGATTCCTAGTGAGTCCCAAGGCAGTCTAGGCTACAGGAGACGCACATCTCAAAATACCAACCACCAATCCACAAGCAAAAGTTCTCTGGGAGTGGATATAGAGACATGAGAAAACCCGATAGAACCTTACATTTACCCTGGTCTCACTTAAGGAATTTTTGTAGGAATGATGAGAGACAGTGTTTGAAAGAGGTTTATCACAATGGTTTCATACACATGCTGGGGTGAGAGATTTAGGACATTTGTTTTTCTTTGTACTTGTTGAACTTTTGTTAACAGAAGCATATATAAAGTTTCATAGGCAGGGAACATAATGAGCTATTTTCTTTTTGGAAATGAAAGCCAGTTTTGCTTCCAAAAGTAGAAGATACAAATGTGTGTTTTGTTTTTTTTTTTGAAGAGTCCAAGGCAGTGTGCACACAATGATGTGCTCACGGAAGTGTTAGAGTAACCCTCCCAAAGAAGAGGAATTTGACTTTACATATTAACATTTGTGTCTTTATGAGTGGAGCCAGTTCCCTTTACTAATTGATCCAGTAGATATACTCAACTTTGCAGTCAAAGATGTCTATAAAACACACATGCCAGGTATAAAAGAAACAGTGTAAAAATTTGGTTCGTGTTTCCCAGCTACCATGATGAGTATCCTATGCTGGTCTACCATATTAACTCCTCTTAGTCATTTGGAAAAGAAATGTCAGAAAGAAGAGGTGAGGTCCAAGCCATGCCCCGCTACTGTGCATGGGTTCTGTGGGGTTCTGCCTCCCCGCTCCTTCCTTTCCCTGCTGCTCCTCTGACCTCAAATCTTCATTCTCGCTTAGTCTCTGGCATGGGCACAGGCAGCGCTTGGTGTTTGCAGCTTGGCTCAAAACAACAGGTCCACATTCCTAAATCTTTCTTCTCTTTTACTCCCAAGACTGAGGAAGTGCAATTTAACAAGCCCTGAACACAGAAGAGCATTGTCACACATCCATTGCTCTACTTTATGAAGAAGTATGCATAAGCCAGAGATGCTCAGAGATTCCAGGGCATACACTTTTCCATTCCAGGAAAAGAAGTGACTATATACATAATTGTTACACATCTTTTTAAAGGGAAGGGTTTAAACATGCATTTTCCATTCACACATTTCTTGTGAAACCATTAAAATTACTTGAAAATTATTTTCTAAGTACACATCAGACACTTTTTGAAAAGCTTTTCTATTCAGTTTGTGTGTTTACATTTGAAAGCAACTCTTCAAACTCATAGCTAGGAAATCCCCCAAGAGTGATACAACTTCCCATCGACAGGCTCTCAGATATTTTACCCATCATCAGGACATTGGAAGAATCCCAAGGTTTTCAAATCTTTTTGTGCATTTAGATTTCTTTTTCTCTAAAATTTTTTATTGTAATTACCATCCTCCTCACCCTTGTTATTTATTTGGCAATGTTATTTACCAGGGGCGAGAAAACATGAGGTACAACAGAACCCACTATAAGAGTTTTTATTAGGGAAGGGAAAGGGTGGAGATGGGTAAGCCTACCAAAAAGAAAGGTATGTGTGTGTGTGTGGGGGGGGAGAGATGGCAAGAGAGAGGTGTGTGCTACCTCTGGCCAGAGAAAGAGAGTGGGGAGGGTAAAGCCTGCTTTTATAGGTCACCTTGCCACATGCGTATATGGACTTACATAGCGACACCATGCATGTGCATAGATTACGTGATCATGTTGCATGCAAATTACGTAGGACGTAAGGCCCTGGAGTGACTAAGCATTTTGCCTGACTGCTGACAGCGCATGCATGGTCATGTGACTCCAGAAGTGGCTAGGAAAAATAACAACCATCATCATCATTATCACCACCACCACCACCATCATCATCATCACTGTTGTTGTTAGTATGTGTGTGTGTGTGGGTGAGGGGGTGAGGGGGTGAGGGGGGTGAGGGGGGTGCCCTGGCACATGTGGAACTCAGATGTCAACTTTTGGGAACCTGTTCTCTCCTCCACGGTGGTGTCACAGGTTTGCAGTAGGGTCATCACATTGGCCAGGCTGGGACTTTTATTTGTGGAGTCATCTCACTCACCAGGCCCAGTTTCTTTTTCTTTTAAGTAGAGTTCTGTAAACCCAGTTTGTTTGAGATAGAAACAAAATTAATTCTTTAAATACACAAATCTGTGTTTTTCTAATAACCAAAATGTCTAGATAGAATCACAAAGAGAACTGGAGAGAGAGGGTTCAATCAGTAAAATACTCGCTGTGCAAAGAGAGGAGCCGAGTTTGGATCCCTGGCATTCCCGTGAAAAGCTGGGAATGGAGGTGAATGCTGTAACTCTCCTACTGGGAAGACAGGGCAGTTCTGGGGGCATGCTGTGCAGTAAGCCTAGCTGAAATAGCAGCACTCAGTTCAATGAGAGATTCTTGTTAAAAATACAAGGTGCAGAGTGATAGGAGGAAGCCCCTGATGTCAGCTTCTGGCCTCCATGTATGCACACATGGACACTTACCTCTGCATATATACATATATGTAACACACACACACACACACACACACACACACACACAGACACGCACGCACGCACGCACGCACGCACGCACGCACGCACGCACGCACAGGTGATGAACTAGTACCAGCATTAAAATTAGCATATCATTTGCAACCAGACCCTGTTCTCAAGGTTATTAACGATGTGTTTACACGAGTAGCTGTTATTTTATTTGCCTGTACTCATACAAGAGGGAGAGAAAACAGAAGTCTTAACAGTATTTAAATAAAATGCCAAGTGGGGAACAACTCTTCTTTGTCTTAAGAAGTGGTACGTACTGTCTAAAAATCCTCCTATACTTCTGTTATAAAAAGACATCATCATCATCTTTGGGAAATTCTAAAATTGTTTTCAAGAGTTCTCATTCCCTACCTGTACCCAACAAATAAATCCAACAGCAAACACAGAGAGCAACACTAGCAAGAGCAGAGGGGCAGAGAAAGTCACTCTCCCCAAAGGACCTCACACATTCTACTTTCAAGTCTTGGCTTCCATGTTAAAGTTTTTGCTTTAAAGTCTTATACATGAAAATTTGGGGAGTTGGCTCATGGGGAGTCGCCTTGCTCTAGTCTTATTTAGGTTAGGGTTCAAGTAAACTCTAAATTTCCTAATAAGAGCTGATATTTTTTGTTGTAGAGTATTATTTTAAAGTGTGTTACTTTTGTTTATGCTGCACTTGTTTAACTCTGTGAAGCTGTGTTGCTGTACCTGTCTAAAACACCTAATGGTATAATAAAGAACTGAATGGCCAATAGCAAGGCAGGAGAAAGGATAAGTGGGGCTGGCAGGCAAAGAGGATATATAGAAGGAGAAATCTGGGAGGAGAAAAAAAAATAAGGAGTCAAGGGTGGAGGAGTGAAAGAAGGAATGAGAGAGGAAGGAGGAGGTCATCAGGGGCCAGCCACACAGCCACCCAGCCACCCAGCCACCCAGCCCCAGAGTAGAAGTGAAAGTAAGATTACAGAAGTAAGAAAAGGAATAAGTCCAGAGGCAAAAGAAAGATGGGTTAAAGTTAAGGAAAGCTGGCTAGAAACAAGCCAAGCTAAGGCCGAACATTCACAATTAAGAATAAGCCTCCTTGATTTATTTGGGAGCTGGGTAGCAGGCCCCCCCAAAGAGCCAGAAATAAACAACAACAAGCCTTGCTTGCATTGGCCACTCTCAGAGTAAATTATTATTGCTCTCAAAGACAGCAGAGGCCAGGGTGGCACAGTTTAAGCTCCGATCAAGCTCAAGGCCATTTTTAACTTGTGAAAGAATTGCTTTTGTGGCAGATGAGTCTGATTATAATGGGTTCTTAGGCTAGCCTTTATACATTGAACAAACTCTTCATGTTCATTCCACTGGGGGGGGGGGAAGGCCAG
Organism: Peromyscus californicus insignis; assembly: GCF_007827085.1. Taxonomy (NCBI): domain Eukaryota; kingdom Metazoa; phylum Chordata; class Mammalia; order Rodentia; family Cricetidae; genus Peromyscus; species Peromyscus californicus. Next base: position 42,133,878 of record NW_026294535.1, on the reverse strand, counting down.
TCATTATGAGTAAATGAAAATATTATATATTATCATAAATATTATTGTACTAAACATGTATTTATGTCATAAAATATTCTAAATATTTTTTCCAAAGTGCAATTTTCACAAATATTCTAATTAACGCTCTTTGTATGGTATTTTCCCTTCCCAATGCACCTAATTTTGCATTTAAAAAAATAATTATTTTATATGTATGTCTGTGTACCATGTACATATGCACAGGCCTGATGCTTAAGGAGACCAGAAGAGGGCATTAGATCCCTTGGAACTGCACTGGAGTTATAGACTACTGTGAGCATCATCATGTGGGTGGTGGTAACTGAAACCCGTTCTCTCTGGAAGAACAGTGAGGAAAACAGTAAGAAAAGTAAGTGTAACTGCTAAGCCAACTCTTCAGTCCCTGCGTTTGTGTCTTAACTACGCATGGCCTTGCGTGTTCAACCATGTCTACTTCACTGTTATACTAAAGAAATGTTCACATAACCTAAATACAAAGTGGTGAGTGAACATGGTGTGTGTGGGCTCACAGTCATAAGACACTTCATACTGTAACCTTTTCATTTATTAATTCTTCTCTCTCTCTCTCTCTCTCTCTCTCTCTCTCTCTCTCGTGTGTGTGTGTGTGTGTGTGTGTGTGTGTGTGTGTGTGTGTAGTTTACAAGCCCACATGAGCCACAGCACACATGTGAAGGTCAGAGGACAACTTGTGGGAATCAGTTCTCTCTTTCCACAAGGCGGGCCACAGGGACTGAATTTAGGTCACCAGGCTTAGTGGCACAATCCTCTCCTCTGTTTACTGTGCTATGCCACCCACCTGGCATTTCATATTTACAAAGTTATCTATGTGTCATGTCTCATTGCTTAGCAAAGCAGCTCAATTGTATATACTTTCTATAGTGTTCAGAGGATAGACTCTAACTCAGAGAGATTAATAATTACTAGTTAAATGATAGATATGAAAAAAAAGTCACCAAGTTCTCTTGACCTCTTATTGAGTTTTCTTTTCAGGACTACACTGAGGGAGGGATCATTAACTCAGATGCTGGAGGCCATCACACTGACATGAATCCTTGATCATAATTGACCTAAATTATTCTGATCTACAGCTGTTCCAATTAAAATTCAACAAATAATTGCTCACCCTCACTTTCTGCTGACTGCGGAGACCTGGCCTTGGAGGGTCTGGAGAGGGAATCTATTACTCAGAGAATAAAGAGAAGTTCTTACTGGGTTGAATTAAAGTGATTCATTTCCCCCTTTTTCTTCCTTAAAGATCTTTTCATTGATTGTGATTTTAAACAATTCCCTTGGGAAATTCCTTGTAAATGAATAGGTTGATTTTGTGATAAAACTGAGTGCTGCTGCCAGCTTTTTTAGCTCTCGTGTGTGTTGGAACTGTCTCTTCCTTCATGGACAAGTTGACTTTGCTGCACTTTCCATGGCCACTCACAGCTTCTTCTAGTCTTTCTACCATCTAATTACTTTTCTTCTCACTTGAGACAGGTTCACTGCAGAGATACACTTCAACCTCTGGTGGGGTGTTTTCAAGTGAAATTGTACATGTGCTCAACACTCACGGCACTCAGTAGTGCCTTTTCTTTTATTAGCTTATGTTTTATTAGTTGTTCTATCTGTTTTATCTGTATGCATACCTGCTCAAGATATGTGGGCCTGGTTCTGGAGAAGACTGCAAGAGGGTATCTGATTCAGTGGGGCTGGACTTACAGAGGTTGTGAGTCATGCTACGGGAGCTGGGAATTGAACCTCGGTCCTCTGGAAAAGCAGCCAGTGCTCTTAACACTCAGCCACCTCTCCAGCCCCATCTCAACTTTTCTTTTTTAAGGTAATATGTGTATTATGTGTATGATGTGTGTGATGCCTTTCATCTACATACTAACAACAATGAAGGGATGGATTTTCAGCTTGAATTTTTCTGTTTTAGTTTAGCTAATTAAAACATTAAAATTTTGTCTAGCCCTGAAGCTGGACTGTTTTTCTGAAGTCTAACGCATGGCTACTGAAATTGTGAGACCCCCATATTTCATTGGCAATGATCCACGAGGATTTGAACCTTAAATCAAACATTGCTATATGCTTGTTTGTTATTGTTTGTGCACTAAGCGGAGTTTCCCACAGAAATCTGCTCTGCTCAGATGTAAGAACTGGGTTTCTGCTAATAGTGTCCATGAAAGTACAAGCTTCTGTGTGTCACGTGTGACCACAGATGGGAGATGAGAGCCATCTGATCGTGTGGAGAAAAGCTTCAATACCCTTGGTGTAGATCCACTCAAGAGTGACTGAGTTTCCACTTGAGAACGAGTCTGGAAGTGTGCTTAAATGGCCTGCTATCTCCTCTTCCGCTTGCCCAGTAAAGCCCTTCCTTGTCTCCTGTAGCCATCACAACCAATAAACTCTCCCAGAAGGAAGAGCACAGTCTGAGTCAAAGCCAGTTCTCTCCAGTGTCTTCGGTGAGCTCCACACTCCCGAAGCTAATGCCCTCTCTGGCTTCCCCACGTTCCCCGGTCTCCCTGCTGGGTTGGTGTGCAGCCCCAGCAGAACCAGCAGTCGGGAGTTCTTATCTACCCAGTAAAAGGGATGTCTGCTCATCTCTGGAAGGGTGCCGTGGCATTTTCCATTATGACAACCCAAAGTTCATGTAAGTGGAGACAATGTTGAAAGAAACTTGTTTGGAAATGAAATGGTGCTGGAAGGTTTTGTTTTTCTTGACCACTCATTCCCAGAGTTGATATATTCTGTCATCAGTGCCAAGAGAACTCATACTTTCATTTAAGTATTTAATTATTTGTTTTCTTGTGCTCCGTAGTCCTATATTTTTATATAGAAAATATTATTAAAAAATGAGCCGGGCGGTGGTGGCGCACGCCTTGAGTCCCAGCACTCGTGAGGCAGAGGCAGGCGGATCTCTGTGAGTTCGAGGCCAGCCTGGGCTACCAAGTGAGTTCCAGGAAAGGCGCAAAGCTACACAGAGAAACCCTGTCTCAAAAAACCAAAAAAAAAAAAAAAAAAAAAAAAAAACCAAAAAAAAAAAAAATGAATGCACATGCTTCAAAGAAGTAAATACCATTTTTTGTTGCTTCTTATTGTTTCCATTTCACAAAATGGTCCTATTAATTTCAATGATGCATCAAAATGGTTCATACATGTGGGGATACTGGTGCATACCTGAGATATCTGATACTTGTGTATATGTGTAAAAATCCAATGAATGATTGAAAACAATTATATAATTAAAGGATTATTTGTTGAGCATGATTGATTCATTGTTTGTCTCAGAGTTGAGCACTGTACATGAGAAAACAAGACAGGCACTTTTCATTTTTAAGATCTAAAGACCTGTGAGCAACTGATTTTCAGGCCAGTAGAGGGGTTTACTCTATGGAAACAATGGAGTAGCAGTGAATCCTATCACCCTGGGGCTACCGGGTGCTGTAGAAGTTGGAAAGGCTCAAGACAGACGAGGAGAGCTCAGGCTGAACAGGTGGAGATTCATGTAGGATTTTTCACCTTCTCATTGTGTTGCCAGTGAAGAAAATTTACCTTTCCCAGTTCAGTGTTCATAGCTTTTAATTTTTTATAATGATCTCTTTTAATTCCCATGATAAGCATGTGAGATGCATACGCTTGCTCCTCTCTCCATATGACAAGGCTGACCCCTCAGGTATTAAGTGGCGTGCTTATGGTCACATAGCTCATCATTAGCGAGATGATCCCTGTGTCCTTTGACAGGTGTGATATCTCTATTTGATTCACTTTGTCCCTGCAGTCATATTCCCTTGCTGCAGGTCAGCTCCCAGCTGATTATCCAGTTTAATATTGGGTGAGTCAGGTGTTGAGAACTCCTCTGGGCTTTTAATTGCAAGAATCAGAAATGAATGAACTGTATGCAGGTCACAGTGTTTACGATGTTCATTAAATCCAGGTGCTGTGTGCCGTACCTCAGTAGTTCTATTATTTGCACTGCTGTGCTAAAATACCTGAGCGAATCACCTTAAGAGAATCATGATGGGTTCTAACTCATGGTTTCACTGGGCGCTGTCCATCATGGTGGGGTGACATGGCCACATTCACAGTGAGTCACAGATGTGGAAATGGGCGCATGCAGCTGCCTGCTTCTGTCTCGGTGGATCCGAAGGCAGGGTGCTGGCATTGAAAGTCGAAGTAGCTATCAACTTCAGTGGTCTAGGTAACCCCACCCCCTAACAATCCCACGACCTCCCTCAAACAGCAGCATCAACTGAAGATGAAGTATTCAGACATACGAACCGGGTCGGGGCCTCATCTCACATTCAACCAGAGGGCAGTTGGGTAGCTTTATGATACAAACTCTTTGGTAGCATACTGTGGGACAGCAAAGGAAATTCCTGGCCCAGTGTGGTAAGCATATGAGAAAGCTTGGCTACAATTCCAGTACTCTGAATTCAGGGCTCAGGAGCTTCACCTCTGTGTTCAAACTTCTCAAAAGAGACATGTTCTGTCCACCACATAATAGTTCACTAATTAATAAAATAAATCATCCAAACTCCCTGGCGAACCTTTCCAGAATTTCTCTCTCTCTCTCTCTCTCTCTCTCTCTCTCTCTCTCTCTCTCTCTCTCTCTGTGTGTGTGTGTGTGTGTGTGTGTGTGTGTGTTTGTGTATGCAAGTATACATGTGCATCTGTGTGGAGGTCTGTTCTCCACCTTTTAAATAACACATTTTAAAAATTTGTTATTAACTGCACATGTGTGAACAGTATGTGTGGGGTCCACAAGAGACAGCACATATGCAGACCCAAAGGGTAACTCTGGAGTTGGTTTTCAGCTTCTAACTTTATGTGGGTCAAGCTCAGGTTGCCAATTTTCTATCACAAGTGCCTCCTTGTCCTCCTAAGCCATCCCACCAACTCCCATCCACTTTATTATTATTTTTTTTTCCGAGACAGGGTTTCTCTGTATAGCTTTGCGCCTTTCCTGGAACTCACTCTGTAGCCCAGGTTGGCTTTGAACTCACAGAGATTCGCCTGCCTCTGCCTCCCGAGTGCTGGGATTAAAGGCATGTGCCACCATGGCCCGGCTATCCACCTTGTTTTGAGACATCCTCTTTGAATCTAGAGCTCACTGATTTGCCTAGATTGGCTGGCCAGTGAGCTCCAGGGACCCTCCTGCTCCTGCCTTCACAGTAGTGGGCTGTCGGGTGTGTTCTCTTGCTTTCTGTGGGTTCTGAGGAATGGATTTGTCTTCATGCTTTCCCAGTTCCCTATTTTGTAAAAGATAAGATTGCTCTCCTGTGTAGACTCAAAGGAAAGATCAAAAGAAGAGATGTCAGGATGCTTGCTCCTGGCTTTCTATTATTACACTTTGTACCTGTTTCTGTTTCTTTATATTTAAAACACTAAATGGGGGCTGGAGAGATGGCTCAGTGGTTAAGAGCACTGACCGCTCTTCCAGAGGACTCAGCACCAATGACCATCTGTAACTTCAATTCCAGGGGAGCTGATGCCCTTTTCTGGCCTCCAGGGCACGAGGCATGCACATGGTGCACAAGCATACATATATGCAAGCGAAATACCCATGCACATAAATATAACAAAAAAATCTTAAAAACCACTAAAAAATGTCATTCATACATCTCAATTTGGATATTAATGATGGTAGTACATAGAGGGAGGTTTAATGTTCTATTGCGCCCCCTGTCACACCGATAGAGACATGCTTTTCAAAAGGAGACAGCCCCACAATGCTCCATCACCCTACCTCATTGTCCAGATGGAGGTGGAGGAGAGTCATCTCATCTTCAATAGACTTGGATTTGCTAGCAGCCTCTCTGTCTTTGAGGCGACCCTGGGCAAATTTCCCCCACCAACTATTTAGGGACAGGAGGGAATACTAGAAAGATGGGAAGGCAGAATGCCAGTTTCAGGAGATGGAGCACTGATTTTCCCCTTCAGAATCAAGATTCAGGAAAGGGCCCCGTGGAGGAGTGAATCCGAGTGAGATCATTTGGTAGATTATAGCTTCTTTAGCACGAGCTATGACTCCATATGGGGCAGCTTGACTGATTGTGGGGAAATAGCGGCCGTGAAGGTTCCGAATGCACAACGATGAAAAATGAATTCAAAATCAAACACGCGACGAATCCCAGGTCTTTGTGGCAGTGCTCACCCGCGTTCCTGCACACAGCTTCACTAGAGCATGCATGCGCACCCTGCACCGTGTGAGCAGCCAGGCTGCGCAATACCACGGGACCCTCCTGAAACACCGGCTCAGACTCAGGTCTCTGGGGTGTTACGAACTGCAGTGTCTTCCTGCACACCCAACGTTTTCGGCTCTTAATGAAACACGATTGCTTCATTATGAAAACAAAGACTTTCAAACGTCTTTCTCTACCGTCACGCTCAGCATGGAAGAATCAAATTGCTACATCATGGATTATAGTGTGCTAGATTGTTTGATTTAAAAATTGCTGTTTCAGTTGCTGGCCAGACTTTTATACCACAAAAATGTCATTATTTTTACCCTGGGATTAGAGCAGGGATTTTTAACTTTTCTAACATTTCTCCCATTTTTTTGTACTATGTATTCTTGTAAAGCAACATTCTCACCATCTCATATTACAAAGTCAAGATATACATCAACTTACAGTATTAAATATCTGGCTAAACTTTAAATTTTTTACATATATACCACATATATACCATATATATATATTTACATATATACCACACCATGTTTGTAAGTACATTTACTTTACTTTCATTTTAAATAAATGGTGAAACAACACACATAGCACATGATTATTTTAGAATAAATTTATTTGTGAAGGTCAGTACATGTTTGATTTGTATAGATATGTTATATCCCTAGATACCCATAGTCACATAAAATTTTCTTGAGGTGGAAAGGGTCATAAACAGAAATAGTTACAGAGTCCCCATGGTACATCAGGTGTGACTGAGGAACATTACAGATGGTGCTCTGTGTTACATAACTTTAGAAATTGGTGAGGAATGTCCTTTGAAGAAGTCGATCGTTTGTACAGCTGAGCTCTGGTGTCACAGACTTGGCTTGGGCAATAGCACAGTTTCTGTCTTTCTTCCAGGACCCCTGGTTTATGTGGTAGTGGGGAGTCAAACCCTGGGCTTCATGCACAGTGAACAAGTACTCTATCAACCTGGCCACATCTCCAGTGCTTGAGTTAAGTTTTTGAATATTGACATTTCTTCTTGCAGGCTTGATTTTGCTAATGGTCCAATTGATATCAACAGTCATTGGTTTACTGAGATATTATAGAGGTATGAAGTGGATTTGAAATGGACATGTCTCCAAAGTTTACCTGGTAGTGGTAAAATGTTCACATTTTTAATTTCATATGAAATCCTGTACATTTCATTTATGTTTCCAGTGCCGGGAATGCCATGAAATGGATGCTACACAGGAGTGCTGTATATCCAGTTCAGACAGCTTTCTTCTCTGCACCATATGGTTGAGTGTGGTAATTTAAATTTTTGGAACTAATTGGCTCTTAACAAGTGTTTTCAGAGAACGCCATACCCTCCCAGAGATATTTACATATTTCTGTTTGTTGATGCTCTATTCATTATAGCAAAGAATGGCATCAGCTTAGTTGTCCTTCCACAGATGTCCTTCCACCGTGGGTAGTAGAAATACGGTATATGTAAAGATGGAATATTATTCAGCTCTAAAGAAAGATGAAACCACAAAATTTGCAAAGATATGGCTGGACTTAGAATGTATAACATTTAGTGAAGGAGGTCACACAATCTCAGGAAGAAAAAATCATACTGTAGTTGGAAGATTTCTCCAGTCCCCCCTGGCCCCTAGCAGTCCATCTTGCAGCAGGCTTAATATTATTTATAACTGCTCGGCCATTAGCTCAGGCTTATTACTGACTAGCTCTTACACTTAAATTAATCTATAATTCTTATTTATGTTTAGCCACGTGCCTTGGTACCTTTTCTCAGTTCTGCCTTGTCATCTTGCTTCCTCTGTGTCTAGCTGGTGACTCCTCACTTAGCCTTCCTCTTCCCAGAATTCTCTTCATTTGCTCATCCCAACTATACTTCCTGCCTCACTAGTGGCCAATCAGCATTTTATTAAACCAGTGTACAAGAGCACCGTACATGTTCTCCCACATAAAAGCATGGTAGCCTAAAATGCAAATATCTCTATAAGGAAGCAGATGGGCATAGTACAACATTTAGAGAGGAGAACAAGAAAGGGAAATTTAAAAGAGAGAGAACATGTACTGGGGAGTTTATACCATTTACTTTCAGTGAGTCTTGAGAGCTCTCTCAAGGTGATACATTTTCAATGCAAAATAAGAACTAAAATGGTCAGTGTCCACATGCACTTCCATGAGGGCGGTTACCTGACTGGGAGACCTGAATTCTAAATAATGTTTTTATTGACTGTTCCTCTGTAAGAACTGCTGAACTTGGTGTATTTTATTTACAAGCAAGAATTTTGGCTATTCAAATAGAGTGTCAAGATTATTGGAAGGATGTTTAAAATATCATAATTTTGAAAATCCTGGGACTCCCTGGGCATGCTGATCGATTATCACTGTCTGTCTCAGGAGTGGCCGGGCCAGGCATTTGAAGACACTCAGACAGACACTCAGACATTTGTTTGTTTGTTTTTCACTGTATGTTCTAATTCTAAGACGTGTCATTGTTGATCAATAAGTGTCCTTAAAAAAAGAATGATTTCAGAAAAGCGATTGGAATTAAAAGAAAAAAATGCAACTTGCTCTTCCAATAAAATTCAGCATATAGTTAGAATGAACCCAAACAGCTGGTGGAAGAGCCGCTATAAAATAACGCTGATGGCGGCTCAAATACTGACGCTTTCCCTCCATTTTTGGGATTATGTTTTGATGCCATTACGGGACAATGACTTATACTTATCTTGAGCCCCAAATGAAAAGATCATTTAACAATTGACTTTTATTTTTGCCTGCGGTGTCCCCGCTTGTCTGCATGAACACAATGTGCACAGTGTCCCCAAGGGAGTCAGAAGAGGGACCTCAGAACCCCTGGAACTGGAATTCCAGTGGTCGTGAGCCACCCTGTGGGTTCTGGGAACTGAACCCGGGTCCTCTACAAGAGCAGCCATTGCATTGAACCACTGAGCCATCTCACAGGAAGTAGTGGAGAATGTGACCAGCAGAGGGGACGCCCCTGGGGTGTCTCTGAGGTATCCTGTTTTGCTCCTCCACAAAAACAGGAAGCTCCAAGTGGAATGGGGTCACTATGTGACAGGTGCCGGTACATCCCGGGGGGGAGGGGCACTTGGTAAAATTCCATCTAAAAAGCGTGTGCTGACCAAAGCAGGAGATGAAGCCAAGAAAACGATTGCGTCTGAGTGTCCTTCAGCATCACCTTGGATATTAAGATTATTACTCACTCATTTGTAATGAGCATTTCGTCTCCTCCCACAACTAATGTGGCAAAATCCTTCAGGAATCTGCAAGGCCGGCCATCCTTCATGAACAAGCTGTATGTTAAAAAAAAAAAAAAATGTATTCATGTCAGCAAGATGGCTGGGTGGGTAAAGTTACCTCTAAGCCTGACCAGCTCAGTTTGCTCTGGGTGGCTCGGTGGTAGAACTGACTGTGGAGTCTTCTAACCAATCTCACAGGCTGTGGTGTGCGTGCCTCCCCCCCCCCCGCCCCCCTCCCCGCACACACATGCACACTCACACAAATAAATAAATTAAAGTGTAATAAAAAAATTAAAAACCGTGCTCACATAAAACAAAGTCATTTTCTATTTTCCAGTCCCCAAAGTTAATTTGGTCCTTGGATGATTTCCAGATAAGGCTCTGACATATCTCTAAGGTAGAGTTAAAGTTGTGAATCCTCTTATTTGGAGAAAGATTGAAAAAGATACGCCTTTATACAGAAAGTAATTTAGCAATCATTTTCAGAATCCATTTCTTCTCTCTCTCTCTCTCTCTCTCTCTCTCTCTCTCTCTCTCTCTCTCTCTCTCTCTCTCCCTCAGATATTGCTTCTGGGTCCAGACTGGTTTTTCTGGCTTTATCCCAAAGCGAGATTTCAATTGTGCTGATGATACCATAATGCACCCACTCTCCCCCAAGTGGGAGAGTGGAACAGGAAAGCCCCGTTCTTAGGGCAATTACCCACTACATCCCAGATGGAGCCCTGACGGCAATGTCAGCATGGTCATGTACGATAAACTCATGATCAGCCGCAGCCACATGATCCCGAAGGCTAAAGACAAATATTCACTAAGAAAGGAAACTTCTGAAGAAAAGCAAAAAATAAAATAAATACCACTGTCAAAAGGACTCCTGTAAACTATCTCCAAATTGACCCCTTTTGGATCTGTAGGAGGGAAAATGATCTTTTTCTTTTATCTTTATTAGGTTCAGAAGCTGGGGCGGCAGTGAGGAGACAGATTAAGCCGAGATCACATACAAACTTACTTCATATTATTTTTTAGGTGACCCCAAGGAAGAGAGAAGCCTGCATGTTTTGGTAGTAGACTTGATGAAGAGTGAAGAATCAGGGAAACATTTGCTGGGACGATGTGCAATAAAAACAGAAACACTACGCAAAGCTGGGTGGGGACTGCCAAGGCCTCAGCTCAGGCTTCTCGGCCGCCAGCCCATCCTTCCTCGGGATAGAGACGCGGCTCTCAGCGGCTGGTGAGACCAGCGTTAGAGACAATTCTTTATTTACTCACTGTGCCATGGTGCCGTAGATTAGCATCGTGTGCTCCCACCAGTCGAACTCAAGTTTTCTTTCTTAAAAAGAAAACATTAACAGAATTAATACTTTTAAACTATTGGTTAAAAAGAAGGAAAAATTAATTTTTTTTTCTTAAAACGAAGAAATCAACAGTGGTTTTTTTTTTGGGGGGGGAAGACTCAAAAATATACCTTCAAATATGAGTTGGGGTGGTGTGCAAACAACCCAAAACACACAGATTATTTATTTTTTTAATTTTTGTTTTTTGAGACAGGGTTTCTCTGTGTGGTTTTTGGTGCCTGTTGGCCTCGAACTCACAGAGAGGCACACTGCCTCTGCCTCCCGAGTGCTGGGATTTAAGACGTGCGCCACCGCCGCTGCTGCCACCGCTAGGCCAAATGTACAGAATTTTAAAGGGACAGTGAAATGTCATCTCTCACTTGGTTCATTTTATAATGATAAGACTCTTAAGAGAATTGCATAGGAGGGGGGGCCTGTGCATTGGTGCGCATGCGCCTCCCCTCCCGCCCGTGCAAGCGCATCCGGGAAGCTGGCCCTGCTCACAGACGGTGGAGCTGTCTCCAGGTTGGTCTGACATTCCTGACTCTCCTTTTCCCTCTGCTGCTAGCTCCTTCCCTGATGGCCTTCCTCTGTTCCCCCGGAGGGAGGAGGCTTATTTATGTTGCAGATTCAAGACTTCGCTGTCCAGGACGAACCCATGCTCCGTGTTTACAGAACGAGCAAGCCGGAGCGCCGCGTCCCTTTGAATTGGAGACGATGTTCACAGGCTTTTCTCTTTTTCCCCCCTTTGAGAACAATTTCTCTTCTTAGAAACTCGAGGCTTTCCTTTTTCTCCCTTCAGACTTTAAAAACTCCTTTACTCTAAGGAGAATAAAATTGTTTGACCAAACTTACTTCCCTAGCAATTTCAGAGGCGTCGGGCGGTGAACACCGACAGCGCCTTTCTTCCCCTCTTCAATTGCCCCCAGGGAAATGGCACAGGTGAGCAGCTGGCCTGTGGTGGGACACACAGCCGGGTTGCCTGGTGTGGTGATTAGTGCCCTCTGTTGGGTAAAATTGGGTTTGCTCTAATCGGCTAGATCATCTTGCCCTCTAGTGGTCAGAAAAAAAACACTGGAAACGCCGAAGGATCAGGGCCAGTATTTCTTCCATGTTTGTGAAATACAAAAAATTCCAACCGAAACCATGGCGTGACAGCAACTCTAACTTAAGATGCAACTTACAGTGATTGCGTCTCCACGTTCATTTGTGGACAGGCCAATAGGATCGTGAGCGTTAAACTGATCTGCTGTCTGGCAAGAAATAACACAGTTCAACTTAGGTGCGTGTTTTATGGGTGGAGGATGGATCCCATGGCCGTTTGCAAACTAAGCCTGTGCTTTGCCGCAGAGCTGTGTGTCCCGGGACAGCATCCCGTTTTGTTGAATAAAAAAAAAAAAAGACCATTTAAAAATTTTTTCTTAAGTGATCCATGAAAAGATAGAACTGTACCTATCCATGGAATGTCAGCTTACGTTGCAATATGCGTGCACATCATGTAAGACAAAAACCAGCCACCTTTATTTCCTCAAACAGTTCTAATTTCTTCTTTCGTGTCCCTGGTGAAAGTTAATATTAAATTCTTACTGTGTACTACGAACTATATTTCTTTCACCCTTTATCCATCGTGTGGCCGCCAGTCCACGATGAAATCTTGGTGTCGGGATCACACTGAAGAAGTAGGCGGCGTGGTGAAGTTCAGGAGCGCCGTGTCAGGGTAAGCGGCCGTGAAACCAGAAAGCCGGAATCGGGAGCTTCAGTTGACAGGTTCTGATGCTCAGGTGGCGCCGGTTATCCCGAGATGACAGGCTTGAAGTGAGAAGCTTCTGTGCTTTTCATCTGCTGCTAAGTGCCTGGGAGGAGGCTTCTAACTTCGCCCGCGAGGTAAGAACCACCTCTCCGCTCACCTGCGGAATGTCGACCTACCTCTTTGACCTCGTCTGCTGGACTCTCATCGCCAGGATTCAGTTCATTGTGAGTTCCAGTTCATCCTTTTTATTCATTTATTTTACTTTTTCCGTCTTCTTCTAGAGTTTCATGGTCGCATCCTGATAGTTTTCTTCATTGTGGTGGGTTTTATACCTCTGATTATCTTTTTTATTCCCAAGTGAATATGTTTAGAGATGGAGAGAGGCGGGTGCAGGTAACCCTCCACTTTCCTGAAATAGATGTCCCAACGAAAAGAAAGGCCATTGAGAGTAGACAGTGACGCTGTGGCTCAACAAATATGTATTTTAATTCCTCCTATCATTGAATTAAGCACCTTATCGTTATTGAAATCTAATGACGGGATATTAAAGTCCTCTCTGCTGTCACCTTGCCAGGAGTCATTGCCTGGCATAATTCATGCCATGTCATAATTCTGATTCCCGATCGTGCTTGGCCGTCCTCACTGAGCAATTCTTGGAGGAGCAATCCACACTTCTGAAAAATTCTGCTGTGCTGGAAACCGCTTCTAATACAGAGGTATATTATTTTTCTCAGCTTTATCCTCAAATTCACATTTATCCATTAAATTAAAATTAAAATTATGCACAGCTAAGTGATTCTACAGACACTTGAAATTTGACATAAACTAGTTTTCAAATATGTGCATGAGAACATTATCTCTGGGGACAGGATTCACCAGTGTTTTTTTTTTTTTCCCTAACATTCTCAATTTATAAACGTTCAGTAAAAGCTAAATGCTGTTGGTCTTAATGTAGCACAGAGAAACCTTACTTCCTTTAACTGCTCACGGTGCTATACATATCTGACAATAACTACAATCCATTTTTCTCTTGGTCACTTACCAAATGAAAGATCCAGAGTTATCACAGGACAAGGTTCTATGGCTATCTGAATAGGGTTTAGGTTTTTTTGTTTGTTTGTTTTTGTTTACTTGTTTTTTTTTTATTTTTTCAAGACAGGGTTTCTCTGTGTAGCCCTGGCTATCCTGGATCTATCTCACTCTGTAGCCCAGGCTGGCCTCAAACTCACAGAGCTCTGCCTGGCTCTGCCTCCCCAGTGCTGGGATTAAAGGTGAGCGCCACCGCCCAGCACAGGTTTAGGTTTTTAATATCTGAATCTTTAGTCATGATGAAACTACCATACCCATAAACACAGTAGTCCATTATCAAAACAAAATAGTGAATCCATCACAATAGAGAACTTCAACGATGGGATTAAGACACTTGTTATTGTTCTGAAGTGGGATGAACAAGATAATACAAGAGGTGTTCTCTGTCATCGATTGGACTTCCTCCGTAATTAAGACTGGAGTAGGGTTTTTCATGTCACAGGCAAGAATCTATGGGGAGCAAAATTTCTCAGATAGTGTTTAGAAAGCATACAGCTTGGTATAATACTGCCATGATTTGGGGGGACAGGAAATTAGGACTCGCCAGAAATTTGATGTTTCTATTTCTACAGCATTTAATTTTCCAATTTCCTTAAATGATGAATACTAACATTGCCCCAAAACTTAAACATTGGTTAGACCTAAATTCACATTAAAGATCACTGTTCATTGTTTCAGAATTAAGATTTTTTGTTTTGGTATGTATACTTTTAGGATGGAAAACATTTTTTGACCTGATTGCTTATCATTATAGTTTGAAGGTCATTTCATGAGAGTAAATGTAGCAGCAGTTTATTTTAAATTCCCTTATAATATCCACTATCTGTATGTATTATAGTTCATAATGCATAAATGTATCCATTCTTTCCTGTTTTTCTTCCTTAAACTGCAGTGTAGTACTAGCCCCGTGAATACATATATGTAATAGTTATATATAATATACCTTTCATATATAGTAATTTATATATGGGATAGTTGGCTCTGCCTCTGTCTCCGGATAAATTCATACTCCTAACCACAGTAAATTAGAATCTTTTCTTTTTCACCACAGGCTAAAGCGGGGAATCAAAGGCCATTTCAGTTTCGCTAATCAGTTGGATAAATGGTGGCCGAGGTCCTCCCCTTATAACACTTCCTCCATTTTTGAGATGCCCTGTTGTGAGAGACCACCCTGTCTGTCCAGCGGCAATATCAGGGTCAGCGCGAGTCTTCCTGAATCCAAGCCATGCGATCCTGTGAGTGTTGTTAAAAGAATTCAGAGTGCTGAAACTGCGTTTGCTTGATTGCTGGACGCTGCACAGAGATGGACTCAATCCATCTCGATAAAGAGCAACTGTGTCCTCAGACCCTACGGAGGTTCTGGAAACATGGATGCCCATTATAGTAAATTCCCAGTTATGGGTTATCAGGGTGAAAGAGCAAAACATTGCAGAGAAATATCAGTGGATTCAGAGCTAGTTAAAAAAAAAAAAAAGGAAGAAAAACCTCATTTTGACCATTAACATGTACAGATTTTTAACATTTCCCCTGAGTAATGCTAACTATCCATTATTTAAAGTAAAAAACTAAAAGGAAAGAAATAACATGACACTAAGTAATATAAAAATAGATTTTTTTTTTTTTATAACATTCTGGTTTGAAATGTAGTTCTTGTTGAACAAAGGCTATTTTCAGAAGAGCACAGACAGGCAGAAGGGCAAACACAGACAAGGCCCCTGGTTGTCGTTTGCGTCTCCGCTCGGGATGGACAGTGTGACTGAAAGCAGTGTGGAGAGGAGAGGGTTGACTTGGATTACAGGTTACGGTTGTCTCGGAGGGAACCAAAGCAGCGACTCAAAGCAGGAACCAGAGGCAGGAACGGAAGCGGAGACCATGTAGGGATGCGCCCTTTGGGCTTCCTTCCTCCGGCTTGCTCAGTTAGTTACCTTTCTTATACAGCTCAGGCCCACCCGCTCAGGGATGGCAGCACCCACAGTGAGCTGGGTGCTCCTGCGTCAGTGAGCAATCAAGAAAATGCCCATCCGGCCAACGTGAGGGAAGCCATTCCCGACCCGAGCGTATGTCTGGGTTTGTGTCAAATTGGCAAAAACTCATCAGCACAAACTTCCAGCTGATTATTGTAATAACCATGCAGTTTAGAAATCATCCGGTTCATTTACCTTCGGATTTTTTTTTCTTCCACAACACAACACTCAAAATGAAGCCAGTGAAAGTTAGTATGTAGTAGTTTTTAAACTTTAAAAATATGTAGAGAATAATTGTAAATTACTGTATTTAAAAATGTACCTTACATTTATTTTAACATGTAAACCCACAATATGTACAGAAGACTGTAGTTATTATATTTAAAATGTGGTGACTAACTTTTTTTTAAAATTTTTTTTATTTTTATTTTGCAATACAATTCAGTGCTACATATCAGCCACGGATTCCCTTGTTCTCCCCCCTCCCGCCCCCCTCCCGTTCCCCCCATTCCCACCTCCTCCGGGGCAAAGCCTCCTCCGCGGACTGAGATCAACCTGGTAGACTCAGTCCAGCCAGGTAGGTCCAGTCCCCTCCTCCCAGGCCGAGCCAAGCGACCCGGCATAGGCCCCAGGTTTCAAACAGCCAACTCATGCAATGAGTACAAGATCTGGTCCCACTGCCTGGATGTCTCCCAAACAGATCAAGCCAATCAACTGTCTCACCCATTCAGAAGGCCTGATCCAGTTGGTGACCCCTCAGCCATTGGTTCATATTCATGTGTTTCCATTCGTTTGGCTATTTGTCCCTGTGCTTTATCCGACTAACTTTTAATGTGTTTAGGGACTAAGCAGTCTGGGAATAAACCCGCTTAGCTTTGGTGAGGAATGGACCGCCATGCTGCGATGGGCCGGTAGAGGGCGCAGTGTAATGGTCACACACTCCAGGGCCCCAGGACCAATCTGTTCTTTCAGAGTCTTCTCAGGCATCCTTCTTCCTTCCTCGGTGACATGAGGGTCTTCATGGTACGGAGGAGAAGATCCGCTTTTTTTTTTTTTTTTTTGGTTTTTCGAGACAGGGTTTCTTTGTGTAGCTTTGCGCCTTTCCTGGAACTCGCTTTGTAGCCCAGGCTGGCCTCGAACTCACAGAGATCCGCCTGGCTCTGCCTCCCGAATGCTGGGATTAAAGGCGTGCGCCACCACCGCCCGGCAAGATCCGCTTTTTATTTGTTTTGTTGATATTGAAATTCAAACTGAGGACCTCGCCTTTGCTTCTCTACTGGGCGGCAACACCAGCATTTCTAGGTTCTGTGACTTCAGAGTTGCATGCTAGTTAATGGGCCATTTCCTAACTCCCAGTGCTTTATAGAAGACGTGTAGGGTTCTCTGTAGGAACAGAATGTGTGTGTATGTGTGTATATGCAAAGGTGTGTGTGTGTGTGTGTGTGTGTGTGTGTGTGTGTGTGTGTGTGTGAGAGAGAGAGAGAGAGAGAGAGAGAGAGAGAGAGAGAGAGAGAGAGAGAGAGAGAGAGAGAGAGAGAGAGAGAGAGAGAGAACTATTTATTGGGTTGTCTTTGTCTTCCATGACAGGAGCCTGACCCAACAAGGTCCTTTGCCCTTTGAGCTCTGGAGAGGCAGAGAACCCAGTAGGTGCTCTGCCGGGAAGCCGGGTGCCTCAGTGGGTCCACTCAGATCCCGACAGCCTGGAGCCCTCCTGTAAGATGCTGATGTTGAGAAAGCCGAAGGTTTAGGAGGCTGACATCGGTGAGGGGAGATACATTCACCCAGGAGGGGATGAGGGCCGCACACGCGCACTTCTTTCTCCTTTGATCTCTGATGTCAGGTGCTTCCTTCTGGGAGGGGAGGGCGGGTCCTCACCCCACCCCCATAGTTACGCTCTCCAGAGACGTCCTCACAGGAATGCCCACTGTCTCCTAGATGATTCTAAACGCCATCAAGTAACAACAGTCGAGACCAAATACCAAAAATTCTTCCATTGTGACCGCTGCACTTCATAAATGACACCCCAGTACTTCTTTCTTTTAACTTTCTGCAAACATTTGGCATTTGATTGCTTACTCTGGAAACTTTGTATCCTTTGCCACAATCTCTTTTTTTTTTTTTTTTCTTTATGATTCCTTTGTGTTGCTTTCTGCGAATCTCAAGTTCTGAGGAATTTCATGTTATTGTTACTTTTAGTTCCTTATTTTATTTTTTTTATTTTTAAGATTTATATATATATATATATATATATATATATAGTGTTCTGCCTGCATGTACACCTGCACACCAGAAGAGGTCACCAGATCTCATCATAGATGGTTGTGAGCCACCATGTAGTTGCTGGGAATTGAACTCAGGACCTGTCCAACAGTTCTTAAGAGCAAGTCATAAGAAAGCAAAGGTTAGCTTTGTAGGACTACAGCCTACCTTTGGGCTTGCTGTGGTGGTCACTAAGACAAAAAAATCTCTTATTGAACTTCAAATATAAATGTTTAGAGATTTTTCTTTCCTCTCAGGGTGAGCAATACTCCCAAAGAAAGGCCTCAAACTTTGTATTGTAAAGAAGACTCTAGCTTCCTAAAGAGGACATGGGGTAGCTGAGTACCATGAGTCCAGGAGAAATGTTGACAACATCTTCATGCATTTATTTACTTGTTGTTAAAACAAAGGTTATACACTTGCCATTTTCCATACCCTGGAATCCCTGAGGCCTTCTGGCTCAGTTTCTCCTCAGAACAACTTTCTGTTTTATAAATATGAAAAAGGAATGTGTGAAAGATATTCTCTTATTTCCTTTTTTCTCTCTTTCTCTTTCTCCCTCCTTTCCTCTCTCATTTCAAGGTCATGATGGATGGCAGCCATATCCCAGGGCAGACTGTTTAATCAGCAGAGGTGGAAAAGGGAAGCTTGGGTCTATGTATTCCTGTCCATATTTCTGCTGACCCTTAACAGCTATTGTTATGAAGGGACCTATTACAGTTTCACACACACACACACACACACACACACACACACACACACACACACCCATCTTAAGTTCTTCTCCACAGATAATAGAAGCTCACTGATGAAGTTTTGAGACCAGTGCTGTTAGGTATTCTAGCCATTCCCTCATTACCAGATTCTAAAAACTGAACCCGAACCAAAATTTGCCTTACCTACAAACAAAAGCAAAGCAGATATTACCAGTTGACTTAAGGAAATCTCAGCTCTTAATATTTCCTTATTACTTTTCTTGAGAAGTAGATGTGGATTAACACAGATTTTTTGACAGGATGAGCTTCTACTAACTATGTATTTGAAATTTGAGATAAAATACATAATCTCTAGTGTTCACCATAGGATAATCAACTGCATCCTTCCTCTTCTGAGAAGAGGTTTTAGTTTATGTGGTGCTTTGAGTGAGAATGCCCCCTCCCCAAGCCTGTATGTTTGAATGCTTGGTCCCCAGTTAGTGCAACTGTTTGGGAAGGATTAGGTGTGGCCTTGTTGGATAGATGTGTCACTTGGGGTGGGCTTGGAGGCTTTAAATGCCCATACCAGACCTAGTGTGTATGTGTGTCTCTCTCTGCCTGCAACTTGTGAAACAGATGTGAGCTCTCAGGTACTGCTCTAGCATCATGCTGGCCTGCCTGCTACCATGCTCCCAGCCATGATATTCATGGACTCACCCTCTGAAAGCGTAAACAAGCTCCCCATTACACAGCCTCCTTTGTAAACTTTTTTTGATCATGGTGTCTTCTCACAATAATGGGACAGTGACTAAGACAGCTGGTTTCTTAGAGAGAGAGAGACTCCCTATGCAACAGTATCTTGAATAATTTTGATTTTATTGATGGGAATTTATAGGTTATATTTATTAATCATATCAATACATTTCACCAAGGTTAAGCATGTTAACTAGCACACTTTGGATAGTAGAGATGATAACAAAATTGCATTAGTTGTGTCTTGAGTAGGCACTCCTTTTTCATTCTGCCTGTGTACTACCCCATTGAACTTTCCTTGTTATTCTAGCTGATTATCATTGGGTTGACACCTTGTATTAGCTACTTGGGTTGTCGACTAAGTAGCATGCACCTCACCTCTCAGTCTCTTCAGGTTTTAAAAATAAAGTACATTAATACTGTGACACTCAACTTCTGTGGAAACTACACCAAGTAAGAACTGGCCTAAACGCTTCATTCGGCACTCACTGGCTTGATTGCATTGGTCTAATGTTGTTGATTGTTTTTTGCTCTTTACTCTTTGGAGGCTTACCACCCAGCTCCCAAATAAATACACAGAGGCTTTTTCTTATTTATAAATGCCTGGCCTCAGCTTGTCTTATTTCTTGCCAGCTTTCCTTAACTTAAATTATCCCATCTACCTTTTGCTTCTGGGCTTTTCCCTTTTCTCACTTTGGTATATCTTACTTTTCTCTTACTCAGAGGCTGGCTGTGTGGCTGGGCCTGAGCATCCTTTCTCTCCTTGTTCTCTTTCTTCTCCTCCTCCTCATTTTTTCCTTCTGTTTATTCTCTCTGCCTGCCAGCAAGGCCTATCCTTTCCCCTGCCTTGCTATAGGCCGTTCAGCCCTTTATGCTTTAGACAGGCAAAGTAACACAGCTTCACAGAGTCAAACAAATGCACCATAAAAGAATGCCACACATCTTTGCTTCATTAAAAAAAAAAATCCCACAGCATAAGCAAATGTAACACATCTTAAAATAATATTCTACAACAGTCT
This sequence comes from Peromyscus californicus insignis, assembly GCF_007827085.1. Taxonomy (NCBI): domain Eukaryota; kingdom Metazoa; phylum Chordata; class Mammalia; order Rodentia; family Cricetidae; genus Peromyscus; species Peromyscus californicus. The sequence goes on along the minus strand of NW_026294535.1, from coordinate 42,113,555 downwards.
AACTTTTCTATGCTTTCTCTATCCTTCTAACAAACCATCCATTTTCTGTTGACAAAAAAAAATATCCCCCAAAAAACTGCTGACATCTATGTTCTGTGCTGTGTGTTGGCTCATTTTCCTTGTCCTAGATTTGTGCTCATTAAAAACTGTGCTGCCTCATATAGTAATGGGTAACAGGAGGGGCAGACAAGCTTAAATTATTTAAATCCTGTCTCTTAACACCATGGAACTTACTTTCTAAAAGATGAAGACTTTTTTTTTTAAATCATCTAGCTCATTTAGGCAATCTTGGAAAAATACAATTCTTACTGTTTTTTTTAAATAAAATCATAAAACAAAACCAACCAAACAACAAACAAACAAAAAAACCAACTGTGGAATTAATAGCTCTCAACATCATCCATCTCTTTATGTAGAAAAAAATGCTCTATAAACAAAAGCAATAAGTTAGAGAAATACAAGAAGCTAATTAGTTTGATGGACACAATTTTAGATTTCCCTGTGATTTAATAGGTGGTTTAGCAGGATCAACAAATTGAATTACAAATAAAATAATAGGAGATTACAGTAAGTCCTTCAATTGTTCTCTAAATAATTAATGGGGACGCTTACAAAATGGTTATTATTGTGATATTTAAGCAGTTGATTAGCAGATTATTTACTAAGTCACAGTGAAAGAATTTTTAAAAGGCAAAGTAGACAGAGGGATAGAGAAATGACTGGGAGATGCTATCACTGTACATGGGAAAGTGATCAGTCAGTTTCTGGGGACAGCATATTAACTATTTGTTAGATTTGTTCCTGGTGAGAGAACCAAGAATGCAGCTCCTCCGCGAGAACTTCAGCTTGCCTTAACCATGGAAAATGGATATTCTCTGTTCTGGTTTCCTTTAGAGACACCTTTGTGCAAGAGTTGACTCTCTAAGTTGGGTTTCAAAATCTCATGTCTTCTTGTGGCTAGCCATAACACCTAGGATTGCTTCTGGCTGCTTTTGCCTCAATTTGGGTCATACTGGTTTTAAAAAATTGCTATCTCCTTCCTCTCATTATAATCAAGTTGCAAAATACAAACCACATTGTAAGCTCAATTTTCAGTGGGCCACATTTTACAATCACCCTGGGATATTCTTGAGAAAATTACAAATACTAGAAAATGAAGTCACATTTTCACAGTTGATGTTTTTACTGAGTTCAAACTATGTAATCACTATCACATTTAGAAATAACCTTCTTCAGAAACTTTGACTTTGAAACACATGTCTCTTTGAGAAGAGGATAAGTATAAATATATCAAAATGTTGACTGTTTCACAGAAATGATTTTGAGTCAACATAGTACTTTTTCATTTTTTCTCCCAAATGAGGAAAATGAAAGAGAATGTACAACCTACTCACCAGATAGTCTGACTTCACAGATAATCAATTACTAATCTGTTGCATCATTGAGTTGAAAAAAATCTAGTGGAATAAATTATTTTGATTCAATAATTTATGGAATGAAACACAGAAAGCTCATACTCAGAACTCCAAGTATATTGCTTGTCCCACCCTGCTTTAGGCTTTGACAATCAACAAATGGCAATAATTCTAAATTATGAAAATGACTCTCCCTTTTTATATCAATATGATGTAGATCAGAGCTCTACTGAAGCAAACCAAATTTATCCAGTTTTTACTCCATATAATAGTTTTCTTTCTAGGAATGTTATTCTATTACATTTCATTATGTAAATTTAATAAGATCACATTCTGCAACATGTAGACAAAATTTCAACTTATCAATTATGGTTTATTAAGACAATGTTTGTATATTTTAAAGTAATTCTATGAAGCAGGTACTATTACTTTAATGTTTTAAAATTCTACATTTAGTCAAGATTTACAAATTACGAACTACATTAAACAGATTTGGTGGGAGGAAATTTATTTGCGGCATTTTTATATGGGTAAAAGTATTGAATGGTGTCTGTATTCTCCCTTATATTTTACAAAAAGTTGAATTTCACAAATAATAATTAGATTTGTTGAGATTACACAATTAAAACATGATAGGTTCCAGAAAGAATTCAAAGTCATCTGATTATGTGGTAGTGGCTGTTTTTTCAGAGTTATCTGAGATCCATGAAATACAGATCCTGTGAAACTACAGTCCATGTTTATGGTGACAGTGACATGAAAATAGATGTGACTTAGATTGTGCTTGAAGCCCTAAGCTGATAGGTAAGTATTTTGTAAATAAAACTGTTTTAGGAAGCACAGAATATTTCTTGTTAGTACTATTCATCCAATTATAGCATTAGCAAAAGTGACACTGGAACAGTTAACTCAAGGATTTGGAAAAGGGATTTTTATCATCCTCACCACACGGAGAGGCATTGATGTTGTCCGTGAATCAACAATGGCAAAGCTGTTGAAGCGATGCAGCAGCTCCAAACAGCAGTGCTGGCATTGTAGTTACAGTTCACCAGTCGCAAAACAAGTACTTTACTAATACAGTTTTCTGATGTAACCTTTTATACCCTAGTCATTAATATATACATGTATAACTATCTATAATCCATCATCTCTCTATCTACCTATCATCCATCTATCTATCTATCTATCTACTCATCTATCTGTCTATCAATCATCTATTAGCTATCTCTTTATCATCTGTCATCTTTGTCTTTCTATCATCTATCATTTTTCTATCCATCTTCTTATCTATCATGTATCTATCTCACTATCTATCTATCTTTCTACCTATGTATCATCTATCTCTCTATTCATCTACCTATTATCTATCATTTCTCTATTTCTCTCTATTTATCTGTCTATATATTTACCATCTATCAATCTATTTATAAATTATCTATCTCTATCATCTCTCTGTCTGTCTCTCTATCATCTATCTATGTATCTATCATCTATTTATCTATCTATAATCTATTAGCTATTTATTTTCTATCTATCTATCTATCTATCTATCTATCTATCTATCTATCATCTATTCATCAGCTATCATCTCTCATTTTCCTGTTACAAAGCAATGAAGAGATAAATGACTGATGTAACAAGAACATACGTCTTTTGAATGCATGGCTTTTCCTTAACATACATGTTAACCTTGTCCAGAATGTTTTCCCATGTCCATAGTTTTAACACTTGTTAAGATACTTAAGTTAACAGATCAGAAAATGATCATAGTCAGAATGAAAGTGAGAAGCCATCTCAAAACTTGGGTAGGGAAGCTAAATATTGGGAGGGGGATCTACATTAGTTATCTACATATCCACATACAACATTATCTGCATACCATCAGCACAGGAATTAAATGAATTTGTCAAAGCTAATTTTATAATGCTTCCTAGATTCTCTCCATGTTATAATACACTTAAAATAGTCCCTCCAAATTCTGTTGCTTTTGATTTTTTAATAAAGTTGAAGTAGGGAGAAGCCATGTACTCTGGAGGTGAGAAGATTCTCAGAAAGGTTAGAAGCAGGACAGAAATAATACATAATTCTTTTAGAAGGAATGTAGGATCTCAATGGAAGCATTGAGACTAGACTTGGACACTAATTGCCAACATTGAAGAAGAGTGTAGTAAATTAAGTAGCATCATTCTTTTATGAATTCAAAAGAACCAGACTCTAATCTGGCAGTCTCACAGATAGGATGGAGTCTTTTCTGCAAGTGGAAGCTGAAGTGGCATCAATGGGGAGGCATCCGGGACTTCTCTTTCCTACCTTTAGAGGCTGATGTCACGGACAAACTGTTCTGCCTAAAGATGGGATAGAGGCAGCAAGCGTGAAGGGTTTCTAGCAGTAACAAGCCTCAAAACGGAACTTTCAAAATGGCTGTTTTTGGGGGATAAAACAGATAAGTCAATCTTTCTTATCCTAGAGCTTCTGGAGACACAACATCACTGGATAAGCATGACCTAGACTTAATCACGAACTCTGTTTGGACATTTTGGAGAAGCCATAAACATGAAGCATTTTATTTGTATATATTTTAACACAGTCTTCTAATTTACTGTGTAGGTTGGGAACTTGGGTGAGGATTACCAAACATATGTCTGACCATACAGCGTGCCCTGCAGCACATGGCTGTGGGTGTATGTGATGAAACAGATCCTGTTCACTCTAGTCATTCCAGTACGAGGGCACGTGAAGTGTGGTGAAACATAGGGTTAATGTTTATTTTCTGTATTTGATATTTTAAAGTCTGGACTATAAAAAGCACTTAAGAGACAGGTTTTACTGTTATCAGGAAAACTTTGAAGTTAAATAAACTAGAAATAATAGGAACATTAGTTACTTTGGTTTGGAAATTAATATCATGAAAATGGATCTTAGCATGTGTACTTGTCATAAATGCAAAGGAAAGGGAAATCTAATTCATTTAATTCATTAATTTTCCTCAATCATTAAATAAATGTTGCATGAATACCTACAACATGTAAATCTTGTGCTGGCCCTGTAGGTGGAATAAAGATGAATAAAACATGTCTCTAGCCTGGGGCAGTCACTGTCAGGGTCTAGTGAACAATAATAAAAAACTAAGCACATGAAGAGAGGGATTTATGTGATCAATCTGTTCGGAATTAAAGCCTGGTAGGCCATCTATCCACAAAGGTGAGTTATTGATTTCTACCATATCTTATTCCAAAAAGAGTGTTTTAGGAATGAGATAGACACAATGAAACAAAAATAAAAGCTGGGGTATTGAAGAAAAAGAAAAAAAAAACTCATTGAGGATGTAGGAAAAAAATGAACCTGTTCCCTCAGAAGGTACACTGTAGCACAATATTCAGGTTTCTATCAAGGATAGACGAAGAAAATACCAAGAAAATGAGAAGGATGCATATTTCCTTTAGGTGTAAAGAAAAGAGCAAGTGTATGTACTTTAAATATTGTTACGTTTACTTTCTAAGGCTTCAGAAAATTAAATGTCATTTCTCAGTATGAGATGATATGCACAAATGTGCTTTAAACTCTTCAAAAGGCAGTATATGGCACTTATTCTTGGCTGTGTTTTTTATCTCTTTATAAATTTTATCACTTTGTACTTATTGTCAAATCTCCATGACATTAAAAATGGAAAATGAAAAGAGATTTAAAAAAAACCTTAAATTACTGTTATTTTTCTCACAGTTTTCACAGAGGTTTGCCACCGTCTTGACTCTTAAAGTTACTCTTGGATCAGCCACTTGGTGTCCTGTGGCCTGGAGTCTCGGAGCACCCCAGAGCTCTACAGTCACTTCCTGTCAGATCAAACAGCTTGCACCCCTTTCCCTGGGGTCTCACTGACCTATATTATTACTGACAATAGAGGGCGCTTCAACCTCAGGTCTTGAACTAGCTACTGGATTAGAAGACCCAAATATCCACTTTACCATTTAGCTGAAATATGTACAGTGCTGTCTGGGTTGATAAGGTTTGTTTATACCAACTGTCTGTCCGCCCATCCATCTATCCATCCATCCATCTATCTATCCATACATCTATATCCATCCATCCATCCATTCATCCATCCATCCATCCATCCATCCATCCTTTTATTTCACTTGGTTTTTAATTCCAAAGAAGGAATACCCCTACTGGATGTCCTAGCACACTAGCAAAAATGGGTTCTACTAATTCAAGACATGTTTAGGAAAAAAAAATAATAAAAAAAATAGGATGTTTCATTTTTACAAATAACATCTGCATATATTTCCTTAAATGCACTTATTAACCACAAGTACAGAATGGAAATTATCTTACAATTTTCCATCTAGACACCTAGCACTAACGATTTCCTTTCCATTTTCTTTCATTTGGAAGACTCCATTTACCTTTCCTCCAGTAATGTAAAACGATTAAGCATCTTTCATGTTGCTATGCAAAAAGAGACTAGTGATCCTTAAGGCTCAATGTATTTTGTAACATAAAACCACAGTTTATTAAAATATTAAGTACTCTTCAAACCTCAATTCATAAAAAGACAGTGAAAGCCGAAGAAGCAGACGTTATTTTCTCTGATCCAAATGTAATCAATGACTTTTAACCTCCACGGATCAGCATTTACGGTGTAAGTGGTTGATTCTCGATTCTCCTAACTTGCCTAAATGCACCCTTTGTGCCTCTACTTGTACTTACTCCACAGAGCAGAGGGTTTTGCTGAGGAAATATTCACTAGCTTCTTTGCTGTCAGATGCCCTGATACGTATGTCCATGAGACCTGCAGCCAGACAGTTCCATTTCAACCCACTTTTGCCAGCAGCATTTCAGGTGCTTAATAGCTGTGTGATAAATGGTGACTGTGCCGGTCATCTGAATGCGTAGAACATCACCATGGCAAAGCCCTCAAGAGTGAAGTGCATGTGCACATTACTGTGTTCTTCCCTCCATTTCTGATGTCTGCCTCGGGTGTGTGCTCAGGTTACTCTGTGTGTGAACGTGGCGGCCAGAGGATGGCATTGTGTTTCTTCTCCTATCACTCTCCACCTTAAGTTGGGGAGGGCAGGGTCTCTCACTGAACCTGGCATTTGTCCATTTGGCTAGGTTAGCCGGTAGGCAAACTCCAGGGATACTTCTCCAGTGCTGGAACCTTGTATCACTCTTAATGATGAACTGTGATGAATTATTTAGGAGTCATCTTAGGCTGCAGAGATGGTTCGGTGGTTAAGAGCATTTGTTGCTTTTGAAGAAGGCCTGGGTTTTGTTCCCAGCATTTCACAACTGCATGCAATTCCAGTTCCAGGGATTCTGACACCCTCTTCTGGCCTCAATGGCCATCAGACCTACACAGTGTACTTATATAAGTGCAGGCAAAACAATCATATAAAATAAATAAAAAAGAAACCCAAATAATAGTATTATTATACTAATAATACTAATAAACTATCCATAATGCTTTCACTTACTTACTTGCTAAGGACAAAGAATAAAGGTGAACCTTCATTTGAGCTTTGAAAGTATTTGTTCCATAGCATAATACAAATGTTTATACATGCTTTGACTATGAAGCAAGGGTTTGTGGTCTTACAGCCCCTAGCAACAGAAACTTCTAGGCTATGTAGTGGACTTGGGGGGGCAGGCACCTTGGTGTATGGAGACAGTAGCTCAGGGAGCAAGGTGGAGAATTTGGGCAATGAGCAAGTCACATTTACCACTAAGGTAGACCTTAGATTTGTGGGGAGAAGCCATGGATGCTGACAGAATAAAATTGGAAGGAGGGCAATGACGATTGTGTTACAGTCTCTGACATGCAAGTGAAACGAATTTTCACTGACTTTGGGTCCTATTTCACAAATATCAAGACTAAAGGATGTCATCTCCTTTTAATAGCGGCAGTTGAGTATCTGCACACGATGTTGAAGTGAACAGAGTACAGGCGTGCTCCTGTAGATTTCAGGGTCAGAGCACCAGCAAATAATATTTCCACCCTTGTCTGCACTGCTTAATGAGACAAGGAGAGCAGCTGACTTCGGATGTGTCCTGCACTGTAAATCATGGGGTTATCAGGTTTAGCAGGGTCGATGGGCTGCTTCCGCATCTGCTCCACAGCATCAGGGCCCAGAAAGTAGCTGGAGAATATGGAATAATAACCCACATGGTTGACTCATAGGTAGAATGGCCCTGTTCTGCAGAAGGGATTTAGCTGAAAGATACCTCTATATGCACCAAAAAGAGGATAATTATGAACATTCAGATAAAAACACCAGACTAAATGTTCTGTTTCTACTCTCTTCAGTCAAGACATGAATAGAATGGAAAATGAAAATTCGTGTTTATCGGCGTAAATTATTCCATCTTGGTGACTTGCCCAGTCTTTGGTGATTTTAGGGGTTTTTGTTTTAGTGTAATATTTACAATGATGCTGTGGTCGCCGAACTTCTCAATGCTTTCCTCAGTACATTGGTGAGTTTCTTACTTTCTCTCTCCCTTACATTCTGGACAGGGTCTCACTGTGTAGCCAAAGACATCTTCAAACCTGAAGTGGTTCTGCCTCAGCTTCCAGAGTTCTAGGATTCTAGGTAGGAGCTCCTTACTAGTACATATGTCTTGAAGGAAGGGATAACTCTTATGCTACTATATTTTATAGTCTTGCTGCAGTGGTACCAGAACCAAGATAGCCCAGAACTGTAGTGAATACTGTCTTCATGCTCAGATAATTTAGATTGTTTTCTACATGGAATTGGGGTGTGTGTGCGTGTGTGTGGCTCAGTTGAAGTGCTTGCTACTCAAGACTGAAGATAGGAGTTCGGATTCCCAGCATTCATATAGAAGCCAGGCATTATGGTGAATGCATGTAACCCCAATGCTAGGAGAGAGGAAGTAAAGAGAGGCAGATCTATGGACCTCACTAGCCAGTCAATATACCCAATGGGTATATTGTGAGCTCCAGGTTAAAAAAAATAAGATGGAGTGTGATTGTGAAGACACCAGATGTCAACCTCTGCCTCCCCCAACACAGATAATTATTTCTGTATATCTTGGGATATTTTGAATTCAACTTTTAAAATAACCTCACTGGTTCACAGCTTTGAGCAACTTCTACATTTCAGCAATTGATGGATGTCATAATTCGGAAGAAAAGATGGTATTATAGGCTGTCATAACACCTATAATAAAATGAACCTACAAAATGTGGAACAGTCTAGTTCTGTATAACCAGCCCAGCTTTACTGAGCAGCCTTTCCTTGTTAGAGTGTGAGTCTAGACCCAGCCACCAGGCTGAGGAAGCCTCAGCACTCACTCGACAAATGATCTACATTCCCTTAACCCACAAATATATGAGCTTTATCAAACAGAATATTGTAAACAGGGAAAGAAACATTTTTGTCTTTTCTCTTAACAAATTATATTTAAACAGGGGTCTGCATAGGAGTCATTCTCCTCATTGAATTATTCTACTTACCTACCCTCTGAAAACTCCTAATTTCTGTACCATTATTGGAATCAGAGAAACCAACCGACCAACCCCAGCAGAATACAGAGTGAAGCGCAGGTCAAGAATAATAGGGTAATTTGCCAGTTTTCTCCAGATGATCCAATCTCGGTAACTTAGTGCTGCAACTTCTGTTGTTCTCCCTGATTGGATGGAGAAGGCAGAGGAAGCTTTCCCGCCCCCTTTTTTTTCCTCCCAGGCTTAAAAATCCTCAGCAGATGCAGTGATATAGACCCGCATTTAAGTCTTCGTACTTTAGAGACACAACTGTGAACTGTGCTCTTCCCGAATTTGTAATTCGAGGCTGAAGCAGATGGCAAAGGCTGAACAGAAAGAAGCGTCCATTAAAGCAACTTGTACTGCCAAAAGATGGCTCGTTCCAAGAACAGATTCAATTTCCTCCATGCGAAATACAGCAGCACACACACAGCACGCTGTGAAGAAACTTTGCCTCTCAGAGCACCTAACAGAGGATCCCAACATTCATTGAAAAGTCAGTAAACAGCCCCTCCCCACTTTTGAACAAAAAGGAGTGCCTGCTGTGGAATGTTCTGTATGGCAAATGTGTTGCTAATTAGTCAATAAATAAAACACTGATTGGCCATTGGCTAGGCAGGAAGTGTAGACGGGACAAGGAGGAGAATAAAGCTGGGAAGTGGAAGGCTGAGTCAGAGAGACGCTGCCAGCCGCCACGATGAGAAACAGAATGTGAAGATACCGGTAAGCCACGAGCCATGTGGCAAGGTATAGATTAATGGAAATGGATTAATTTAAGCTATAAGAACAGTTAGCAAGAAGCCTGCCACGGCCATACAGTTTGTAACCGATATAAGTCTCTGTGTTTACTTGGTTGGGTCTGACGGCTGTGGGACTGGCAGGTGAGAGAGATTTGTCCTGACTGTGGGCCAGGCAGGAAAATTCCAACTACAAATGGCGCCCAACGTGGGGCAAGAGTTTCCACCTAAAACCTGAGAAAAGATTCTAAAACGGAGCTAAAAACAGTTCCTAATTGTCTCTCTCAAATGAGCGGCAGCTGCTGGTTTGAGCTACTGGTGGGTTCCTAGCGTGCGTGCTCGACCTGCCTATGGCGGGAATGAGGCCTTTGCAAGTGGCACTTTGAGCTGCATGGTGGATTTAGCCTTTGCTGGTGCAGAGCAAAAGGGGAGGTTTCTGGGCTACACGCTGCTTGGCTAAAAGCATAGACCCCCGATAGCTCCCAGAGCTGGCGGTAAACCACTGCCAATGTTGGGAAGCTGAGGTGGGCGGAGCCAGCAGCCACAGCTGCTGCAGCTTAAAGCAGTAGATTCACAATAAGACAGATTCAGATGTAATAGTTTACAATGTGTGTAAAAGATACGTAGGCTTGAAAGAGACAAAAAAGGTGATACATAGAGTTATAGAAACAAATACATAGTTTTAAAAAATAAAGTCTTTAAAGAGACAGTAAAGGTAGTATAAAAAATAAGCCACGTAAAAATGGATATTACACAGAGAATCTGGATTGTGTTTTCTTTGGGATTTTTAACTGCAGAAAAACATTTGATTGTAAAAGCTGTTGAGTTAAACCAATATATATATTTTAAAGATACCTTGACTTCAAAATTTGGATATAAGGATATATTGCTTTGGAAAAGAGTCTCTTTTGTTTCCACAGAAAGCCAGAGGCTATGGATTTGTTCCAGATTAAGACACATCAGGTTTGACCAGCCAAGACCCCCTGAAAGGTCTCCGATGACACCATGGCCCAGATGATCCAACATCCAGAACGGTTTGAAGGCATCTGGCTCAGACGATACAGCCTCATGGACTATTCCATAATCCTAAAATTTTCTTTGTTTCCCCATAAGATACAGCGCCCCCCTCCAGCAGGAAGTAGTAAGAGAAGCTACGCCCAAATTCCCAAATTATATGTAATTTTACTTTGCTAAGGTTAAAACCTTCCTTTTTGAAAAAAAAAAGGGGAAGTGCTGTGGAATGTTCTGTATGGCAAATGTGTTGCTAATTAGTCAATAAATAAAACACTGATTGGCCATTGGCTAGGCAGGAAGTGTAGGCGGGACAAGGAGGAGAATAAAGCTGGGAAGTGGAAGGCTGAGTCAGAGAGACGCTGCCAGCCGCCACGATGAGAAACAGAATGTGAAGATACCGGTAAGCCACGAGCCATGTGGCAAGGTATAGATTAATGGAAATGGATTAATTTAAGCTATAAGAACAGTTAGCAAGAAGCCTGCCACGGCCATACAGTTTGTAACCGATATAAGTCTCTGTGTTTACTTGGTTGGGTCTGACGGCTGTGGGACTGGCAGGTGAGAGAGATTTGTCCTGACTGTGGGCCAGGCAGGAAAATTCCAACTACAAGTGCCATTGGTCATGGGAGGTGAGGCTTGGTTGGAAGCTCTCAACGTTCAATTTAAGGTGCTAACCATGTCACCTTTAAGGATGCTGTTGTGTTCAGCCAACATACTATATATGTGGAACATAGTTTCCTTCTAAAATTTCAGCCGAACTCATTGGAACAGATGAAGATTCATTAGTGATGATGCGAGAAACACTCTGGTGTATGGTAAGCACACATCTGGTAAGGCAACGTCTTGAAGATATGTGTGCTGTGGGTTTGAGTGTTTAACAGCCCTCTTGTCTTAATGCAAACTATTGTCAACGTGGAAGCACAGAAATAACCCTTTGGAATGGAAACTGCTCATCTGTACCCCATACTCTGAGTGTTCTCAGGATGAAGACACACTCATGTGTTCATACATGCTAGTATTAACTGATATTTAAAAATATTTATTTTTATTTTATATGTAAGAGTATTTTGTGTACTATGTGTGTGCTTGATACTTGCAGATACCAGAAGGGGATGTTGGATCCCCTGGAACTGGAGTTACAAGCAATTGTGGGCCACCATGTAGAACTAGACCTAGGTCCCCTGCAAGAGCAGAAAGTACTCTTAACTGCTAAGCCATCTCCACAGTCCTCTGTGTATTTAAATAATGGTATTTTAATGATTTGTTAGGAGTCTGATATTGTTCATGGACAGCATGTTGAGAAGGACTGATCTTGCTTGCTGGAAACTTATGTTTTAAGGGGGTGAACACCTTTGTCATTTCAAATTGACTTTCTCTGGAGTACACAGTGGAGGAAAAGAAACATCCACGTT